>NC_058027.1:4313597-4676931 GCF_019176455.1 Solea senegalensis | reverse complement strand
TTTTTCAAAAGGTCCGCATGAAGTTCAACAAAGGATTTATCAATGCCATGGATGGAAGTGGAAGGCTGCTTTTAGCCTTTAACAATGCAAGTACCACGAAGCTACAACACTAATTCTAATACTAACACACGACCAAAAGTGAAAAACATTTTGAGGTGTTATTCTATATGTACTTTTCTTTTCTGGACCCTTATGCTGCTGTAACAAGTGAATTTCCCCAATAAATGTAATCTAATCCAATAAAAATTTATTATTAACTATCAGGAAGAGCACATTTGCTTGTCTAACGTTGCTTTTATAACTCCAGAGACCTGGCAGCAGTGTGTCTCTGCTGTCTGGTGGACAGTCCAGGATTCAGAGGACTGGAACTGCCCAACACGATGTCGGTCTGCCAACTGTCTGCTCCCCTCAGCTCCCGGACAAAGCTGCTGATCATGATGGACGGTGCTCGTCCCCAGCTTCAGACGTCAGGAATGCAGGAGGTGAAAAAAAGACATTTGCACAATGCCGACAGTGAGGGTTCAGGTTCAGTGTGGATCAGAAATGAACTTTACAATCTTTGAAGGTTGGGAGTCAAAGGGTGGACAGTAATTTCAGATACAGAAGGATAGAGAGATACTGTACATTAATGATATATATATATATATATATATATATATATATATATATATATATATACATATATACACACACATATATGTTGCACATTATGCTATGTGCTATCTGTTAAAATATGCATGTCATTTCAAAGTTATATATTAAAGTTCATGCTAAATGCTTTTTTATGTGTGATATGCGATCTTATATCACGTGTCATATTAAGTGAAATGTTATTGCACATATTTGATGTTGTGCACGTTATTTTGTTACATTACGTGTTTTCATGTGTCTCCACAGACGTTCCTCAAGCGATAGAAGCTCAATCCCATCAGCCATTGCAACCTGCCACTGTAAAAGCCACAGATTCGTTGGAAGAACTGGCTCCAAAATCCCCCACAGAAGAAAAAGACAAGTACCGCACACACACACGCAGCCCCTTATCATAACCTTAACTATTACAACGAGTTAAGGTTGTAATAGTTAAGGTTAGTTAATAATAGTTAAGCATTTATTACAAGTGCCTAAACCCTAAAAACATGTCTTACCCCTGAAAAAGTTTAGCCCTTAAAAGTTGTGGGGCCCAGACAAATAATTGTACCCACAAAGCTAGGTTTGTATGTTTTTGTGGACCTCACAAAGATATAAACACATGTACACGCACACACACAAACAGACACTCTGGAGAGGGTCAGTTTGCACTCAGTGGTGGTCTCATATTGTTACCGCCCCAAGGCAGAGTCCAGCTCCATCAATGATGCAAAACTACCTGTGGGACAGATTCCTCATATGTCATCACCTCCCTGCACTGTCAGCTTACACACACACACACACACACACACACACACGCGCACGTGCACACGGGTTCTTCTTAGGACACTGCGTTGACATCCATTCATTTGAATGGATGAGCAAAACATTTCAATTCAAGTCTTAGCTCTAAACTTCACCAGCTCCTCTGAAAATGAACTTCTCATTTGGATCAGGTTTTGGTCTCCATGAGGACTACTGGTCCTGAGAAAGGTTAGCATTTATACCAGAAATGCTCCTAAAGAGGTAACAAAAATGTCCCTACTTCCTTATAGTTAGAGTCTTAACAGAGAATGGGACAGATTGTGATCAGAAGAGCAGAGATGTCACGCCGTCATCTTCTACATTGTCCTTTAAGATCCTTTTCACCAGCAGGTGTTAGCTGATATTCTGTGTCACATTAGCCGTCTGTTATAATGTACTCTGAAACCATTAGAGCCCCTTGCCCCCTTACATCAGGGGTGTCAAACTCAAATGACCACAGTTCCCTGACCTCACTTTTGAGGTCAGCTCATTTACGCAAACGGTTTGAATCCGCAAAAACTTTTCACCTTTGATGCGTCTAATACAAATTGACGCGCTCGGACGAGTTCGCTCATTTATGCGACCGGAAAGCCACGGATATAATAATAAAAAAATATAATATAAAAATTTGTGCCAGGAGCCGCTTCTGCTACTGCCATTCGCGGCTTGGGCCCGAACAAGCTTATTTATATTATGTTACTGAATGTTGCATGTAATACATTTAATAATGTGATAATTATGACTGAATGTCTTATTATTTTTGTTATAAAAACATTGCTAGCAAACATATTATATTATATTATATCACCTCGCTGGCAGCTGTGCCTCAGCTACACACTGTGTTTAAAAGTAGGTGAGGTTGTGGGCATGTTTTTATAATATGATATTAAGTGGGGGGCCACATGTAATCGATTGGGGGGCCGCATATGGTCCGCGGGCTGCCAGTTTGACACCTCTGGTATACATGGTGCAATAAAAACAAAAAAAGGGCTCTGCAAAGGCTGCCAAGCTTCCATATCTGGAGCCAACATCTAATCATATTGGACCGTGACCTGTGACCTACATTACCGAAAGAATTTTTTATCAACATTTGTATTTAACCTTTGAATTATGCAGCTCACAGACAAACACCAGCAAGAACACGACCGCCTTGGCAGAGTTCAAATACCCTTTTGTGTTGACATGTATATGGGTGTTTTTAATTTAAACAATCCAAATGGTACAGTGTAAGCTGTAAGAAAACGGTGTCTCTGTTCCTCCAGACACACGACCTTCGTCTCATCAACAGAGGTCGTTCCAAAGCAGGAGAAACCATGTGCGGATGTAACCTGCTCTGACCACAAACGAGCTGGACAGGTGAGGAGCAGTAATGGATATTATATATCTTGAAATGACATGTCAATGAAATGTTTTGAGTGTGTGATCGTATAGGGTGTAAGATGCCTCTCTGCATTCCGTGTCTCGAGCCAATCATAACATATTTGAAGTCCCTGGTTTGCTTCAGTCTCCAGCAAATTAACCCAGAACCACAACTGCAGGAATGTCGTGATCTTCACCATCCCATAAACATGGCCGACATTTGGGGAAAAAATATGTCATCATGCAAATTTGTCTTTAATTTTGTCATTAATTTCTAAATGATGATCAATATTATCACTGTTTTTTATTATAAGGCCTATCAGCTTCTACATGTAGCTGTCAATGCACTAAATCCTGCATAAACCTAGTGCACTTTTATTATATTATATTTACTCCCATGAAATGATTGTACAATATGACCGATTCCCTTTTCTGCTGCAATAAACAGTCTTTAACACATTTATTAGATCACCACCCAAAGCCACAGCTGCTCTAAATGAACAGCATTGGGAAATATCAAAATACTTTTTTATGTTTCTGTAGAGTAGAAGCTCTTTAACCGAAATTATATTATTATTTCTTGATTAAGACTTTTAAAATATTCATGTTTTCACACACACACACGTGTGTATATATATATATATATATATATATATATACATATACATATACATATATATATATATATATATATATATATACACACATATACACATATACATACATGTATACACATACATACATATACACACATACATATAGAGCTTTTTAACTTTTATACCTCTAAGCATGTGTGCCGTCTAAATTCCGTTGTACTTGTGCCATCAATTAATCAATGCTTATATTTTAACCCCAAATAAACATGAAACCTCGCCCCACTACAGGAGCTGTGCTACCTGTGCATGCAGCGGGCCCGCAGAAATGTTCCAGTGTACCTGAGGGAGCAGCAACAGGCTGAGGAGAAAGCTCAGGATAAACTCTTACTGTTCAGAGAACAGCAGAGAGACAAGCAGCGCATGGAGGAGGAACAGGTTTGTGTGACATTAAGAATCGAGGTACATGCACGTTGACAAGCCAAAGTGACTCACTGTTTCCTAAACATCAAAATGATGATGTTCTCAAATGTCTTATTTTGTCCACAAACGATACAACTTATCATCCATCCATCTTCTCCCTCATCTTCCACTTTATCCTCCACATGTGGAGCTGTGCCAATCTCAGCTGACATAGGGTAAAAGGAGGGGTACACGGGGGTCGCTAGTCTATCACAGGACCACATATAGAAAGAAACAACCATCCACTCTTACAGTCAATTTAGAGTGTCCAATTTACCTAATCCCCATATTGCATGTTTTTGGATTATGGAGGAAGCCAGCCAACCCAGAGAAAACCCACGCACACACGGGGAGTACATGCAAACTCCATGCAGAAAGACCCGTGTTCCGACCCAGGTGTTCTTGCTGCAAAGGCAAGAGTGCTAACCACTACACCAACCATGTGTCCCCCAACAAAACTGATCAGTTTCATTAATTTTGTTGTTACATGGAGCAAAGAAAACCAGAAAATATTCACATATAAGAAGTTGACAACTTCAAAACAAAACAAAAAAAACACTCAAACCAATCAAATTGATCAACAAAATGTTGACAAATTATTATTATTACTTTTTTTTATATATATATACATATATATATATACAAATGATTTTTTAAATCCATGAATTGATTCATCAGTGCAGCTCCAGTGAGATTTTATCCCTAGAGAACACATGTGCTTACATTAAACAGCAAACCATTCAGCTCATCAATCAAAAAAGTATCAGGAATATTCACCTTAATAGTAGGACTATGAAAACGATGAATTATGAGGATGTTGAAAGTATTAATTCCACAGAACCAGAAAAAGAAGAAGGATCAAATGAAAACCAAAAATGAAAATAATAAAGTCGGTAACAAAAAGAAAAAAATCTCAATAATCAAGTTCCAAGGAAGTGGCCATCATACTAATTTCCATGGTAGTGTAGGACACTTTGGAAATTTGTTGGTATTTTTGCCAATATTACATAAGAAAATGGTACTTTTTTCCGTCACCTCTCCTTTTCCCAAACACATCAGGGAGCTATGATGGTCTTCATTTGCTTCCTTTAAAACGCATACTTTGACTGGTTTGTCCATTCTACTACTGTAGAATGGACCTCCATCTTGGCATTGCAAGATGGAGGCCTCAATAAAGCAAGGCCCTTGCATAAAGTACATATAAAAGGATAAAGGTTACAGAAATCAAATGATTTCATTACACAAATCTACACATCATACTTATGGGTAGGGTATTCAAATTCTGACAACAAATCCTCCCTGATGTTACACCCTGAGCCTTTAAGTTATTTACTGTACTGTAGCCCTCCTTTTCTGTCACAATCCTTTTCAATAACCGATGATGATATTTTTGGTGTTTTCATTTGACAGGCAAGGAGGAGTGAGCAACGTGAGCACGCAAAACAGGTCGCTACGTTCAACCTACAGATCTCAGAGAAGAAAGAGAAGATTTGTCTTTTCCCTGTGAGTGGAGCCTGCAGTGCGGCATAGTTCAATGTATCAACATCTGCCATGAATCACACTTTCATTGATTTCTGCCAGAAAATATAAACCAGACCTGACCTGCGTGCAAAGTTTCAAGTCTCAAAAATGACTGGAAAGCCATGTATATAATAATAGTAATAATGAAAATAATCTGATGGATAACAATAGGTTCCTCGCACAAATGTGTGCCTGGAGCCGTGTCGGCCCCTATTTGGGCCCTAATTCGGGCAAATATTGGGGTGACAGTGAGGTTTGGCTAGAGCATTACTTAAAAAATGGACAGTTTTAATTGCTAACGCTAATGCCTCCTACTGACTTCGATATCAGCAGAAATCCAAACAAGGCCAGCCAGTCGAGGACCGCCTAAATCGTACAACATATACTGGGCACCTGACCTGACCAATATTCAAAACTGCAACCTGATTGGACCAATAACTACTTCGGATCTTTAAATCACACCTCATTTTCCTTGTGTAAGTGGTTTCTTGAATCTCTGTGTCTTCCCTGGGCTGCTTAGACCACATTTATCTTCCCGGCTCGGCCTCTCACTCCTGCCAAGAGGATCCAACAGCAGCGTTATATGAAAGATCTCCAGAGCCAGATGGAGAGTCGACAGCAGCACGAGGCTCTGGACCAGCAGCGGCGTCTTCTCAAGGAGCATCTAGACCAGGTCCAGCTGGTCCAGGAGTGAGTCTCCAGCAATGACACACACAATGGCACTGGCAATTTGAAATAATCATCTGCTGTACACACTGTGTTTTATTGGCTATAAACTGTAAATATGTGTGTTTTAGGATCGCTGTGAAGAAGGCTCAGCAGCTCCAGCAGAAATATGAGAGAACTAAACATTACAAGAGGGCACTGGACACCCAGGCAAGGACCAAATATGTTTTAAAGTATTTTTTTAAACGGTTTCACTTTTTTGTGCAAAACCAACAAACCAACCAACACTCTAAGGAGTCCATCAGTCAGCCAACCAACTAGTCAGTCAAACATCCAACCAACAAGTCACGAAAACAACCAATCCACAACCAACCAATTCATCAATCAGCCAACCGACCAACTAGTCAGTCAAACATCCAACCAACAAGTCACGAAAACAACCAATCCACAACCAACCAATTCATCAATCAGCTAACAGACCAACTAGTCAGTCAAACATCCAACCAACAAGTCACTGAAACAGCCAACGACAACCAACCAATTCACCAGTCAGCCAACCGACCAACTAGTTAGTCAAATATCCAAACAAGTCACTAAAACAACCAACTCATCAATCAGCCAATCGACCAACTAGCCAGTCAAACATCCAACCAACAAGTCACGAAAATAACCAGTCCACAACTAACCAAATCATTGATAAGCAAACCGATCAACTAGTCACTAAAACATCCAACCAAGTCACTAAAACAGCCAACCGACAACCAACCAATTCACCGGTCAGTCAGCCAACCAACTAGTCCGTCAAACATCCAACCAACAAGTCACTAAAACAACCAACCAGTTCAGGTAGCCAACCAACCGACTAGTCAGTCAAACATCCAACAAACTGCTGGACTGGTTGGTTGACAAACCAAATAATCAATCAAATAACCAACCAGCCAACAACCAGTCCATCAGTTAGCCAACCAACCCACTAGTCAGTCAAACAACCAACTAACCTACCTACCAAGCAATGAAATATAGTGTTATGAATAATTCAGGTTTCAAAACCAACTGCTTCTGTTAGACTAACAATCGACAAACGAAATTACAAAAGGTTACAAAAGTTACCAAATGTTTGAATAAAATATTGGTTATTGTGAATACGTGGTCAATGCAATTATTTACCTTGGTGATTAATGGAGTTTTCAGTAGGATTTAGTTTATAGAGAGATTCTGTTCCTCTCTGTACTTTTCAGAGAGGAAGCAGAATCTCAACACTGAAATAAAATCAGGGATTTCCAAATGCGGGGTTCAGGATAAGGAAGGTCATAGTTCAAAGGAAGGTAGTAGGGAGGCAACCGCCCATCCTGCCTGCCAAGGACACGAGTGCAGACAGACACATGTATGAAACATGTCACACAAGCAAAAGTTCAAAGACATCAATAATCTGGCTCAATTACGGCTCATGTTTTCTGTCGTAAAAATATATTAAGTTTGACATTATCATAATAAATAGTGTTTTTTTTTTCTTGATTATTTTGCACCTGAAGGAAGGAGAGTTGCAAACCTTTTCTATAAATTAATTAATTACCAATGTGGAAGCCTGATTCAATTCAAAAAGAGGTATAAAGAAGGGATTTTCATAAAGCACAAGGAGGAAGAAGGAAGCCCATAATCAGATTATAAAATGGAATAAATAAAAAAAGACATACATTTTTAGAGAAAATGCATATAGTATATAAAGAAATGAAGGAATGGACTGATAAATTAGATTAACAGTTAATTAAAAGAAAGTAATTTAACAAGCACAAGGATTATTCTTGATATTGGGTTACAGAAAAACTCTCCTCTGTAAAATTTTAGGAATATCTTGTAATTTTTCTCTCAGTATTTCTCAAAACAAAATCAATGATGTATGTAAAGGCAATACAGATATGTCACTTCTGAATAAGCTGTCCAAAACAGGGTCTACACATGTTCATGACTTCTTCATGAAATGAGAAATAAGTGTGTTGTGTCTTGTAGGTGAAGGAAAGGAAGCACACAGACCCTCCAGAGTGCCAGACTAACAACTCTGGGTTCCCTCGCTGTCAGACTGCAGTCAGTAACACAGAGAGCCGAGAGCTGGCACAGAAGGTAACCCTCACTTTTTATAGCCTTAGAATAAGTCTTTTATATACTGTATATGGCAATGGCCTTGAACGGCGGAGGCTGCATGTAGCACGACCCACAAGGACCAAGGAAACAAGGAAATGGCAGAGGAGTCGTCCGTCTGTTGCAATCTACAGTCTCACCATTAGATGTCACCAATTCTTACAAACTGGTCCTTTAAGAGCTTTGTCATGTTATATGCAAGCATGCTAAATCGTGGAAGCAATCAGTAAACTGTATTAAAAAATAAATAAAATATTGTCAATCTTACATTCTGTGCCCTGCGAAGTAAATACTAATACAGTTCGGATAAATGTGAACTAAAAAGTATCTCAATTTTATACCTCCTACTTAGTAGCTACTTAGCTTATCATTTCTACCTTTGTCTTTTTAGTAACTTGTCTACTGCAGTGAACTCTTACGATGTCATTTATTATCTTGCAGCTCTTCCGTGTAAATTTCAGTGCTGCCACTCAGAGGAAAGGGGAAGAACTGCACAACCGCCAGGCACAACTAGAGAAAGAAAGACAAATGCTGAAATACAACAAAACTGAGTGAGTTAATGCGGGTGGGGAACACACAATCACACAGGGAAGTTGAAATATTTGTGTTCACTATACAGACTAATACTGGACCGTATGAATCACTCTGAGAGGAGACGGGACATCAGTAAGACACTAGAGGACGAGTGGAGACGCAGCGCGAAGATGAAACATCAACGTGAGGAGGAGGAGAGAAGCTTCCTGAGGTGTGTGCAGCGTTTATGTTCACTGTGGATGGTTGAGTTAGCTTAGCAGAGGCTAACGGAACAGGCACAGCAACAAGTGTTCTGGGGTTCCACAATATTTGTCCCTATATTCGTCCCCATAACCTAACATAAAGCTACTTTGCCATATATGAATAAATCAGATGCCACATTTAATCACACATACACAAACAATGACATTGCTACTGATATTCTACATATAGCACAGACTATCTATAATATGCAGTACCTTCAGAAACTAATGTTTTTTGTTTTTTTAATAAAAGTTGCTATCTGCACCTTTAAGCTACACAAAGCAAATGGTCACCCTCTGCAGGTCCATCACTTAAGGCCCTTGTATACTTCTGCACGTCGCCTACCGCGGACTCTGGTATCCTCGCGTGTCAGGATGCGGTAGTATCCCACTTCACCAACGGGGGGCGGTACAAGTCTGGACGCAGGGAATAGACCAAAGAAGAAGAGAGCAACGTTACAGTTCCCTCGGATACTTCGGGGTTTGAGCGGCTCAAAGCTGAAAGGCCCGTCGGGCAGGGGAGTCGGGGTGTCAGCAGGTTCGAGGGTTGCCAGGTTGAGCCTCGGATGACTATCCTTGGCGACTACTTCTGTTGTCGAAATGTTTTTTTCTGCTTGGCGAGCGGGGCTTAATACTTCAATTCAGTTTGTGCACGCGCTCTCCAACACGCTCTTTGCACACGGTTCCAAAATCTGGGCTGCGCGCGTTGGGTCCACATAGAATGAGCCCTTTACCTTTCAGTGTGTCCTTAGTTCATAATTTCTCTTTCAACAAAAGGATTTTATCTTCTACATTAAGCTTCATTAAATCATGATACTTACAAGACTGATTGCTTTTAAACCTGAGATGATTCACCTTGTTGCTGACATGCCTTGATCATTATTCTCTGACAGTACATCACTTATCTGTCCCTCTGTCTCCCTGTGGTCAGGTCTGCTGGTCACCTCCTGGTAGATCAGCTTGTACAGTATAAGCGCTGCCGCCAGTGTAAGAGGAGGACCTCGAACTTTGGAGAGACCAACCTCTGGAAGGACTCTGGCTCACAGTTTATGGTTTGACGACCAGTGTTGCCTGCTGCAGGACTTCACTTTTTAGATGACGACAAACCTCACTGTGCAACACGGATCTGATAATCCTTATGCTTAAGCTGCAGCGTGTACTCTGCCTCTCTTCGGCCGTTGTTTACAGACATAAACACTTAATCACTTCCTGTGTGCAGCATGAGAATCTAAAGATCTAAACACGGCTAATCTGGGAAACGCTGAGATACTGGTGTGGAGCTAATAGGCTTACTTGACCTTGGTGAGCTCATTTGACAATGGTTTGAATTTAAAAGATATCTGTGTAAAAGTTATGTACCGCATTTTTATCGTAGGCTGTGATACACAGAACATGAAATAAAGAAGTATTTGTGATACTGTGAGAGAATTTTCCCTTGTCAGAAGAGCGTGACAGCTGCTATCTTTGGTGATCTCTTCTGAATTTTAACGGGAGATTTCATCTTGTTGCTTTCTTATGTGAGTTTTGAGAGTGATATATAACGTGGGTCATTCAGTTTGGTTCCACGGACTACAGTGTGTTATTGTGAGACTTGATGTGTCTTGATATGCATTTTCAAGGGTGCTCACACCGACACATTTGGCAACACGCTGTGAACTAAGTAACCGTGTCTTCTTCTTTCATCTGCTCCAGATTAAGGGTCATTTTCCATCTCCATTTGTCCCCACTTTGCTCTACACATTGTTGATTCAGCATAGATATTATGACACTGATACCCTTAGTAGCCGGGTTACTATTAATTCCCACATGGTATGTGTTTTTTCAACAGCGTGTGAAATGTCGGCAGTTCTAGCAGCACCACAATGAGGCTAGAATTGAAGCCAATGAGGCTTTTTCAGAAATGAGCTGAAAAAGGTTTTCATTTCTTAGCTATTAACTCGCTCACCAAACACTGCCTGCACATGAAAGCGACTTATTGGAAATCCAACAAAGAGCCTGGACTTGATCCTCCCACCTCAGTCTGTCAATATTTAAGCTGTAATATCAGTTGGAGACAAGCTGGGAAAGGCCAACTACAAAGAATCCAAAGTTTCTATGTGCATAATTGCTTTGAAATACAAAATTCATTCTTCAATATTTACTTTAGGCAAGGGCCTGGCTTTACAGGGGCCACCATGTTTCTGCAGCAGCCAAAAAAGGGACAAACTAGTCAAAGTGTGAGTTCCACTTTTTGAATCGAAAGCATACAATGCAAACAAAGGGTTTCGCCATCAAATTCTTACAATCTGCAGTCTCACCATTAGATGCCACTAATTCTCACACCCATGACCTTAAAGTACTTTTTTTAAAAATGGCATACACCCAGTTCAATTAAGAATACAGAACGCAGCCGTCTCCCTCCCTGAAGCCACTCAAGAGATTTATGGTGTCTTTCCATCAACCAAATATGAGTTTAACAACGTGTATAATAATTGTATTATATTTTTGCTGTCCCCGCGTCTCCATTGCTACGTCACACAGGACTCGCAGTGAATCCGACGACCAAATAAAAGTTGGGTTTTATTCAAAATACAGCACAAATAACACTATGAATCCACCCGACTGGAGCAAATGGAATGGAAAAGTAAGCAAAAATCAAACATGATAAGGATGAAAGAAAGAATGAAGCAAGGGTTCATTCAACGGGGAGTTTCTATAGATGATAAATGTTGTGTTATGCAATATTCTGGCAGATTTCCCATTTCCCCTGTGAAGCCTGAACTCTCTTGATGAACTCATGGAGGCATTTGAGAGTCTCTGTGCCGAAACAGATGCACAATAAAGTTCTGGTTAATTCATTCATGATAACTGACAGATCATGTGTAGGGACAAAGAAGTGTGTGTTGTTGGGGTGTGTAAATGCTTGGTCGTACAGAGACATGTCTCCCTCATACAGTGTCCTCAAAGTGTGAAAATGACCTGAAATGTGAGCAACAGTCATATCGGCACCACAGTGCAAGTTTCAGGGGAAATTTTTTATTGTGTGCAAGTGAGAGAGTGTGCGTGCGTGTGTGTGTGCGCACGCGAACGACCCACTCCTGCAGAGTCATGTGGTTTGTTTTATTAGCCATGCGGTCATTTGCTGACTCTCACTGTGAGAGAGTGACCTTTAAGCACACACACCCATTATGTTAAAATGTACAGTATATACAGAGGCTATAAGAATGCGCACTATACAGCGTCTTATATCCTTTTTTTCAGCACAGCATAGGCAATCTGATGAAAAAATAATAATAATTCAGCAACTATTAGACACACCTAAGCAAAAAGTACTCACAATTTCTAAAATCGGATTGAATTTGTGAAATTTGGAAATAAAGTTCACAGTCTAATTTTGGACTTCTGCACAATTACTGCTACTTTATATCATGACTAAAAACTTTGACTCAACAACACATAAGACGGGGGGGAAAAAATGTGTTTTTAAAGCTTGAATATGTCCATATAAGGAGTTGTGTATTATTCCCACAGCAATTCAGATCATTTAAGCTGTGGTAATATAGAATGTCAATATCCAGAGTTAAATATCTCACCAGATCAGTGTCAAATTGATTTAAATCAAATGTTCGCTTATCCTCCAAACAAATCCTAAATGATTAAACCTGACCGAGGTGAACATGTGCATGAATTCAGCTCCTCCAAACCACACTGTGTTCCTAATCTGCTTGTAATCGAGATGCACTTTTTCCAAGTCAAATGCATGTGACAGTGGATAATCCCTGGATTAAAGACAAGGAGCTAAACTTCATTGAACTCCCGCTTATGCCATTTCTCCATGGTTTATTTGCTTTATGGGTGGTTTTGTTACATATTAAAAGGAAAAGCTTGGTGACTACATCTCACATTGTGTAATGTGTAACTCATTGTTGCTTTGGAGTGTATTATGAAGTTTCTGCCAGGGTGGAGCAGCAGGGCAGGGCCTCTAGGGCCATAAATGCTCCCCTTTGAGCCCACAGGAGGTCAGTGACTACATACTGTATTTTATTCTGTTTGTCATGCACACGATGACTGATGTGGAAGGGGTTATGTGAGGCTGAATGACTTGTGAAATGCAGGGAAGAGCCTGCATATCTGTCTTCAGCTATTCTCTGTATGTGCGTTTCTACAGGAGATTATCGGGCTGGTAGATCTAATGGACATCCAGATAGTTTCTGTTTCACTTTAGAGCCATCACACAATCCAGTGCCCATAAGCCAAAAGGTTGAATCCATGAATGTTAACCCTTTAACACCTAAACCTTTTTTGCTTAATTGAACCATAAAAAGAACCAGAAAATGTTCTGTAACTAAGTGCTTTTGCTCATTTTTCCTAAATAACTTCCAATACCTGGCAGTTATTTACAATATACATGTCAAAATACTGTTAACAATAAAAAAAAGGTAGTTGGAGTTGTACACAAACAATATATATATTGCGTATAAAACATCATTTATTGAGTCTCTCAATGTGCAAAAACCATCCAAATAAATGGAAACTATGTACATGTGTTCTTCCCACTCTCTTCCTGAAACGGCGCAAGTGAAATTACTGTAATAACTACATGGTGGCTTTGACGTGCAACTTCTCAGCTTTCAGAAACAATTGGAATTTTTCTAATAGCACAAACTATTGCGTAACTACACTTCAAGAAATTATTAAACTAATATTTACATTTTGAGTAAAAAGGCTTTTTTTTTTCTAGACATGTAACCTCACAGATAGTTTCCTTTCCTGTGACCACTTCAAAATAATAGTATTAATAGACTTATATAGGATTATAATATATAAAGCAGTTTGTTCTGCATTGTGAATGTGCAGAGTTGCATGCGTTAAAGGGGACATATTATGCAAAATCAACTTTTTCAACTTTGGAGGCCCTACCAGTCGCCAAAATGTGGAAAAAGAATACTCAGTCCTTTTTTCGTGGTCCCCCTTAGTGTAAGTATAGGCGATAAAGCGTTCTGAAAGTGGGCGGTTTTGGCAGGGTTATTGAACTGCTATGGTGCTTCAACATTATGGTATTTTGACCAAAGCATGTCACAGACATGTTCATTAGGACACCAGCGAACTATTTCAACTAGGAGAAATAGGGTATAATATGTCTCCTTTAAGTTTGTGTTGAAGTGATGATTAAAAAACTGATCGAACAGTTGATGACAACATCAGAGAACCCCCCCCAAAAAAAAGCCTGAGCAGTGACCACGCCTGTTCCCACAGCTCCCTCAACAGTGAGTCTTAAACAGGAACATGTGAGAACACACGCACTCTCACGTACACACGCAATGTTTTCTCTCTCTGTGTTGCAGGATCAGCACAAACACACGGTGGGAAATTCATGTTACACAATCTGCATTGTGACAACTGTTCCCTGAAGCTATTCTATGTAGTAGAGTATCACTTTTTTCATAACATGCATGAATGACTTCAACATGTAGAGACATGATTTGTGTTGGTTTGGGCATCACATGTTGTGATTTAAACAGAACCTATACATGCTTATTCCCCACATTTCCTCCACCTTAACACAACACACGGCGCAGCTGCTGCGGGGGGAATCCACGGATCTTGGCAGCAACGCGTTGGATTTTCGGCGCGGCCGCGTTTTTGATGTGGTGTGCTGGACGTTGCGGTTAAATTGTCCAGCACACTTGAATGTGTCGTCGTTTTCCTAAGCCTGCAGTCACTCCACAGCACATGCTCGCTCAGGCTTCACACTTAGATGTAATGACTTCCAAACCGACACAGAAGAGAAATTAGCTCAAACTGCTGCCAAAGCTAAAGGCAGCATGTAGTTTTATAGTTTATTTTATAGGGTTTTCTCAGAGGAGCAGGTGGATTTTGTATTTCAAACTCCTCTGAAATCATAAATCATGGTATAATTGTTGTCTGCGTGTTGCTCGACCATCGGACAGATTGAGAAGGAAGAAAATATTAAATTCCCAAATCAGATGCCGGTGGAGAGCATTATTTTGCATGTGCATCTTAATTCATCTCCCACTATTATGTTGGTAATAATCAAAATAAAACCTAGTGCAATATCCAGAAAGAATTATTGGATAAAGATAAAACAGTCTCATGACAAAAAGTGGACTAAGCAGCTGCTCGAGACGCCCGACACAAGAATCAAGCTGAACAAGCCGAACTGTAGATCAGTTAAAAAGACTTCACAATCCTAAAAACGTGGGTTAATCTCCAACAATTACCAGCGAAATGTCTAAAATCTCTCTAGAGGAGTCTGGTGTAAGATATGGTGTTAATACCAGGCCACATTTGTGATTTTACACTGCTTTGGTGTAAATAACAACTATAATTAATGCAATTTATTGTGTTGTATTTGTATCAATACTAGCCAAGCACAGACTACTCTGAGGTAATTCAGCTTAGGGCCCTATAAAGGCTTGGGCCGGCCCTGCAATATTTAATATAGAATTTGTATTCTATTCTATATTTTAATCTGTGAAACAAATACTGTGACAAAAGCCAATGGCAACAATGCTTGAATATAGCAGCTGGTGTTTGTGCAGAGAGGCAGTAGATAATAGATTTGCTGATTTTCATCACAAAAATGTACATTTTCAACACCTAACGGTGAAGATTTGCACCTGGATTTAATCTATAACTTCACTGGTTTACACTTGAGAAAAAAAGTGGTTTAGGGGTTTAGTTCCACTTTAAATAGTCAGATAATGTCCATAAACAGAATAATGAAAAAGAATCATGTTTCTGGGACTTATGGGACTCGGTATTAAAAGAAAACTAAGATGTCGCCACCGCGTGTTGCTGGAGTCCTGCTCTGCTCCGCTGTCATATGGTGTTCCACAGGGTTCAGTTTTAGGGCCCCTGCTCTTCTCTCTGTATCTGCTTCCCTTGGGTTCCATCCTGAGAAAACACGGCATTTCCTTTCATTTTTACGCTGACGACAGTCACATCTATGTGCCACTGAAAAAGACAAATGCCTGACTGAAGTCACTTCTGCTATGTCTTGAAGACATTAAAGACTTTTTAAAATTCAATGAAAAGAAGACAGAAGTGATGGTGTTTGGTCCGAGCGATTCTTTTATTTGTTTTTAAATCTTTAAATGGTCTCGCCCCGCTTTACCTCTCTGAGCTTCTCCATCCCTACACTCCTGCTCGGTGTCTCAGGTCAGCTGACCAACTGCTCCTGGAGGTACCGAGGTCTAAGCGGAAGCTCAGAAGCCCATTTTTAAAACTCATCTTAAAACCCATTTTTATTCCTTGGCTTTCAACTCAGCATGAGACTCTGCTCTTGTTTTAAGTGTTTTATTGTTTTTATTATCTTAATATCTTTATTGTTTTAACATTTTTGTTGTTTTATTGTTTTAGTATTTTTATTGTTTTACTTTTTGTTTTATTTCTTTTCATGTACAGCACTTTGTCTCAGCTACGGCTGCTTAAAGTGCTCTATAAATAAAGTTGAGTTGAGTTGAGAAAACATGCAAGTGGAAAAGTACTCGTCGTATACTGCATTAAAAACAATGATTAAAGACACAATACGTAATTTCAGACACCATGGGTTTCTCAATTAAGGCAACAACCTAGTTTGATTTCGGTAACCAGCGTGGGATCGCGGAAAGAGTTTCCTTCTCGTTTGGTTTCCCTGCGTGTTTGCACTTTACAGGGCAAACCGCAGTTGTGATCTGTGTGACAAAGGCACACAATAAAAATGAAAAACAAAAACACATTGTCTAACCAGAAGTACTGACTGTTTCCTGTTTTGCCGCTAAGGTTATAGCCTTAAGCGGATGATGCCATTTAATATGAAACAGTCTGTACCTGGAATAGAAACACAGATTTCTATTAATTTAAAAAGGTTAAAAACATTATTCTAACAATGTTTAGATATTTTAATGTAGAAATGTTACATATTATATTCTTTATCATCTTTAAAGGGCTGTTTAACCATTTTTTCTTTTTACCCATAAACTTAAAAACAATTCTGACGCTGCTGTGTTTGTTTAATTCACATTCTATGACAGAGTTGGATTAAATTTGATTTATTGTTTCAGATCTTTTACTCATAAAACTTGCTATAATTGACAGAAACACAGTGAAAAGCAGCACAGGGCTTTCACTTCCATCCCATCTTCCTCTGTAGTTCAGATTCCTCTCAGATCCAGTGTCCGATGATCAAATAACACATTTATCCCAGGAAAACAATAAAAACAACGCACAAAATGTGGGGCTGCAAACGTGCTGTATATATTCCAGTTGACACCATGATGTCATTATGGCTGCATTTACACTGCAGGTCTGATGTGTACTATGACATTTAGATTTAACATTTAAATTTAGATTTAACATTTAGATTTAACATTTAAATTTAGATTTAACATTTACATTTAGCATTTAGCTAAATGTTTGTAAATGTTGTAAATTTATCTACAGTATTTCCCGTGTGTCATGTCTGAGGCTCCGTACCCTAGGGCACAGAGCAAGGACTATAAAGACATGGATTAGAATAGAGATTATGAGCCCTCATTCAATGTTCTACAGAATGAATGGACACAAATTCACATAGAAATACTTCAAAATCTTGAAAAAAACAACAACTTCCAAGACATCTGGAAGCTGTTACAGCTGCAAAAGGCGGAACAACTCTGTACTTAAGTCCTGTATATGTGTTTGAAGACTTCATTACACCCTGAAATGATCAGGCGTCCAAAGTGTCCATAGTGACGCAATGGCACACATCTGATTTGTATCTGATTTGTTCCCATATACGAATGAGGTCTGAATCTGATCTGACAACATCTGTGTCCAAGTGATTATTCCTGCTTACACTTTCATGGGTCATATCTGATTTATTGCATCACGCAGTGTGAATGCAGCAGAATGTCAGTATCCAACCATATGACCATACGTACGTAAGTGGTATATACTGTATATGTATAATAACCAGAGCCAGTCCACCTGTCATCACCTGCTAATCAACCACAGTTCATTCTCTCCGATCCCTCTGCACGCGTTCTGCTCTCTTTAATAAGTGAAAGTCGAGTGTCTCCTGATGTCACGAATGAACAGACCCCAGTGAGCTGCAGTTTAGTTTCAGGTCGAGCCGGACCGCAAACCTTTGGCAGACATCACAGGGAGGAGCCTCTGGAGAGGTCAGCGTGTTCCAGCGGACTGAACAGGAACAGGAGTGATTACACTGCTCTGCCTGAATACACACACACACACACACACACACACACATTCAGTGTCAGTGGGTGTAGCTGGGTCACTGTGTTTGACAAAACCTCCAGATCTTTAATTCCTGATGCTAACGAGTGGAGTCTCTGTTGATGAGTAGCTGGGAATCAAGGCATCAAAGTGAAGGTTGGAGATGTGCGGCCTGTGTGTGTGTGTGTGTGTGTGTGTGTGTGTGTGTGTGTGTGTGTGTGTGTGTGTGTGTGTGTGTGTGTGTGTGTGTGTGTGTGTGTGTGACTATTTGAAAGAAGCCTCTCTTGGCAGGCTACACAAGTCATTTCAAGTTGTGAGGACATTATAAGGGTTTCAGTTTTAATTCAAGTTGACGTCAACTGAAGCTGAACATTTCCCTCAGCTCCATTATGGGGTTTTTTCACCTCATTGTTTTGATTTGTTTCAACAGCTTTATAGTCATTTGCTGCTCTAACCCCCTTCTTTTTTTTTAAACACAAACTAGCGCAAATTCTAAACGTGGACCTCCGTGGAAACCTTTAGGATAAGCCTTTCATGTGTACTTTATACAAGACTATTGCTTTGCTGAGGCCTTTAGCCTGCGCCACCATGTTTCTACACCAACCAAAGCTTACGATGAAAACGAAAAAGAACTTCTCCAGCCGACATACACCCTATGCATAAACAAATGAGGTAGAAGGAGGAAAAGGCAGAGACGGAAAGCGCGTTGGCATCCTTTCTGGCGTGTAAAGGCCACCGTAGCTTGGGAAATCGAGGCGTGAGCCGCAAAAATCTGCAATCTCACCATTAGAACGTCACTAATTCTTACACACTGGCCCTTTATGACTGGCATTCTGGCTCTAAAGCTTGTCAAGTTGCGTCCAGGTGGGTAAAAATAAGCCAAATAGTTGTTTGAAGGGTTATGCAGCGGTTATATAATCCCACATGGAACAGGTTTTGTTATTTCACCTTTAATCCATGCACACTACGCATTTGTTTATGGAACTGCAGTTCAGGTCCAAGACCAGATGTTACAGCACATAATTAATCACTGACCTGAAGTCAAACGAGAATGGCTGGAGGCCATTTCCTGTCATAGTCCCTGATCTACTGTAGGCTGCATGTCTTGTGTATTGCAACACTTGATAGATGACCGTGACAAAGCCAATTGAACTGTAATCGTGCGTCTGCTCTCAGAAACATAACAGACATGAACCATGCGGGGAAATTACGTCCGTATCCCATCGAGACAGAGGCTGTTACGTGTCTATTCGTCTTAGTCAAAAACTCACTTGTCTGCTTTTATAGTCTTTTTTTTTTCTCCAATGAATGAATGAAACATTCTGCAAGAAGGAAAATGTGTTTCCGCTCAACTTAAACTTCTTATAAAATGTCTTATAAAAATAAAGCTGCAGCATGAGAAGAGTCATTTGAGCAGGAAGTGTAGATATATAATTTAGAGCCTCACACTATTAATAATAAGAGCTTAAATACTTCTACTTCCTGAAATGTTTAAATTTGCTTATAGTTATTACCATCTTACACCTGATCTGTTAAGATGACGTAGAGATATACACATCTGAACCATGTGAAATTGCATGCACATAGATGTTTGGTTCAAATTTAATGAGTTTTGAGAGATAAACTTGTTTTGTTTTTACAGTTTTGTCAATTATACGAGAGAGGGATTTGTTAAAAATTCTATAACTCATCAGTGGGTAGATTCCAGTGGTGGAAGTAACAAACTACATCTACTCAAATTACTGTAATTAAGTAAAACGTCTACTTCACTACATTTAAAAATCGTATTTGCCGTTAAGTAGTCTACGATATTACCTGGCATCACAAAGCCAACGTCATGTAATGAGAAATCTTAATGTCACATCAAGCAAACACATCAATGCATTGTTGCAGCCAATAAGGTTATCAATCGATTGCAAATGGGCCAAAGAGGCACAGAATTTGGAAAGGTGAACAGGAGTTGAGACAGAAAATCAGAAGGTGATGGAGGAGAACCCTTTGGCCACAACTGGACGAGAGATTTATTTCAGGGATACAAGTCCCTTTATGAGTTTTACAATTAATTTCTGTTTCTTTTACCAATTTTAATTACATTTGGTAATATTATCTCTTCTTTCTCATTGTCTGACAACCAATCTGCTGTATGTCTGTATGTTTGCATTGTGTATGTGGGAACTGATGATGATGATTGTGTATGGGAAGCTACAGATGAATTACCCTTCTGGGACCAATAAAGTTTTCTGAATTGTTGCTGAAAATGCATTAAACTGTAACTTAAACTTTAAAAAGTAATTTATACTCTACTGTTTTTTAGAAGAATCATTTTTAATTTTGAGTATATTCTTCACCAATACTTGTACTAGTAGTTGAGTAATATAATTAAGTAATAATACTTAACTTGACTTAAGTACAGATTTTCAGTACTCTTTCCATCACTTGTAGATTCATACCAAATTTTGATGGGAACATTCTTCGGCGATCACGTCAAAAATCTGATTGTTCTGGCAAAAACAGTAGACAGGAAGTTGCTAAAAGAAGGACGAGAAAGAACACAAGTTCCCACAGTGTCAATATGTGTCACCAGGTTAGGAAAAATTCCTGACTCTGGATCCAGAGATGACGACAAAGAGTTTGAAGCTAATTTTGTCGCACGGAATCCTTCCACTGTGTTGTGTATTTTCCCTAATGTTTGAGGCAAACGGATGAGTTGTAACACCCTTTATGATGAGGAAACGCTTCACAGGTATAAAACACAATAGACGGAAGAAATAACTGGACTCAGACAGGAAAAAGGAGAAAGAAAACACTGACCATTAAACCGACCGCTTGGAGTGATAAAGTGATTCTCTCTGTCATAACGACACGGAAAACCCCTCTGTCCGTCACTGTGACTCAGAGTTCAACACCTCCTGCCGTGAACACACCCTTTCCCACATGGAAGCGCTAATTAACCTGAAATGCTCCAAACTTCCTGCTGCGTAGCGATTGTGCCCCAATTTACCGGTGACTATGGCAACGTTTGTTTTCAGGGAGCAAGCGCGTCTGGGTAAATAGAGAGGTCAAACGAGAGCTGCAGACCTTTGACTCGTCTCACGAGAGATTTTAGACGTTTGCCTGGTAATTGTTGGAGACTAACCCACGTTTTAAGCGAGTACGAGGTACTATCGCTAATGGAAACGCAAAATAACTGTAATGTCGTGCCGAGGCGAGTCATGCCGCGCTCGTGGAAAAGGGGCTTTAGTGTTTGTTGTGGAGGTTATCACAACTGGACCACTTCATCTGCTGAGGAAGTCATCTGGGTTATGTCAGGATTGTTTTCCTGCCATATAAGTGCTGCTATAGAGGTTACTGTGTACTGTGATCTACAAAGACATCACGTAACATAAGAACATACAGTAATAAGAAACTGTACCAGTAGTGTCTGAGTCATACAGTCAGTTTCAGTTTAACCTACATGTATCGTCCCCAGCCGCTCTGCATGCAACCGACATGCGACGTTTCACAGCGGATGTTCATGTTCATAATACATGAGCGGGGCTTTTAGCCGAACTTTCCTTTCTCTTCTAGGTTTTTTCCTCCAGTCGAGCAACTGTGCTTAAAGCTGTGAGAATGGACGTCAACACATTCAGACCTGCAAGCAGTGCAGAAACTCAAATGAGCTGAGGGCCAGTGAGCATCAAGTCTGGTCAAGATGAGGCCCCTTTAGAAAATAAAGTGCTCAGTAGTGGATGAGGGAACATTATCTTAAAATGATAATATAATACTTAAATTTGATATTGCAATAGCTGAAATTCTGATGTAGATGACAGAATATTTGTGTTAAAGTGTTTGTTTGAATGATTTATACATCTTGTAATAAATGTAAAGAAATTGTAAAAAAAAGAAAGATGCAAAAACGAATCCAAATAACAAAAACACACAAACCTTACATTTTTATATATATATAAAAATATATGTATATATACACATACATTTATTTATATGTATGTATGTATGTATGTATGGGTGTGTGTGTATATATATATATATATATATACACACACACATATATATACACACACATGTATATATACACATATATATACACACACATATATACACACACACACACATATACATATATATATATATATATATATATATATATACACACACATATACATACACACACACACATACATATATACATATAAATAAATGTAATGTTGAATGGAATCCATTTAAAGATGAATATAATTGAATTTATTATTATACAAATATTCAGTTTTGTACAAAATTCCCATATCTGTAGTTTACTTTGTTATTCAAAATGTAACTTTTACTCCGCTACATTTCCTCTAACTATCTTTGCTACTCGTTACTACCAAATAAAATCAGAAGAAAAAGAGTTGGTATTATGGTCTGTATTTATATAGAGCTTTTCGAATCTTGAGCTGCTTTACACTACAGTTTTCATCCATTCACACACTGCAACATGGGGTCAAGTGTCTTCCTCAAGGACACATCGTAAGTTAAGCAGAGCCAGGAATTGAACCCACAACCTTCCAGTTGAAAGACAACTAGCCCTACCACTTATCCACCAATGTCATATACTATAAGACTTTTACTTAGTATTTTAACCTATATCCTATCACCTCAGCACACACACAGGTTTTTCAGAGATTAAGTGAGGGGCTGAATAAAATAAACTAGGGGGCCACATATGGCCCGCGGACCGCAAGTTTGACGCCCCTGGTTTAGAGCAAGGTTCTCAAACTCAATTACAGAGGGGGCCAAAATCAAGAACTGTGTCCAAGTCAAGGGCCAGATGTCCTAAAATACAGAACAAAACAAGCTCATAGATTAAAATATGATTATTTTCCTAAAACAATAACTGTTTCAAAGTTATACAGTGTATTCATCAGTCGGAGTACTCAAGAGAACAAATGTTGAAGAGAAGTAAATCATTCATGAATCACGTATGATTTCCAAATGAAACCGACTGTATAGTGATGTGATTTCATCTGTCGGACCTGATTTTCTCTGCTGTATTCCAGTAGAGCGGCACATGTAGCTTAGCCAATCATTTGCTGCAGTGGGATCATTTTACTAGACGTATTACGCTAAAAGAGAACCACCAATGAGGGAAAGAGCCCACTTATGGTTCCACCTGAACATGCAAACTCCACACAGGAAGGCCCTGCCTCAAAAACGGGATTCAGACCAGTGACCTTCTTGCTGTGAGGCAAAAATGCTAGCCACATTTTGAATTTCTTGTTCTGTGTTATTCTTTTTGAACATTTTGCTCATTTTCTTTTCCTGGAGAGTTCTCTTTTTCTCAAAGCAGCATTTACGCCTGCATTTTCCAGTCTGTTTGTTTAGTTTTGTTTGTTGTTGGTTTCTTTTGGGGGGGTGGTGGGAGGGGGTTGCTAACCCTGACCATACAGAGCACTCTCGTGAGCTCAAGCGACACACATGTTCTCTCTTATGAAGAGCATCTGTTCAAATATTGATTTTATAACAAGTCGGATGTATGAGACAAAGCCATAGACGATTAGAAACAGAATAGCCGCGCTGACTGATCCTTTTGAGAAGAGGCAGGAGCAGATCAAACAGTTCAAAAGGGACCTGGAAGTGACTCACAGGTCCCGCATCCAAACCCACATCAGTCCCTGCACTTCCACACACACACACACACAGGTT
The DNA here is from genome assembly GCF_019176455.1 of Solea senegalensis. Lineage (NCBI taxonomy): Eukaryota > Metazoa > Chordata > Actinopteri > Pleuronectiformes > Soleidae > Solea > Solea senegalensis. The sequence goes on along the minus strand of NC_058027.1, from coordinate 4,653,107 downwards.
TGAACAACTATTTGGACAGCATGAACAAAGCATTATCCCTAACCCTAAACTCAACCAGTTTCTCAGAAATGAAGTTCTGATGGTTTCCATCAGGACTACTGGTCCTGACAAGGTCAGTGTTTATGCCAGAACACAAACACACTCACTCACTGTGGCGTTAAGCATGAGTGGATTTGGAGATAAGTGATATTTGTGCGTTATGGCACACGCTCCGTTTTCAGAAGAGTTTAACCTCTTATCTATGAGCTGTCATTTCATGAGAAATACAGCTTTTATGTAAAGAAAGCAAGAAAAAATATCACAGGCAAGACACACATGTAACTGCCAGAGGTGAGAGAAAAACAGGAAACTGAAAACACATTTTGCTGATGGTGTTTTGGGTTATATGAGTCACAGCCTTCAACTGGCCCCCACTCGGGAAAAATTATTACAGCGTCTCCAAAACAGCTGATGCTCGTCTACCACACACTAAACTATTTGATGCTCTCACACAACTACACTCTTGTTAGGACTCTGCATCGCCCGCCATTCATTCATTCATTCATTTCCAATCCAAGTTGTTTTTAAAAAAAACAACAAAAAATAGTACAATAACCAAAAAATAAAACCAGGAAAATGAATAATATCATAAAGAAATGAAAACTAAACAGATAAAAACACATTAAAGATAATTATGTTGAAATAAACAAATACATTTATCTCATTCCACAGTTATTTGTTTAAAATCTGCTTAATTTACATGTTTTCATTTATGAGTAGTAAAATTTAAGAATTTCTTATTAGATTTGAAATTGTTGTTCTATTGATATTTGTTGAGGGAAAAGTACAGCCATTGTATTATGTGGATTATTATCATTACTATTATTATTTCAAATGTTCCAGTTTATGTGGATTGTTTCCTTGAAGACAGGAAAACACACTTTTACGTTTCAGAAAAATTGGAGCCAAACGCAGCAGTCACACAATCACAAAGGAGAATTTAAGAAAACAAACTAATGAAAAGGCAAAAACAATCCAAAGCAGATAAATACCGTAAAACCCAGAGAGCAGCAACATCGGGGAACCGGTCCAGGAATGCAAGGAAACCGCAGCGGCAAACCAGACTCGAACAAACTGAACCCAAACAAAAAAAGACACCGGGGAGGCCGGGATAATCAAACACAGGTGAAACTAATGAGGAACAGGTGAAACGCATTAGGGCGGCGCAGACAATCAAGACAGGAAGTAAAACTTACCAAGGTGCGGACAGGGAGAACCTTCAAAGTAAAACAGGAAACCCAGTGTAAAGAAGAATGAAAGTCATAAAAATGATACTGTCCATATAAAAAAAGCTTGTGTTGAGTAAACCGAACCTTAAACGTCCAGTGTGCAGGATTTAACCCTTTAACCTCAAAACGGTTTGATTAACCATAAAAGGGCCAGAAAACATCAGAATAACTTTCAACATCTGGCAGTTATTTACAATTTACTACATGTTAAAATAGTGTATTAACAATTTAAAAGAGTTATATTGAGGGAAAAAGACCAGATTTTGTGTTCAATTTGACCATTTAAAATAACATTTGTGTGAGTGTTTTGTCTCAATGTCCAAAAAATTAAAACGTTTTTCCAAGTCTCTGACAAAGACGCTGATTCGCGCGCTTCCTGGGAAATTACCGTAATAACCACTCGTTGGCTTTGATGTGCAACTTCTCAACTTTAAAGTAAAATAATTGTACGGATAATTTCTGCAGGGGGGGTTCTGAGTATTCCGTCACCCAAATGCATGAATTGTTGTTTTTATGACCACAGAATGAGTTGTACCACCATGTTTTTCAGTTTTACACCTTTTGTGAGGTGAACAACAACTGAGAAATGAAGTGTGAACTGTTCCTGAAAAAAGAACAAGTGTCTATAGCAGAAAAAGGTCCTTAAGAGGTCACAAAAAGCACACACACACACACACTTGAATGGCTGCGAGATATTATCTCAAGATGTGCCTCGACTCTCACAAATCAATCCCTCAATCACTCAGAGCTGATACCGCCTCAGAGATGAACTTGTTTTGCTCTGAGAATGAGACAAACCCTGGATCCCGTCCCTGAACGGGCCTTTGTAAAGACCCAGGGGGACGCCACGATGGATTGGATTCACAGAGATTGCTGATTTCTGGGCTCTGTCTGCGGCTGACGAGACTGCTGCTCGCTCCAGTGTGTTGTTGCTCTCTTCGGGATGGGTGGAATGCTCACAGCTACAGTCAGCTTGAATGGGGCCAGAAGCTGACAAGCTAATAAGGTGTTTATCTGAGTCATAGCATCCTTTGGCAGGACAAAGAGTGGGATCATAAAAGCATATGGAGATTAATTTGAACTGGATTTACTGTTGTGTTTAGTGCTGGGAGTATCTGGTGTCAAGTTTGTCCCTGTTGTTCTCGTCTCTTTGTAGACGACAGAGTCTGGGGATGGTTTATCTGTGGTTTCATCTGTCGTGGTGTGAAAAGATGATTGATCTGGATTTTACGAGTGTGATCATGGATTTGGGATATAATTAGAATGTTTCAGATCACTGCTCACTCCCTCCACCAAAGGCCACTGAGAAAATCAGAGATTTTACATCAAGGCACATCAGTAAGTTCAAATATGTTCTCTTGTAACTTCAGGGTTTGGAATCCTTTGTTTGACACATGCTCCCGTGCACCATGACACACTACGGACTTTAAAGTGCTTACTCTCTTGCGCTAGTGTCCAGTGGGAAAAGACAATAAAGTAGTGAACATGTTCTTAAAGCAGAAATATGCAGGATTTAACAGATTTGGAGTCTTTGTGATGGTTAAATGTCTTGGTGTTCAGTCCTCGGAATCACATCGCGTGAGAAACACGTACGTTCATCAAGAAATACACTTTGACCAGGGGGCGGGCCTTAGAAAGCTGCCTTGGAATCGCTGTCCGTCTGGAACAAAGCAATTGTAAGCATCTACAGTTTATAATCTGACAAATGTTAGATACTTACTACTTAGATACTTAGATGTCAACGGGGAAAACTTGGGGAATGAGTTTCAGACGGACAGCGACTCCAAGCATGTGACTACGTACATCCTGCCCATTGAGATGTCACTCCAAAACTCAAACCAATCAGCAGGGAGCTTCCTAAGGCCCCGCCCCTGGGTCAGTGCATTTCCAAATAACAAAATACAATATTTTTGCACGACTATATCAATATTGTATTTGCTGCTTAAAAAGTGTTGTTTGCAGAGTTCATGGAAACGACGGCTCGCTCAGCAGCGTGCTCATCTACCAAGTGGGCGTCAAGCTCGGCAGAGTCCGTGATGATCCCTAATACAACCATACAAAAAAAAATCTTATGCCAGATTAGATTACATCAGATTGATCAGATTACAACACGGAGCCACAGTTGTTGTCACAACTAATTATTGAGTTCATTATCAGTGGAAAGGGGGACTGAGAATTGCAGGAGGACTGCCCCCTGTTGGACACCTTGTAGAACTGGTCCTGTTGGCAAACTGCATGAAATACTATCTTTTTTTATTTATCATGTGTCAGCACTCCATGCCAGTGGGATAAAATATGGAAATTACTGTTCAGAAGTGCAAGGTATACATATTTATATATATATATATATATATATATATATATATGTCTATGTATATAAGTATATATGTATATATACATATATATATATAAATATACATATGTGTGTGTTGGATGTATATATATATATACTGTACATATTTATATGTATGATACATATATATGTATAAATATACATATGTGTGTATGTATATATATATATATATATATATATATACATATATATATAAATGTATACATATATATAATGCATATATAATGCATTGTATTGTACATAATGCAAGCAGCACTGACTCAAATAAAACTAATGAATTCACTTTCATTATTTCATTTGTTTCGTGCCTCCACATGTGTCATGTGACACCTACTTTGTTGTTTTATGGACAAGTTTGTGGTCCGGCCCTGGCCCTGTGTGAAGAAATCTGCTTCAAACGTGACCCTTATTGCACCCATGGTCATTTGCCGTGGGAATAATACTCAACTCCTTATATGGACATCCTAAAAAAAATGGCGGGCTTTTTTGTCTTCTTATGTGATTCATTTTATATCGCATTTCATGATATAAAGTAGCCGTAATTGTGCAGAAGTCACAAAATTAGCGTGTTTTTCTTTTCTTTTTGTTCATAAAAACGAGCCACGTGAACTTTGAACTGTGAAGTATTTCCACATTTGACCATTTTAGTCAAATTTTAAACATTTTGAGCACTTGTTCTAAGGGTTAATATCAAACCAATCATCTGGTCAAACGACATAAATCTGTGCAACAGAGGCTTTTGTATGTTTTAAAGTTGTTATTTTTAGCTGGAATATCAGTGTCAGCATTATTTTTAAACTATACACAAACCGATGTTGTCCAATAAAATGTTAAGCAAACCAAACACATTTCACAATTGCAACTAAAAGGATATGGGTCAAAGAAAGAACACAATGAAAGCCGCTCTCAAATCAACATTCACAAAGGCTTGTAACCACCAGAATACAAAAGAACAAAAAAAAAAGAGCAGAAATGGAAAAATGAAAAGGAATCCATGCTATTAAATAAACTGTACCCATGACCATCAGTCAGCATCCGTTACTGAGGCGTAAATACCAAGGATATTTAGCCAAATAAAAGCCTCATTGTTCTGATTAAATCACTCTTTCATCCCGTTTCATGTGTTGGTCTGGAGAATTAAAGCTAAAAAATGACCCCGGAGCAGAGGAGGGGCCCAAACGATCGTTGCCTTCTAAAGGAAACAAATCACATTTGTTTTGACACCAATTTGTACCAAATAACCGAGCAACAGAAAACCCGAGCTCCTGGTGGGAATCGGGAATGTTTTGCCGTATCTTTCACGAGGATGTGAGTCATTTTCCAATGTGCAGAGGATCACATGCGTTGCCAACACGAGGGGTTTACCCTTAGTCACAGAGCTGAACTACTTTCCTGTAGGCGAAAAGTGTTTAGAATAGCTCGGTCATCAAAAACAGACGGAGAGAACAGCTGTGAGCAGCTTGGACTCCTCGCTTGTCCTCTTTTCTCTCTGCAAACTGAATGCTACAATGCGTAATAATTATGTAAAAAAAAAAAATCTGCACATTAAATCATCATCAGGTGGGTTTTCCATCAGCCTGCTTTCATTTCAGCCTAAAAGAATATTGTGAATTAAACACAACAATATGACATAAAAGTGACATTTAGGAGGGTTTATTCGCAGGAGCTGAATGCACTACTGTCCTGCTTTTGATTTTTGTTTGTTTGTCTGTACACAGCGCTGTTACCAGGGTCTCTGGGGACCTGAGGCAAAGAGGGACATTGGGGCCCCTCTTGTGTCAGAGTGCCGTCACGGGAAGAGACGTCCGACACGAGAATCAAAGCCGAACTGTAGATCCGTTTAAAAAGACTTAACAATCCTAAATAAATCCAACAATTCCCGGGGAAGTGTCTAAAATCTCATCATTTAACAGAGGAGTCTGGTGTATTGACTGTGTCAGGAGTCTGTGCTCCGGTCATGGAGGAAGTACTGCACAAACAGATGTAAAGAACGGATTCTAATGATTCAGTTACACTGAAAACAACGTAAAACGGAGTCTCGGCAGCCGTGCAGTGATGACTCCGCCCACGTTGAGTAGTGGAAAACCAACCTAAAACGTGCCGTGCCGTGCCGAGGCGAGCTGGGACCATAGTGGAAAAGAGGCTTTAGTGTCTTTAGTACATAAAAGCAGACACTTAGCTTAGCTTGGCTAACCTATGAACAACAAGAACCCCTTTGTTTTTTCTCCTTTGTTTTACATTTAATGAAGGATAATTTTACAAAACATGAAATTTCTTGCGAAATATAAGTGCAATTTCAACAATATCATGCCTAAATTTACTATTTACACAGCACACTGGATCTGTAAAGGCACAAACATTTAGTCATGGGTATCTGGAGCATTTGACATTACGTTTAGATTAGTGTGAAATTTTAACAAATTCATCCTGTGGGCCGGATTGGACCCTCTGGCGGGCCGGTTCTGGCCCCCTGGGCCGTATGTTTGACACCCCTGCTCTACAGCAACGGTTCCCAACCTTTTTTCCTTGAGGCCCCCCTTGCTTGTGTCCAGGACAAACCTGATTGGGACGCACAAATATAATTATATTAACCTAACTCAGAGCAGCCAAAGCTGTGCCTCCACGTGCATTTTTTGGCTTTTTGAAGTTGAAGCTAACGCCACAAACAAAGAAGAACAGCTCCGCCCATGAAAACACAATGCGTCAGCGAAACAAAGGAGGATGAGGAAATCGTATAGAGAGCGTTTTATCTGCTCTCTGGTATGTGAAGGCCACTGTAGCTCCCCGACAAGCTTGGGAAAGGGCGGGGTACGTGGAAGAGGGCATCGTTTGGTGCGAAGTAGAGCGATAAAACATGTGTCGTCTCGTGTCACAGCATTGTTCGTTGCAGTCAGAGTGGCTACTGCTTGCAGGCACTGCTGAATGTGGTCAAAATGTTGTGCAACGCCAATTATCCAAACTTTCACTTTCTTTGGGCATGTTCAGCCTCATGTACTCAGAGTCACCAGTTTAGCTCCAGGAGAGGCTTGGTTTGCACACTCCTGTCCCTGTCAGCCTCCCGAGTTCAAGGCAGCCACACAAATCCCATGTTTGCTGAACTCACCCAAACATTCACAACAACCTCTATCGCTGTACCATCTGCTACTGTCCCCGGGTCACATGCATCACCTGCTTGGCTTCATTAAGTGCGGGGTCGTGCCAGATGCTGTTTCTTTTGGCATGATTGTCTTCCCTCCAGAAGTTATTAATGCCTTTGTACGTCCATATTTCAGACTCGCCAAAAGCTTGATTAAGAAGATGAAATCTGATGCTTTAGAGGCCGAGTCCGTAGCTGTGAGCTCCAGCTCCGACAGAGGCCGGTTTCACACACAAGGAAAACACAGCTGTTCTCTCTGAATTGACTGCCAATCACAGGGTTTTTTAAGAATGATGCTTTCACTGACCTTCAGGAAAACTCAATTCTTATCTCACTATAGTATAGATGTATACAGAGATGTATTACACACATGTGATGCACCTGTGGGGCCCCCCCCAGGCCGTAGTGCTAGGTCTGTTTTGTTGCAATCCACAGTTTTACCAGTAGATGTCACTAGTTCTCATCGATTCTCACACACGCAACCTTTTACGGAGGAGGAAATGTTGGCGAAAGAAAAGGGCGACATGAGGAAATTGCAACCTAGTTTATTCATTCATTCATTCATTCGTTCATTGTTGTCTCCTGCTTTATCCTCCAAATGAGGGGTCACGGGGTCGCTGGAGCCAGTCCCAGCCGACACGCAGGGTACATCCTGCACAGGGTGTCCATAAACAAACCATTTACTCCCACATTTACACCTACAGTCAATTTAGAGTGTCCAATTAATATGCAACCATACAGAAAGGCCCTCAGTTGGACTGCGTGGCCCTGACCTAGTTTAAGAAGTTAATATTACTTTATTTACTGGCACACTCTCAAGTTGTGATGAATTTGAGCGAGAGCCAGGTTACAGATTGTGTTTGGTCAAATATTAGCTCTGCTGCACCTTCAACCGCACCCAACAGTGACATCACCGTTTACGGATAAACCGCTGGATTCGGGCAGCAGTTATTGTTTAACGTGCCGCCGGGTTCACTCGGTTGGGAGTGTTTACCGCACAGTGACCGCTGAGGCACGAGACCCCACTTTAAGAGTATAAATCGTTCGATTGTTCCTATGCAATCGTGAATATTAGCGGGGGGGACTGCAAGTAAACACGCGAGGGCGGAGGAAAGTAAATACTGCAGACAGTCAACTGCAAGACATCAGCGCAGAATAATCCGTGGAATGTCCTGAGCATCACGAGTGAGAATCTCCTCCGACAGCCACTGACTGAGCGAGACAGCGTCGACCGCTCTCTTCGCACGAGGCGTTCAAAGTTTCGCTCACAGTTTAATTATCTTCCTTTTGGCGTCGCCTCCAGATTTCGTGGCGAGGAACTTCTCACAAGATCCTCTGTGGTTAGATGGTGCAGCCAAACAGCTGTTATGTGGCCACAAGGGAGGAGTGAGCGATGAGGTCCAGGATGGGAGAGATGAGTTGAATGAGGGCCTGAAAGAGGCGCAGAGAGAGAGAGAGAGAGAGAGAGAGAAATAACAGAAAAGAAGGAAGAGAGGTTTCTAACTTGTGAGGCTGTCCACACTTGCTCGATTGTGTCCGCGTCCAGAAGCGAGACGAGGACAGAGGGAGGAATAAAACAATTAACATGAACAGTTCTCCAGGGAATGTGGGTTTCCCTGACAACAGTGGGCATCGGCAAACAAATGGACTCTTTCATAACAATTCAAGACAAACAGAAATGTCTCCCACAGTAAAAAAATCAAGAGAAATCTCTCCCCTGGTGCCCTTCAAGAACAAATATGAACATATACAATAGGTTTTGACCACATTCTTCTCTCATACTGTGTTTTTCCTCTGTGACTTGCACAGATTATCTCAGAGAGTGTGGTAATAATATTGGGTTCATGTGAACGTGAACCAGCAGAATCCGACGAGGCTGCAGAGATGATCCAAGTGAAGGGGATGAAACACAGTCAGGCTGAGAGAGAGAGAGAGAAAGTATGTGTGTCAGTTCGGGTTGTGGGATGGGTGGGGTGTGGGTTATTCAGAGCAGTGTTTGATGAGCCAGCGGGTCCACCCTGTGTCCTGGCAAAGGTGCTGATCTGTAATCAGTTGCAGGAGATTTTTGTAAGAGTGTAGAATTGTTTTTCCTGAGCGCTCGATGGACAAGAGAATTGTTTTATACGAGATTAAATTAACAAGATTTTTTAGTCTTTTTTACTGATCTACAGTTCCAGTGACGACACTCTCTGACCAGTCAGTGGCCGGCGCTCTGTTGACGTCACATTTTAGTATCGGCTCACCAACCTCGCCCAGAGCAGGTACCAAAAAAGCGCCAAGCCCTATCCCTAAGAAAAAAAAACGTGGAGAGTCATGCTAGAACTGTGTGGAACTCGTAAAGCGACATTATTCTAGATTAGCATAAAGACTGGGGTTCTTGACAAAGGTATCAGAATCTGTGAATAACGTGTTTTCTCAACAGCGCGTTCCATTTGTAGTCAAAATGCGGAATTTCCAAGGATTTCCTACTCGGGAATTCGGAGCAACCTCATCAACGACATGGGATTCCAAGCTGCTATGTTGTTTGTGTGCACAAAATACAAATTGCTGAATATTTTATATGTACGTTAAGCAAGGGCCTTGCTTTTAAGTGATTACTTGATTACTTAAATCTCTGCCAAAAGGAAATAAAGGGTTAACACTGTTGCCATCAAATCCCGGATTCCTCTTCCTGAGTTTGCATGTTCTCCTTGGAATCCCAAAAACATGCAGATTAGGTTCACTGGACGCTCCAAATTGTTCGATCTTGCTTTCTCTCCGTCTCTCTGGTGCCACTAATGAAGTTAATATTCAGCAGCAACGTGCACATTTGTTTATGAGTCTCCCGAGAGTGGCCTCAGCACCGCGCCTCACAACAACCAGTCACAGTGAGGCTGATTATGAATGTGGATGTCATATTTCATAAGGGAGCAATTACAAATGCTTGTTGTGAAATGAGTGTGTGTGTGTGTGACAGTTTATTTGGGTAGAACACAGTGGGTGCTCTATAAATACACAATGCAATGTTTTGTGGGACAGGGCTAATTGCACCGTGTGATGTTGCTGATATAAATGACGAGGGTTTCTGGGTCAGTGTTTATGTCACTTATTCCTACTTGTCCTGCTACGCAGTGCAGGCAGCGTATATTTCCAGTGGAAAGGGAACTTGTAACCTCAGGTTACTTAAAGCTGCACTGTGTAATAGGACTGAGCGATACTGAAAACTGATATTGCGATATTTTTTTTGTCCGAATGGCGATATGCGATATTATAACGATATTTTGAACCAAACGGGTTAGCTCGCGCCCAGAGATAGGAGACCAGAGCCTCGGTGTCGGACACGGTAAACAACGAGCCGCTGATGTGTTTTAAGTCCACTTGGAGCCGAAATCTGCGGCTAACAGCTGGTGCCGCTAGAAACTAGCGACAACGGCTCAACTTTTATTTTGTATTAACGAGTAACGAAGAAGGTTAAGAAAAATGTATCGGAGTAAAAGTACACATTTCATTTAGGAAAAAAACAGGTTTACAGTTTTACTATTGTGGTCTATGGGAAAATAACTTTTGTTTTGTTCTTGCAGTACCAGGAGTGGCCACATGCAAGCCAGAGGGGGAGGTGCTTGATCCAGTTCTTGTTATACACCCCATGGCATGTGATGGAGAAATGCGCAGTGCATGTTGGGGGTGTGGCCTCAATAGCCCTGAAAGTAAGTAGTGTAGTGGATATTCAATTGTATTTGCATTAAATCTGATTGTTTCAGCCAAGATTAGGCCAATTATATTTAAGTTCCCAACCTTTACATTTTGAATTCCTGTAAATTCCTGTTAATTCCCACAAGTTTGTTACCCTACTCATGGATGTCTGTTTAAAATGTTATAACAACCTGGAATATAGGGTGTAATTATGGACGGTAACACGATTTCTATGCTCGTCCTTTATCTGAAAACAGACCCTGTCAAGCGATGCCATCATTAGTGTGTCCTACATGACCTGACGACACCATGGAAACCACGGTCAAACCTGCTTGGGGCCCATATTATCAGCCAGAATTTAACCCTTATGGGGCCCTTTTGGCTCCTGTTTAAGTGTGTGTGTGTGTGTGTGTGTGATTATATGCAGCACTTTTGTGTTACATTTTATGTAAATGAAAAATAAATAAATAAAGTTTGATGTTTGATTGAGTGGTGCGTGAGGTCACGTGGCCGCAGACAGTCAGAGGACACGGTCACTCCTCTCCTCCTCCTCCTCCTCCCTTTCCTCCTGCAGCAGCAGCAGCAGCAGCATTATGATCCAGCTCTTCCACTCTGGATCACTGCACTTCAGTCTGCGGCGGATTAAATAAAGGCGTCAGTTCCTGAGAGGGACTGCGCTCTCGCTCTCTCTCTCTCTCTCTCCGTGTCACTGGGGTCGGACACTTCACCTCTCCTCGCAGGCTCTGTCACTCTTGGTTAGAGGGGTTTTCCCCCTCAGTGTTCAGCCTCCAGCTCACCTGCTCTCTCTCACCCTCCACCATGCGCCCCCGCTCTGCGCTCCGCTGGTAAGTCACCGCCGCCGTCTGCGCCAAAACGCGCCAACCTGCACCAACTTGGCGTGATCATAGAACATAGATCATAGTCTCAGTGACACCTAGTGTTTCATAGAACGACTTCAGTTGCGGTCTATAAACACGGAATGCCCCTTTAGACGCTCTGCTTTCTCCACTTCTAAACAAAAAACGCCCCAGATTTAATCCGAGTTTAGTGCTGTGTTGGTTCTTTGCGCCAAAATAAATGCCACTAAAGTACAAGAAGACGTGAAACGAGACAGACTTGTGTCACTGGAACGTTTCCTGCCTTAATATGAACTGATTTTATAGTTTTTATTTAACATTTTTATTGTTTGAGAGTTTTATCTTGATTATTGAAACAAAGCAATTCACCAACCACAGTTTCATTCTTCTATTTTCTGACTATTCAAGCCTTTGCACTGATTCAGGGAGTCGTTGATGTTAATATGTTGTAAATATTGAACTGAACTTCATTACAGATGTACTAATTTCATTGTGTTATGAACCAGTTTGAATGCAAACTTCCCGTTCCTGAATTAAAAGATCACAAGAAGCGACTACAAAAAAGACATTTTCCATTTTCCATTTTCCAAGTATAAATCTTTGAGGACAGAGACTTCATCTCTGCATCATCTCTGTGAGCTTGCGGTGCTGGTTGTTGTTCCCGCCTGCTCGCTTACAGACTCCGGGCCGGTCCCCTGGGCCACTTTAGGAATTTTCCATCAGAGCCTAGAAAGGCCCGATCTTTGCCCTGTCTGTCATATCAGCAGCATTAAAAATAGTGGACGTGTACAGCAGCCAAATTCCTGTGCAGATGAAAAAAAAAAGCCCCGCAGCTGAAATACCAATACTCCCATACTTGTAATTATAAAACCTCTAATGGTTCATCGAGGAATGAGGATGTTTATTTGGTGCAAGTTTAAGAGGATCTCGGACGTCCGGTCCGGTCTGGTCTGTACAGAACCACTCAGGGTCTGCAGAAATCTTCACGTTCGTATATGTTTATCTCGTAAACACAGCTGCTGACCTGATCTCTATTCATTCACAGGTTCACCTGCCTCCTCTTCCTTCCGTCTATTTTCTCCTCCTCTCGTCCCCAGTGGATGCTCCAGCGTGTCCCTGTGGTCCTCCCACAGAACACGGAGTCCCGGCCTGCGCCTCACTTCCTGTCGCCGGCCCGCCTGGACGTCGCCTCGCCGTGTGACCCGGAGTGCCACAGGAGAGCGCCACAGCCCAGCTACTGGGACCTGCGGGGTCTTCTGGCCTATGAGACGCTCCACTCTGACGGTCAACTCACTGAGACCGCCATTGAGATCTACGGCTACAAGTCCAGCTCCAACACGAGTCCGGCGTACTCGCTGGGGTCGCCTGTGAGCGCCGAGCGGTCACATGTCAGGAGGAAGCGACAGATCTTTGGGCATGACGGGCGGTTTAGCATCGCCGGACAGAACCACCTGCTGAAATATCCCTTCTCTGTGGCTGTGAAGCTGTCCACCGGGTGTTCTGGTACACTGGTGGGTGACCAACATGTCCTCACAGCCGCTCACTGCGTTCACGACGGCAAAAACTACGTGAAAGGAGCCCAGAAACTCCGGGTTGGATTTTTAAAGCCAAAGCATCGAGACTCGCAGCCTTCCTCGATTTACTTCAAACCCTCCAACTTCACCAATCACTTCGAAGGTCGCTCCGCTCTCTACGAGCCACCGACCAACGACAGGATGAAGTTCCAGTGGATCAGAGCCAAGCGTACCCACGTTCCAAAGGGATGGATTAAAGGGAACGCCAACGACATCGGAATGGACTACGACTACGCTTTGCTCGAACTCAAGAAGCCCCACAAACGCCGCCACATGAAGTTAGGAGTCAGCCCCCCAGCTCAGAGGCTGCCCGGTCACCGCGTCCACTTCTCCGGGTACGATAACGACCGCCCGGGTCAGCTGGTGTATCGCTTCTGTCAGGCCGGCGAGGAGACGTCGGACCTGCTCTACCAGCACTGCGACGCTCAGCCCGGAGCCAGCGGCTCGGGAGTCTACGCCCGCATGTGGGATAGGCGGCGCCGGCGCTGGGAGAGGAAGGTGATCGGCGTGTTTTCCGGGCACCAGTGGGTGGAGCGACAGGGGGCGTCTCAGGAATTTAACGTCGCCGTGAGAATCACGCCTCTCAAATACGCTCAGATTTGCTACTGGATAAAAGGGAACTTTGTGGACTGCAGAGAAGGCTGAGGACGAGGACGACCTGTCCTCACTCCTTATAGCACTGACATAATGTAAATATTTAATTATTGTTTGTTTCCAACATCAGTGATGCAAAGACAGGCAAAAATCCACTAACAAACACTTCATTACAGTATTTAATCGCATCATTCCAGATGTTTTGCGTCTCCAGACACATTTCTAACAGTGTGTTCCATTTGTACTGGGAACTCGGAGGTTCAGTGAGCTCGGGAAACTCACCAACGCTGACAAGGGATTCCAAGATGGCTGCCACCAAACAAGCACTGCTACTTTTACTGCTAACATCACTCCTGTCGCATTTGTTTCACAGTAAAAGCGGTCGTACACGTAGTACTGTTTCATTTGTATCCGTAGACATGTCGCTACTACACAAAATACCGCGTAGAGCGCTGTTATCAACTAGTATCGCCGTTAGCGGCTAACAGCGGCTAGCCTGAGCTACGGTCGTGTTTCTGACTTCTCAACTGGAACGTGGTGAACTTGAGGGGGCGACGTCACTCCTCGTTCTGAATTCCACTGTAAATGGAATGCAGCATAAGCGTGAAAATGTTGTTATATTGTTGTTAAAGGTCCAGTGTGTAAGATTTAGTGAGAATTAGCGACAGCTAATGGGTAAACTACGGTGGCCTTCACATACCAGAAAAGACTTAGTTCATTAAAAAGATTTGTTCACAGAATCTCGTTCAGTACTTCCGCCTCGGTTTACCTTTGTCTGCTGTAGAAACTCGGTCCGTAAAATATCAGCAAACGTTAAAAAAATGTCGATGAGTGTTTGTCAAACTCGGAAGTGAGGATGTTCTCAAATGTCTTGTTTTTGTCCACAAACCAAAATGATTCACTTTTAATTGTTTCGTTGTTGTATGGAGCAAAGAACCCAGAGAATATTCACATTTCAGAAGCTAAAACAATCAGAAATCTTGACGATTCATTTAGTAATTGATAAATAATCAATGAATACAGTAATTATTTCAGCTCTTAAGTACAAAGGGTTATTCTGAGGCTAGGAAAACCAAATTCATTTCATTTTATGTCAATTATACACCAACACAAACATACCGATGGTTAGTCATTTTCTTTAAAGATATTAGATGGTAGAGTGTGAATATATTCAATTTCTGTCAATAAATCCTCATAAAGGTTACACACTTGACCTGTATGTGGGCAAACATTTACGTCAGGAGGTTTTTATTTATCTGATCAGCAAAGAACATGTTGGGATTTCTGGCTAAATAGAAGAGCAGGGGGAGGCTTTTCACTGCTAAGCCTGTTTTTTGTTTTTTTGTCTTGAGCTAACACTAAAGATTGCACTGTTTCAGATTTGTTTCTACTGATTCATGTCGATGAATGTACAAAGTCAGCTACCAAAGATCCCATGTCTCTCCTCTCAGTGGACACAGAGTTTTGGAGGAACATTGGATTTGTCACAGATTGATGTTTAACGACTGTACTTCACTCCTGCCAAGGCTGCAAGTAACAACACATGTTTATTGTACACGTATTCAACGTTAGCACTGAGCTCCCCCTGGTGATGAAGACTGAGCATTACAGGTCTACTTTCCAGCAACTTGGCCTCACCGTACATGAGCACTTTCTTCGTCCCCCCCTCACTTTTGTGACAGTGTATGGTTTGTTTTTCTGAAAACTGACAACAAATCTAATGAAATATATGCTTTCAAACATGAAACTGTGTCACACATTTCTTTTTCAGTGTATGACATTTTATAGAACACATAAACACACACAGATTATTGGTTTAAACGCCATTTGTTTTTATTTCCAATGTTTTCAGAAATGCTGTGGGGCGACGGAACACTGTAAAAAGCCGAACTATGAGGACCAGCTCCTGTGACTTCTCCAGCACAAACACCTTCAACCAGGAGTCTGAATCCTGGGATATATGGTACATAGAAAAGAAACTCTAAAAAAAGGGGACGCATTGACATACACTTTTCTCAATTTAATTTGGGCCAGAGGATGTTCAAGTAACCGTCACAGACATCTCACTGTCATCTTCAGGGTTCAAGCCAAACCAAACAAAGCAGATGGAACGAATGGAAATTGTTTAAGACGTAGAATTTAAGTAGAAAGTAATACCGGAGGCTACACCCATACACAAGTGATTTTCACAAGTGATGCTGCCCAATTGAAGACAAAAAACAAAAAGATGTAAATTCCAAGTTGACAGCACCATTCAGCCACAAAATGAGTGACATTTCAGTGGAAGCTGATTGCAAACAGAGCATTAGCACCAGGAGGCTGAGCTTGGAGACGAAGCAGAGCAACGGGCACATGCACGACATTAGAGCTCAAATATTCTCCACACTTCTTTGTGTCGTGATATACGTAGCTTTCTTCATCTCAATTGCACTCAACCTAAAATTTGATTTTTTTTCCCCCATCCCCCCCCAATTAAAAAAATTTAGATTTTTATCTGAATAACACAGAGCTAATGGGTCCCATCCTCTCTGAAGCTAAACATTACAGTCTAGAGTCAGTGGAGGAGTGGGAATATTAAGTAAAGAACCACTGGAGAACAAAGGGAAGATCACGAGAGTGACTTAAGAGAAAGGCAACAGAAAGCAAGGCTACGTGTTTGTAACACCACTCTGGTAACTGAAAATACATGAACTGGTATTGAGGTGACTCTGGCAGCCGTCATCACCCTTTGATTTTGAATTCACACAAAAAAGGTTAAACATTCCGTGCTGTTGAATCCACAAAAGACGTGATGACAGTTAGGGGAGGGGGAAAAAAAAAACGGCTGGATCCGGGCAAACAGAAAACTTTATTGGCCACATTCATTCGGTTGTCTGCATCCAGTCGACAGAGAAGAACCTGGCGCGGTTATGGTCCTCACGGCAACTCTGGTTTTCGAGAATTCAGGAACCGAAACGTAAAATAAAAGTGTCTGCATGGCTTTTAAGACACAAATGAATAACATGCTGCGACGTAGCAAAGAGACGTTCACGTGAGGCATCACTGAGACCTTTTGACTTTCAAAATGACCAAATAGGACTTTTGAAAAGCCTGGTGCTGGAACTGTCCCAGTAGATAATGATAATGAGAAGGTAAGAATGGTAAATGAAGGCAGCAGTCTTGGCTTCGGCAGTGGACAGACGGACCTAAGATGTTTAACAAAAAACAACTTTTATTTGACATATAAACCCAAAGAGAGGCTCTGATTTAAGAACTAATTAACAAAGATATACATTTTTGTTTTATTTTGTTTAATTACAACAGAAACCCAGATATAAGAATGAGAAGGATTTTATGTCGTCTGGTCAAGAGTGGCCTGACGCAAAGATAAAACCCTGTAACATGTTGAATTTGGCTTCTGTTCAAGTTAAACAAAGGAGATAAAACGGGTTAATTAGTGAGCTGCTGACAGGCTGACTTTATAACAGCTCGACAGAGCCCGGCTACCCGTTTCCTCGCTTATCAATTTAGCTCCTTTCATTTTTACACTCCCTGCCTGGAAGCAGATAAGAACGCTTTATAAACTGATTGAAGAACAAAAAAGGAGGGATCCGCAATAACAGCTGCAGCAATACTGAAATAATCCAATCATCCTGCTAAACAAAACAAATAACGTCTCCAAATCTCACGTTTGGGAGCCTCACGGTCTAAACAGAACGAAAGCCAATCAGGATTCTTAGGAACGACTCTATCCACTGCTCTGAACCTCGCATCTGGTTTACCCGACCGTCGCGGCTCAAGTCGCTCTGTCGTTGGCCACCTGCACTTAAAATATCTTTGGTGAAAGTCACCTGGCATTGCCCCCGCCCCCCCCACCCCCGACTTCCCTGTCACTTAGCAACAACGTAACACAACATGCTGATGTCGTCAGTGTGGTAATGCCCGGCGTAACTCGAAATAGTATACAAAATAAAAATATTCTTTTAAATAGGTATATATAAACATTGCATTAAAAATAGAACCGTATCAAAACAGGTATGACTTCACAGTCTGTCCCTTAACTTCCAAGCGTGAGCGCTTAACAATCCTCCAGTCGTCCACTTTACAAGACCTCGACCTGTTTCGCCTTCAAATCCAGAGTTCGTCGATGAGGTCTCGGCTCTTTGGGATTCCGTTACGGTGATTTGAGGCCCAGACTGGTGGCGGACACGGGGTAGGAGTAGGCTTTGCCCAGCACGATGCGATCTCGCAGCAGTTTGAAAAGGACATAGTAGTTGCAGAAGAGAATAAGGCCCAGAGACAACGTGTGGTTCCAGCGCTCAGAGCGCAGCAGAGAGTATAACTGGTACAAAACCACACTGGACTCAATCCAGATCAGCAGGTTCAAGATCCGCAAGGGTTTGTGAAACAGAAACTGGAAAACCAACAGACGAGAAGAAAGAAAAAAAATCAGACAAAATACAGAGACCAACATTATATATGGACAAAAGTATTTGAATTATTGAATTGGGGGTTGGCAGTTTGGACAATGCTATAACAGTGCCCCAGTGCACAAAGCAAAGAAGACTATAGAGACATGGTTTGATGAGTTTGGTGAACTGGAATAGAGACTGAGAGCCAGGCCTTCTCATCCAACGTCAATGCCTGACCTCATAAATGCTCTACAGCAGGAGTCCCAAACTCACGGACCGCGGGCCACATGGCTCAAACTGCCCAACAGTGAACAACATTTCTATACATTCAACATTAATTAAATAGAAGCTTGTCTCATGTTTTAATTACAATTGTCTTTGTCAGTCAGTCATCATCTAACCGCTTTATCCTCCACCAGAGGGTTGCGGGGGGTGCTGTGCCAATCTCAGCTACATCGGGCGATAGGCGGGGTACATCCTGGACAGTTCGCCAGTCCATCGCAGGGCCACACACAACTAGAGACAAGCAACCATTCACTCTCACACTCACTCCTACGGTCAATTTAGAGTGTCCAATTTACCTAATCCCCACATTGCATGTTTTTGGACTGTGGGAGGAAGCCGGAGTACCCGGAGAGAACCCACGCACACACGGGGAGAACATGCAAACTCCATGCAGAAAGGCCCTTGTTCCAACCGGGGCTCGAACCCGGGTCTTCTCGCTGCAAAGCGTTTAGTAATTTTCAATTACTAAACAGTTAATTTTTCCCAACATTTTTAGACTTTTGTCACTTGTTTTTACAAAACTTATGTTTCTATGTTTTATTTATCTCTGATGTACAGCACCTTGTTTTAGCTGTTGTTGTTTTTAAAAGTGCTTTATAAATAAAGCTGGATTGGATTTGAGTGACCCTGCGACCCCCCTTCTGACCAGTTCACCAGCTAATTTTGAGTTTGAAGCCCCTGCTCTATGAATGGACACAGAAACCCTTAAGGAATATCTTCCAAGAAGAATGTAAGCTGTTATAGTTGCAAAAGGGGGGACAAATTCCATATTAAAGTATTGTCTATGTATATGAATATGTCATTTCAGTCCCTGTTGGTGTAATGATCGCACGTCCCAATATTTTTGTCCATTATTATGCATGTACATATAATAATAACATGAATTTCAGGTCAACTGATAAAGGTTTTGAACTCTGATTCTGATTTTTCTTTCGTTTGGCCGATCTTTTTTCATCGTCCATCTGAGAATATATAACAATCATAATAAATTACACGCAAAAGTGCTGTGGAGCATCATTGATGGTGTGTCCCTTGATTCATTTCTCATTTGAACAGCCGTCAAACATGAAAATCAGACCTACAATACGTCAGGGATTCAATCCAGACTTCACTATAGTAATTCTTTCATTATGAGGATGTTCCCCCTTATAAGTCAAATCACAACATTTATTATCGCAGGGCACTTTTCATAGTAAGGCAGAGACCTTACAATATAATAGCGGGGGAAGTGAAACCCAGCAGTTCACACGATGAGCAAACACTGGGTGTCACTATCGAGGGCAACAGAGAAAACCTCCCTCTAAACAGGAACCAGGCTCAAAGATGTGCGGTTGGTATGAAAGGAAAAAGGGGGGAGAGAAGAGAAAAAATGGAGGCTAGGTAGAGACAGTAGAGAGAGACCAGAAACAGATATACTAAAATAATATATATATGTAATATAATATAATAATATATATAAAAATAAAACAAATCTCTTTCCTGCATGACAATAATATACAGTAATTAATTCAAAAACACAATACTGTTACAATTTTAACAGAAATAAAAACGGACTTTGGAACAAACATGACTAATAAAATAAAAATTGGATCTGTGAAAATGAATGCTTAATTGGGTTTGAACAATTTTCTCAATTATTTCACATAGATATTTAACACAGCTTGTTGATATGATAATTAAATAATGTCTTATATTTTATTATCAATATTGACAACTTCGTCTGTAGTGAGGCGTTTGTGCGAAACTGGGACAAGTGTGGGTGTTAAAACACCCACATCCCCCACAGGTGTGACGCCCCGGTGTGTGTGTGTGTGTGTGTGTGTGTGTAGGGACGCAGGGAGAGGAAGAGGAGAAATAGGTGCGAACTTGTGGCCTGTGTATTGTCATTTCAACGCAAAATGAACTATATCGATACAAGCGATATTGTCCCGTGTTATATCTCATTTAGAAATATATCGATATAAAAGTATCAAGATATCCTCACATACAAAGAGGTGGAACCAGGTGCACACTGTATTTTAAGATAATCTTAAACTTTACCCTTTATTACAGCTTATAGTTAGCTCAGGGGAATATGCTGCTGTAGGTCTAAACTGCCAGACTTCCATGATGCACTAAAGTCTCTCCATGACAAGAACCTTGTTTTCTCTCCCTCCCAGTTTTTTCCTTTGTGTGCTTGCTCTACTCATTTTGCAGGAATCTGTGACTCAGGCTGTATTATTATTATCATCATCATCATGCACTGCTGTTATTAGTACAGCACAACACATTTAATTATCCTGTTAAACAAGGCACTACAGATATTTGCATATATGCATATGCTTCCATTATGACTACACCATCATTTTCAAGACGTTATAGATTTCTATGACTGAGCCTCAGTGAGCAGGTGTGTGTTTGTTTGATGTGGATTTACATTAAAACCCTCATCAGCTTGTTTCTGTGTTTTATATCGTAACTGTTGTGAGACGAGCACATGTATCTCAACCTCTGCCGCTTTCTCGCTCTTTCACCGTCTCTCCAGCACTGTAGCGTGACGTCACAGTTGCAGGTTACAAACGTCCAATCCACTCAATTATATTAAATAGAATAGAAAATAGCGTTTTTTTTACATTATTACATTACATGTCATTTAGCAGACGCTCTAAGACAGGGTACCCGTCTTAACCACTGAGCCACTCCACCCCGTTTTATCATAAACGCACCATGGAATTTTGTCGAGACAAAACGGAGGTGGCGCCTTGCAGCAAAAACCGGTTTAGCAGTGAACACAAGAGGAAAACAAGAAATATTCACTATTTTTTTAAGAGCATGAGAAAAGTATGGTTAACATTTGTACAAAGAAGAAGCTGCTGGTTCAGGGATTAAGATACCAACCCTAAACCACAGCACCTGCCTTTCGTGTCTTTTCAAACCTCTGATGCATGTCTTTTAACCTTTTAACCAACACATGTCTGTGTTTCCTGTCTGTTCAAGTTGTTTTTCAAGGTTTTCACAGCAGCAATATTTGTATTATATTGTAAAAGTGGCATTATTTTGTCAATATTTGAATATTTGACAGCAGCCTTTCCCAAAACAACAGGGTTGTGACACACAAATGGGTTAAGGTTTATATTTGTTTGGGCCTTTTATTTTGATATATTAGATAACATGTGCATAATGAATTATGTAATGCACAAATTTGCTCTCGCCGCTACTGATACTGTAAATTGGGTCACGATGGTGACCTTTCAAAAGTGGGTCTCCATGTAAAAAACATTGCTTTACAGGTTAAATTACGGATACTCACATAAAACCTTGCGTGGGAAACATCAGAGGGTAGAGCAACATTATAGGGTCCAACTGCCTTATATAGACATCGACTGTGTCGTACCAAAACCCCCTGAGGCCAAATAGTGCTTTCTGACCACCTGTGAAACAGATAAACCACACAATCACAAACTGTGTCAAGGCTTTAAACATAAAGTCAAAGTGGAAATGTGTGTACACTCACACATGCTGCGGAGCGTTGCTGTACGAGCCGTGCTCCAGTTTCTGCCAGCGGCCCAGATGAGCTGCCGAGCGATGCAGCAGGTCGCAGTAGCCGGGGGGCAACAGCTGACTCATGAGCATCACAAACGCGTTGATCCACACCATGATCAGATGCTCACATGACCAACGCATGTCGTAGTACTGGGTGCTCTGCGGAGATGAAGTGTTAGCGACAGGAGGCGTTACAGGAGGAACGGAGCGGCGCGAAATCCAGCAATAAAATACAGACACCAACCTTGACAAAGCACAGAGGGAGGAAAGCTACATAGTAAGCACTGAACAGTGAGTTGAAGAGCACTTCTTTGATTCGACGGTTGAAGTCGCTCTTCAGCTCCTCCACCTCGGCTCGAATCACCTCCGGCGTGTGCGAGTGTGTGTGCGGCGGGCAGGTGTGAGTGGGCATGTGTGGCGGGCTGGAAAACTGCTCTCTCAGGTTTTCCCGCAACAGGAAGAGGAAGTCACGTGGGCGGAAGAGTGGAGCCTCTGCTAGCTCAGTCTGTTGGTGGTCAGACGGGTAATCGCAGTCGGCTGATGCCGTCTGACTTTTCCCTCCGTCCTGATGGAAACAGCAGAGTGGGACGTACACGCCGAATCTGGCACAGAGGGAGGGCGGCGAGTGAATGAGGACATAACAGCGACGGTTTAGTTTTATATGGACAAATTCAAGCATTTTTTCAAACATTTTAAAGGTCTACTTTCAAGACTGCCCAGCATCTCAGAGCTCTGGTAAATTACATATTTATACAAATACATATATACATACTCAAAATAATCACATTTAAATTGATGGTATTATGCTATAAACCGATATAACCTATAAAAATCACAATTGGATAATTATAATAAATCAATTTACAGTTAAACTGCTTATTAATCAGATTATTATCTTATCATGAAGACATGGTTAAGACAAGCTGCTGGAGATTGAGGTGTTTAAATTAATTTATGTATGTGACACAGTAAAAACTGCCGCAAGCCGATATTATTTGTGTAGAAACAGACTAGCATGATAGTATGTTCTGTGCTTTTATGATTACATTCCATTGACCAATCAACAGCCTGCACCTTAAGACAATGCACTGTGTTTCCCACCAGAAGGGTGCCAAAAACTGGGACGATGCGATTAGGTTTTTTTGGTATCCTGCACACCTTTCTGTGCAAATAAAGTGAGTTAAAGACTCACGGGTATCCCAGGAAGAGGAGGTTGAGCACAGAGTGATTCTTGCAGAGGTTGACCAGCGTCCAGCAGAGCACCCAGCCGCACATGGTCAACAGGCAGAGCCGGGCCGCGATAAGACACACGTAGCGGAGCAGTGATCTGCTGCTGCTCTGAGACACCTGCACGAGACAAGAGCACAAAAGACGTTTAAGACACATCAGCAGTTCACTTCCTGCAGGGACAATGTACTAAAATACCATGCATAATATGTATAACCATCCTAAAATGGCTTTGTATATTTAGGTTTAGTTGTTTACCTCTGAAACTATAGTCCAAACAAGCCTCCTGGCCAGCATCACTGTGATGAAGATAGCCAGGTGGTAGTCCATTAAATGGAAGTTCTGTGGGTGCGATACAGGAAACTTAGTTACACATTAGTGAGGCAAATACCTTTATTTTTGAATCACCTACAACAGCCTGACAGTATAACAAAAGAATAAGGGAGACTATACTAATCTTACACAGTCTTAGATTACTGAGCTGAACTATATTAAATCATTCATAAGCAAATTCTAAGTAAGTAAAGTCAATGAGACTATTTATAGTCTATCTTAAATTAGGTTTATTGTTTAAGGATAGAAAATCAGACAATGACAAGTTTCTTATTATAACAAAATATTAAGTAACTGGGCAGGAAAAGCTATATTACTCTAAAAATTAAATCAGTACAGGCACATACTTCATTCAATTATAACTGAAGCACACTTTAATATTTAATGTGAATATGTTCTTGTTTCTCTGCTCTTTTACGACAGTAAAACATTTCACTATGATTAATCAAATAAAAACGTTCAACAGTTTAAATAATGATGAAAATATTTATTCATCACTCATAGGAAACACCAAAAAACCAGTTCAGCTGTTGCTAAACTTGTGGTTCTTACAAGCGAGGTAGAGGCAGCAGGGTGGCTGTATGGATACCACCACACCGTCCTGTAGATGTTGATGTACTGGACAAACAAGGCCACCAGCAAATAGAGGAAGAGCAGGAACTCAAAGAGCAGGCTGCTGTCCAAAGGCAGCTCTGGGATCTTTGAGTGTCGGACCGGCTCTGGGGTAATGAGGGCCGAGAGAGGCGGAGCAGACAGACCCACCGAGTTACTGCTCCTACGAGAAAGAAAATACACAACTGGACTTACCACCCTGTAAGTATCAGTCAAAGACCTTGACCTTTGACACCAAAATCTAATCAGTTAATTATTGAGTCCAATTGAATGTTTGTGCCAAATTTGAATGGATTCCCTCCAAACGTTAGGATGCTGTTATAATATTGCAAGCTATGTGTATTCAAATTCACAAAAATATTCAAACAACAACATTTCATTTCTGTAACACTGGAAAAGAACCTGTGGGACTTAGCACTTATCAACCAAGCCAACAATGTTCAGACCAGCTGACTGGTCACTGGAGCTAAAACTGAACATAAGGACAGGAAAGCGTGTTTATATTAAATGGCTATATCCTCAGTTTTGACAGAAAAAGACAGGAAACATGACTGTGCAATGACTGCATACAGAAACAGGAAACACAACAATGACACCAGATACTAGAGCCAGGTTACTGATCATTTCACTACATTCAGGACATTAAATGATGATATTTAGTGATTTGTGATGTGAATACAACCCCTACAGTCATGATGCATTTAACTAAATGTACTGTCACTATTTAACAAACTTAAAAAGGAAAAATATAAATAAACAGTACATGTTGAAAAATGCAAAATTTACTACAGATTTTGCAGCTTATACATCCTTTTTGCTGGC
Organism: Solea senegalensis; assembly: GCF_019176455.1. Taxonomy (NCBI): domain Eukaryota; kingdom Metazoa; phylum Chordata; class Actinopteri; order Pleuronectiformes; family Soleidae; genus Solea; species Solea senegalensis. The sequence goes on along the minus strand of NC_058027.1, from coordinate 4,628,461 downwards.
AGCTAAGAGTCTTTCTGATTCCTAAATTATTCAGGAGCTCATTACTTTCAGCTGATATTTTTAGGCTGTCTGACAGAAACAGCATGTTTTAGATCGACCTACACATTGTAAGGGATGTTCATGTCAGGTTGTGAGTCTCAAAGTATAACTATGCAGGATTTTTACCCTAATTTAACAGCTTTGGAGTCATTGTGATAATTACATAACAGGGGCTTTTATTCTGGAAATAATGCTTTTAATGTTTAAACGGCGTCTGGCTTCCCATCCAGCAAACAGTGTTGACAACTTATATTTAGTAGTTCTAAACCTATTCGTTTTTACTCATGTTCTGTCTATTCCACAATGTTATTCCTTTCTCCTACAGCGTGCATTACAATTACATTCACATGGCAAATTATGCAAATTAGGCCATGACATCATTGAGCGACTTCCTCAGCTTTTTTTCTTGCCGAGGAGTAATCATTGGAAATAATCAGAGTTTCAATTTTGACCCAAATAATGGAGATTATGATTTTTGCCATAATCGAGCAGCCCCAGTCCGTTAGTGGAAAGCCTTGCGAGATCAGGGCTGCCGACCCGGAATTCGAGTAAATATCAGACAAGCTTTGCCTGTATGGACATGGCAACATCGGCTCCATTGAAAACAAATGCACATGGTCAGGAGAGGGGACCATCAGTGGTGAGTTTTTATAACAGTGAAGATAAAGTGGTGGACAATAAAAGGATGGATGGATGTTTATGGTGGTGGAATAAAAACATGTATTCCGAAACTACCCGAAGCTTCCGAGTAGGAAGCGACCAGACTTTCAAAGTTAAGCTTTGAAAGTCGTGGTGGCTTCTGGGGTCTGTTTGGATCACTGTCATGGTAGTAGATGCCAGACTCATTTCAAATTCCTTTTTTGGCCGACTACAGGACATTTGTATGCACAATTTGCTGATAATATTGTCAATGTTGCAGTTGACAGCTGCCAAAGGGGAGGGGTATAGTTAATAATGGCATGTGGACATTGACAATAATGGTATATAAATACAGTGCTTCAAATCATAGGATAGCAATTTCACTATACGAATGGACCACTACAGACGTGCGTGTGCGTACCTGTTCCTGATACCTGTACCATTGCCGAGGTTGCTTCCAACCAGAGTCTGCAGGGAAGGCAGGGCAGAGCGACTTAGCTGCTGTCTGCTGGGGCCCCTGCGACCTCCTGGCATGGTCGCCAGTTACCGTGGCAACCAGAGACACCGCCCACCAACCAACAGCCGCTGCGACTCCTCCGCTTCTCCTCAAAGAGCCACCATGTACAGACAGGCCACTGTGGAGGGAACATTTAAACATATATTTAATCATTTGGTGGAGGCTGAGGGAAAACACAGTTTAAAATGGAGGAGGTCGTACACTAAAAGGTACACAATAAGTGCTATTTAGATTTGTTATAGGTGTTCAGAGAGGTTTTAAGAGGTTTTTGAAAATGCAGCCATGCTCAGGGAACCATTAACAAGATTATTCTGGATTATGATGGGTTGGCAATGCCAGAAGACGTTCCATGGCGGACTGCAATGGCTGAGAAAAAGCCTATGCTCATATAAATGTGATAAGGAAAGTTGCCCTGTAGGCATTCATCAGTGAATACATTTGCTTTGAGTGGTAAAAAGAAAAAAAAAAAGGTTAGAAACGATTAAAAAAACATTAAAAGGTTGAAAATCAAACAACTAAAGCCTAATCGACATTTACGACACAAATTAAGAGCCAGGTCCCCAGGCATTTGGTTTACACTGCATGTAATTAGACTGTAGTAAAGCAGAGGGGCGGCTAATGATTGTTTTCATTATTGCTTCATCGTCCCATTATTTTCTTATTTAATCTTAAATAAGAGAGATGGGGTTGCTTATTTTTGCAGAGTCCAAAGTTTTAACTCAAACTGCCAAATATTTCTTTGCCAACCGAGAGGTTGACCAATCAGTACACATGTACACGCGCTCAACTGTTCCCTTTAAGTAAGCTGAACTTTGATCTTTTAGGCCATTTTGACCACTTTCTATAACTCGTTGCTTGTGAGTGTTATTATCTCATGTTGGACCCAGAGACCGCTTTTCCCACCAGAAGCGCTCGTCTCCTTATCAGAAAAAGTGCAAAAACTACCTGCATCTGACCCTGGATAACTGTTATGTTCTCACTATAAGGCAACTTTGTTTGTCATAAGCATTCCAGACTGAACTCTGTGATGAGCTCTCTGTCTTGTGTGTGGATGCTTTTTCCAAAGGCCTGCTGACATTTAAAGCTTGTCATCGATTACGCAATCTTTATTTTCAAGGTTTCCACCACAGTGTTATGGCAAATACTCCAAATTGAAAGGGTATATCAGTAATATATCTCAAGGACATATTATTTAAAGCAGTGTTTATCAGTTGTGGTCCTGGGGACCCACTGCCGTGCATGCTGAAAGATGTGTTTCCATAAAGTGGAAGAGTTTGGTTTGTTACAGTATGTGTGTATTTGTTTGTAATAGTACCAAAATAACCAGCCCCTCATTTTTGGCTACCTTCCCTTGGGGTACCAGAGTAAAATGGTATGTTATGGTACAGTCAGGCTGGACCTAGACCGTCTCCACTGCAGACAGTCAGTTCAGGGGGTGATAGAAAAACGTCACTCCCTTGCAACTGGTGTAAACACCTCATTCAAGTCGCACTTTTAAAAAGCACTCTACCACTAAGAAGAAAAAGAAAAAAAATGAAGACAACACCAGCAAACAGCTGCCAGCTTTTGTTGTTGCGTTCAATGTCATTGTCGTTGCCCCAGCACGACATCCCAGTTCAGTTTTTAGTCAAAATGCAAACCCTGAACTAGAGCTTTACCATTCCGAACCGTACGATGAAACACACCTAATTGAAATGAATGGGTCGTTAGCAGGTTACCAGAGATTGATGACAAGCTAACCATTTGAATCAGGTGTGCCGGAGCAGGGAAACATCTTAAACATGTAGGGTAGTGGGTCAAAAGAACCATGATAGGATTGAGAAACACTGGTTTTAAGGGGCATTAAATGTACTATTCCCAAGGAGATAAAGTAAGAGAGGCAAGGTTGTGATGGTTTGGTGCAGAGGAGAGACATAAGGATGTTGAAGATGGAGCTGCCGGGCAGGAGGAAAGTAGGAAGACCACAGAGAATCATGGATGTTGTTAAGGAGGACATGAGGACAGTTGGTGTATCAGAAGAGGACACAAGGGATAGGGCAAGATGGAGGCTGACGATCTGCTGTTGCCACTTCTGAAGGGAGAAGCCAAAAGAAGAACAACACATACTATTCTGAACTATGTTTTAGAAGAAACACAATCAACTTACATAGTACACTCTTGCAGGAAAATACACCCCTACAACACACAACAACTTCCAGGTTTGACATTTGCTCGACATATCGTACCATCACATAATGTGACCAGATCCGATTGGTTTTCGGTTAAATTTGTTTGGTCAACACATAGATGTTTGTTTATTCATCGACAGCGTCTAAATAAAAACAACACAAACCATTTGTGTTGTTTGGCTATGATGCTTTTAACCTGCTCCAAGTTAAAGACCTGACATGTTGTCATGACATGAACTGTGTCAGTGCCACATTTCTGGCCTCAGAAACCTGCCAGGGTTCTCCCTTCAGGAAATTACTTTGCAGGTGTGGTGAGTCACTCATGACACATGACAACTATAGATAAGCAATAAATAAATTATATTTGATCTGATGTGGAATATTCCCTCCATTTTTCCCCCCCAGAGTGTTAACGGTGGAGTAGGATGCATAGCAGCAAAAAACATTTGTTTGCCAAGTGCAGCAGGATACGTGACATGTGACCTGAAGCTGTATACTTTCTTTTAGCAGCAAAGACAATTTTTGCAAATGCTAGAAAAGCAAACTTTCCACATAGACATGCATGCCCAGCCAATAGGAGTGCTCACTCTCTCTGAACTATCCTGCGATTGATCTTTTTTCTTTGGTAACAAGAGGGCCAACCGTGATTCAAACCAGCGACCTTCTTGCTGTGAGGCAACAGCGCTAGCCACTAACCACCATGTGGCCCTATAGCATAACTTTGCTCCAAGTAACAAAGAAATAAAAGTAAAAATATTATATGAATCGATAGATAAATCGATTATGAAAACATTTATGAGTTGCAACATAGTCCTATTATTATATTATATGTAAATATTTTTTCTTCTCTTTTGTTGTTGCTGTGTTTTTATGTTTGCCCGTCTGAATCTTCTGCGTATGTTTTCTTGTTTATTTGGATGTATAACAATGACGCCATGAAATTCAAATATTTTACAAAAGACAAAGATCCATGCTAAATCAAGTGAGACCTATACAATTTGTTATAAAACATTACATAAAATATATAAATAAATTGCCTACCCCAGATTAGATGTATTTATTATTTTATTACTGGCTGGCTTTCTGTAATCTGATTAGAACACAGAGGCCCCCGTTACACCTGGCATTATATTGACAAATTGAATTGACAAAAAATTAAATTGACAAAAAATTAAAGTATCACAAACTATCAACACCTGCTCAGAGTTTCAACAGTAATATTCCAGGAGGCAATGCTGCAGGCTATTGTCACAAATGTGTCACAGAGCAAACAGAGTAGTCACATCACCTCTACACACACCTTTCCACAGAATCAGACATGTTTATACGCGGTCCGCGCTGTCGGCTTAAGCTCATATTAAGAAATAATCTCCTGGAGGCATCGGCGGAGCCACTGACACATTTTAGATGGATCTACAATGTGAGATGACAGGCAGGAGTGTGTGTGTGTCATCGGCAGACAATTTGTAGAATAATATTTATCACGTTCATTGAGACATACCAAGGCTGGCACGATGTACTTCAACCTTTCTCTTAACGCCAATAACAAATGGGCCAGTACCTGTATGATTTATAAATGCTGAGTGTTTTATAGCACACATTTAACATGCCCCAACAGGGAAAGCATATGTAACTAATAACTAGAAAAAGCACTCACAAGATACAGTTTTTCTTTTTTATAAAATACTGAATCTGCATCACCACCAAAACTGAATATTTTCTTCCTTAAGCCATAACCTACATGTAAACCTAATGAAAATCCATTCAACAAACAAATACAACCTCCTTGGCGAAGATAATAATGGCACCTTTCCATTTTAGCAATGTTAGAAAGAGTGTAGGAACAATACTCTGACACAAATGAATGGAATGCAGCCATTAATTATGTTGTTATTGATTACAGCCGTGGCTCTGGTCTCCTGCTACGACATGTTAAATCATTGCTGTTACAAACACCAGTTAGCTCTCACCATGTCAGACTATGCTCATACAGACAGAGATGGGCCAACTGCTGGTGTTGTGAGTAATTGGACGTGACGCGATCAATTACGATATTTTTAGTCACAATACGATAATACTAGAGCTGAAATTATTACTTGATTATTAATCGATTACTAAATTAATCGTCAACTATTTTGATAATCGATGAATCGTAATGCATCCTCAATCTTCTACATTAATTATGAAAATAATTAATACATTATGAAAACGACAACTGCAAGTTACAGCCCTAGAAGATGCTGATTGTTTTTTAACATATTGAATATATCATAAAAATATAAAATACTGAACAGCGACAAAAAAAACAAAAAAAAGAAAAACACATCAAAGCCAGATCACATCCTGCCTTAATATTTCCATTTCACTGATACGGCTAATTACAAAAAATGATGGAGAAGATAATAAGAATTCAATCAGTGTATGGTAGCATTACCAGTGCGGAAACCACTTTTTCAAAGCTCTTTATACAATCTGCGTTACCGACATGCATTATGTCCAGACAATTAGTCTCAGCCACAAAACTCAATCACACACTCACTCACTCACATCACAAAAACAATTCCTACATGTCTAAACATAAGCGTGTTCCACCAGAACAATAGCAACAACTGTCAGAAAGCACATGCAGTAAACAAGGATGAACACGCAACTAGGGCTGGGCAAACATGGGCGGGGGGATCCTATCACAATATAGTTTTTTATATAATTTGATATCAATATACAGTATATCAGGATATAAATCCAATCAATATTTCTGTTAAACTTAAAGCTCAAGGGAAGAGTGGGCTTATAATATCCGAGATATATAAGCGTGACAAATGCCTATAAGTATGGTCAAATTTTGCTATAATACAAAATTAAAATTGAAGTGTTTTTAAGCGTATTGGTTTTTAAGAGTATTGGATTACTATTAATATCATATTTTTTGAAAGAATTAACAAAGAAAGAATTAAAAGATCAACCCAACTGCAGCCCTACTTTTTCCAAATATAATTTTGTCGATTCCATTAATCAATTTATGTTTTATTTAATTTACAATATTGAGTGTATTTCAGAAACGTATACATCAATGCAACAGCCTTTAAAACCAGGAAACAATAACAAAATACAAAATCTAAGACCACATCTTGTCTCATATCACAATACAGATAAAATATAAATATATTGCCCAACCATTCTACTACCTACATGAGGTTTTTTTCCTCATCATTGACTATTCCTTCCAGAATAAATATAAATAATTGACAAATGAGAAGGTTGCATTGCTGTCAATTACTATGTCAACTGTAGAAACTCTAGGGTTCTACAGAGAAACATGAAATAATCAGGATTTTTTAAACGTCAGTACATTGTCCAGTGTTGTTTGATATGACTGCAGGATGCACATCTCGTCTGTTGTCCTCCTTATATTCTACCTTTACCTGCCACTCTTCTTCACCAAAATTTCTTCCCTAATCCTTGAATCCAAACATCATTCTGAAGATGTTGCTTTGAGTATGTTTTAGGGCTGCAACTTTCATAATTGAATAACTGGACGATTATTTTATGAATTAATCGAGTACTTGTTGAAACATGTCACTTTAAATCTGTGTTCACTTTATGTACAGTTCTTATTTTTACACTTATTTTATGCATATATGTCATTTTAGTCTCTTTGTAATATTTATATTTTTCTTATGTATATTTATACTTTTTTTACAAAAGCATCTCTTTTTTACTTTTTACTTTATGCTGGTGTTTTTGAGTGGACAGCAAAGTAAGAATTTCATTGTACAGGGAAACGTGTTTCTTTACTGTGCATATGACAATAAACACTTTGAATCTGAATCTTGAATCTTGAAAATATCAGAACATCTGGAAATGATGATGTACCTGTTTTGCCCACAAACTAAAATGAGTCAGTTTCAATTATTTCTTTGTTATACAACGCAAAGAAACCAGGAAATATTCACATGAATTGTTATTTTAATTATTGACAAACACTCAAAAATTATAAGAAATAATCTGCAACTGTTTTGTTCATCGATTAATCGTTGCAACCCTAGTGTGTTTGCTAAATTTCTGTACATTTCTATAAGGATATTGCAGACACATGAGAATGACCACCATCTTGTTTTGAATGTGCTTTTGAGAGTTTTGTGAAAAAGGAGTTAGTGTTTGAAAAATGTGCTATAGATTTCAATGGATGTTGGAATGCTTTTTCATTGAATTCATATCGTGTAAAAAACAATGAATTCTCACATACACTTATGGTTCACTCACTGCTGAGTGTGTGAGTGAATGAGTGAATGAGGAGGGGGGGGGGCAGAGCTCAAAAGTGAAAACAGGAACTGTGAGCATGTGAATTTAACTAGAGGGGGATTTGCAGGCTGGTAGTTTGTAAGTTTGAGGAAGAGTAGGTACTTCCAAAGTAAAACAAATACTAACTTTTACTTCTGAGTGGGACAGAAAGAGAAGTATAATTGCGCCCTGACGTTATGCTGTGAAAAACGTATAGGTTTGCGGTGATTCTTTATTTCGCAGTGTTTCTCTCTCACACAGACTTGCTAGAACATGTAGTGGAGCTCATGACATCAGGTAGCGCTGTCATTTTGGACACGGCGGAAACTTGAAAACACTTGAACAGAGGCTGAGATTTGCGTCCGTGTGTAACTCGCTGTTTTTCCCCACAAAAACACCCACACACACACACACACACAGGGGGATTTTTTTAAACGGCGTTAAAGCCGTGGTTACTTACACAGCGTCGATAACAGACGGAGGAGCGACCTGGACGAGGATGCATCAGTCAGTTGTGAGCAGACGAGTCCGCGCGGCGCTGAGCATTTCTCCGCCTCACAGCTTCGCTTTCCTCGACTGCACTGCTGTGGGGAACGGCTACGACGAGCCTGGCGACGCTGGGGGTGACGGAGTCCAGAGCTGAGAGCATAAAACGGCTTCAAAAGTTAGCCCCCCGGGCTGGAGGAGCAACAGTGTCAATACGCTACACGGAGACCGACGTGGCAAACCCACACCTCCTCTCCCTCATACGTCATCAGCGAGCGACACCACTGACACTGCACAGTCGCAGTTGGACAAACTCAAACTGATCCAGAGTCAGTGCTACTGTTCCCAGTGTTTATTAACTATTCATTTACTGACATAATACTTGACATTGATTAACAATTATATTAGTTATGTTTAAATATTAAATTAAATATGCAAGTACAAAATAATAACTTACTAATATTGATGACATTGAGCAGTGAACTTATTTTAAAGCCCACTGTATTTTTTTAATTATTTAATAGTGACTTTTATTCACGATTTTATTGTTCGCGATACAATTTGTCTTCTTTACTGTTTTGTGTAGAGCTGAAACAAAAACTCGATTATTAAGCGATTACTAAATTAATTGACAACTATTTTGTTAATCGATTCCTCGGTTTGAAGCTTTTTTCATTATTAAAACAAAATTTCTGATTGTTTTAGCTCCCTCAATGTGAATATTTTCTTCATTTCCAGCTAACAAAGAAATCATTCAAAGTGAATAATTCTGGTATGTGGACCAAACAAGACATTTGAGAACATCATCATTTCCAGGTCTGACAAACTCTGATCAACGTTTTTTAACATGTCCTTACATTTTATGGACCAAACGATTACTCGATTAATCGAGGAAATAATGGACAGATTAATCGATCATAAAAATAATCGTACTGTATGCTTATGATTAGTTCTCTTCGATATTCCACTTTACATAAGTGCTTCCATGCAACAAAGCAGCAGTCTCTTTTATTATTATTGTTATTACTGTAACCTTTATTGAACCTTTTTGAGATAAAAAATATAATGTGTTTACTTATTTTTCCTGGCCAAGACAGGATGCACCATATTTAACCTCAGCTTCCCACCCATATCTATCTGTCCTTTACTTTTTGAATTATGCTTCTCACCAGGAGACAGACAGACAGCAAATAGCATATTCTGCTGGCAGAGATAAATACTTATCTAAAAGAATAAAATACACAATCATAAAATATCAAAACCTACATAATAATATTCAGCAATGAAACAGGGTAACGTTGTTTTCTGAGCAATGTTGGTCCCTACAAGACTTGTGCCTTTAGTTGACAGTGTTTTTACAGTGAAAGTTCAAACAGAAATAAAAACACAGTTAAGTTATACAATTAACAATTATATTAGTTGTTTAAATATTAAATTAAATATGCAAGTATAAAAAATAACTTACTAATATTGATGACATTGAAAAACACAGTTATGTTATACCCAAAAGGTAATTTGTTTATTTTCAATAATAAACTGTACAGTGTAAAAAAAAAAAAGCTTAAAAACACAAGGAACAACAACTTATTTCCTTCTGAAACCCTAACCTGAACCCCAATACAACACACGAGTGGTGGGTGGAGGAGGACAGTTAAGTTTCCTGAACAAGTTGCCAACAACTGCAATAAAATAGTAAGAAAAATCTAAACCTTTGGGCCTGAAAGATTAATCCCCTACATCAACCCCATGCTCCAGACTTATCTACATGCAGTGTTTTACATTAAATTCTTTACTCGTATGTACAGAACAGGCGTCACTATTGCATTTTCATTCAAAATAACAGTAAAACAAATGCAGTTTAGTCAAAATATATAAAATATTTACAGAAATGGTAAAAACTAACATCAGCATTTACATGATTCTGCTCATAGTGATGAGGGTTTTAACAGCTCTGTTGTAACAAGTACTCTTTATTTGCTTACTGTCCCTGAGTCGCTTATTCTGCGGTTAATGACTTTTGATCAAAGTTTCTGGATTATGGAGATTTATCTGAGGCTTTCAACTGAAGTTGCCATAGATTTTCTTTCATTACACTGATGAACCAGAGGAGGGCGATGTTGTCCCAAAAAAAAAGTTCAGCAGGCAAGACTTGGTTTTCTGAGATCAATAAATCTAAATGAACAAACTATAGGTTTCCTTCATAACATTAGACTTTTTTACTTACTACTTTCACACTTGGTGGGAATTAAAACTACAATTCTGACTATCGTGCTGTATGAAACCCTCAGCCAGTTTTCCACTTATCAAAAGGTAATAAAACAGTTTGATTCATCCATTCATGCGTTCATTCATTTAATATATAAAATGGTGGCCAGACGACAAAGGCTCCCAGTTCTAGACAGGGCGTGCGTGTTCTCTGGACCTGAGGTCACAGGGCGTTTCACAGGTGGACGGTTCAGATGACGACACTGGTGCCACTGCGAGAACTCTTGTCCTGAGAGAGACACACTAACTTTAGATTCACTTCACTGGCAATAATCAGTATAACCTTAATTATAAGGCTTTTTTTTTCTGTGTGTTTACAGTGTGTGTTTGTCTTGAAGTGCATTGCTGTGGTTGAAAGAGTGGCAGTGATTAAAGCAGCGATTGTCTTACAGTGTAGCGTTCATTCCTCCGTGCTCCCGGCTTCTGCCCGGGTTCGTACTCGGTGTAGCTGGGAGGTTTGTCTCCATAGCCTCCGCCTCTTCTCCTCCCTCCTGCTCCGCCTCTCCTGCTGCTGTCCTCGTCGTCCGAGCTCCACGACTCTTGTCTCGGGCGCCGGGATGCGGGAGGAGAGTAGTTTCCTCTGGACCTGCTGTCAAACAGGTCATCCCTGGAGCGGGAGCGGGGGCGGTCCATGCCTCCTCGTGGCCCATTGTAACTCCGCCCATCCAGTGAATCTTGGCTGTGGCTGCGGGGAATTCCTCTAGATCTTGGGGGTGACGGGTAACGCCGACCCGGAGGTCCTCGGTCATCGCGCCGACCAAAGCCGCTGCGGCTGCTCTCACTCGAGCTTGGTGGGCGTGTCCTGGGTGCGGAGGGTGGCATTCTGTTTTGGGGCTTTTGCTCCCGGATTGGTGGGAGTGTGATGATACGACGGTCAACTGGGCCATCGTCGAGGGCAGAGATCATGCTGGGAGGGCCGGGGGAGAATGGCACTGGGCCAGGCATGTGCTGGGTGGGAGGTGGCATCTGCTGCATGTGTGGGGGGGCAGGTGGCTGAGGGGCAGAAAAGGAAGAAGAGCCCGGGAGAAATAAATACAGACAAAGAAGAAAAAACGAATGGAAAAACTAGTCCATGCACATTTCAGTAAAATCCAGAGCTTTGCTCATTCCACAGTACAAGTAAAAACATAGTCATTCAAAAAGAAAAACAGGTGTCTTCTATTATGTTTTATATACATATTTATGTATATTAATTCCAACCATTACGGTTTCAAAACCTAGATTACAAACGTTTTTGTTCAAAAGTGCTTTTAACCAAAATATTCTAAAATATCTGACGTCCCTTTTAAACATATTTTATATCCTTTTTTCTGTATTGTATTCCATTATTTCCTTTACCTATTGTGTTATTATTATTATTATTATTTTTATTATTATTATTTTCTATCGATATTATTTCTATCTATTCGTAATGCTTTCAGCTTCTTAAGACTTCATTCTTTTTATTCTTCTGGTAATTTCCGGCAGGCTGTAAACCGATGAATACACTTTTATTTTTCTTAATCTTTCATTTTTTTGTAATGATTGTTTATTTCAACACTGTATTCATACCACCTCACCTGAAATGAGCGTCCTTTTTTCTCTTTTTTAACATGATTCACATTATTGCAATAAAACATCAACAGTTGGACATTTGCAGTCTTTTTAAAACTTTTCAGTCGTGAAAATTCTAATTCTAACTGTATGACAACTAACTAAGTCTGGGCTCATCTACAGCCTGGGTCATTTTTAAAAGCTCAAAATCACTAATTCGAAAACCTGACTCTATACGTTCATAGAGAATTTACATGAACTGCTAATGTCCTCGATCCCTCCTACAAAGCAATACATCTGCACATCTGTGATTATCTTGACAGATATATCGACATATCGAACAATCATTCTTGCAATAAAGTTGTACCAGTAGATTTTATTGTTACGTACCTGTAACAAAGGGCTGTTCATGTCCATCCCCCTCACCTGGCTCTCCAGGTAATCGAGCATGTGATTGGTGTTGGAAGGAGTGTGAGTGCCGATACTGGGAGGCGGCGGCATGCTGTAAGCGGAGGACTGAGGAGGAGGAAGAGGCATAGCCTTCAGAGGCATGCTCTTCCCTGAAACTGATCCTGCGGAAGCAAAGACAGTTCAGAGAAATAAATGAGACGAAAATCCTTTGGAGATTAGAGTGTGTGGGTGAATATCCAGCTCCATGTACCTGGGTAGAGCAGCGGGTTCATCTGGGAGGAGGCGTGGCTCATGGGTCCGTACACAGGTTGTCCTCCCATCCAGGGCGTCATGGCTCTCTGAGCCTGCTTCATCATACGATGCTGCATCACGGCTGAAACATGAGCACAGCGGATGGATGATAATTATTTAGAATGATCTCTTAACACGCGAGTCAAACCGTTGACCCGGGTAACATGGCCAGATCATGTTATGTACCACTGTTAACACCGGACATTAAAATGATTCCTGGATGCATCTCCTGTGACCACATATGCATCCAAATACACACCGATGTCATGACTGTTTGCAAGAGGAACATTTTGTTTTAAAGCAGTCTGATTGTATAAACGCAGAGTAAATTAAAGCTCTTCTTGTGCTGAAAACAACTTTTCAACTTTTGTCAAACCACTGCCATTCATAGGACATAAGCTCCAACCTGTCCAGAGAAGAGTATTCATGCAGCTCAGGAATGTGGACAAATGCGTCCTCAAACATCCTTCAAGTGTTAAATCTGATGGAGCATTCAGGATAGCATTGGGGCTGTTCAGACCTGTGCTGTGATCAGATCACTGGCTATGGAAGACTGTACTGTACCAGGTTGTTTTGGACTGTGGTAGGGAAAAAAAAGACATGCGAAGAACACGCAAATTCCACACTCTATTTACTCAGATTAAGGAAACGGGTTTAAGTGGATACTAAAGCTATTTTCCCATTTTTTACTTGAATAAACAATTCAGATCAGTGATTGTTCCACACACAGTCACTGCACATGCACAGCTCATTCTTGTCTGTGTGTGTACGTGTGTGCGTGCGTCTGACTCTCCTCCTGCAGTAAATACATGTTATTTTTTTTCCTGCTTTTCTGAGAAAATATTTAGGTATTTGGGCTAAAAATGCACACGGAAAAAGCACAGCATGTAAACAAAGAGAGCTAATTTCCCTTTCTTTCCCCTGGCTTTGTTCATTCTGTCTCCATTTCTTTTATTACATCTGTACTGTGTACAACGTCTTATTCTCAATGTGAGACTTTGAACACAGAAAAATATATTTTGCAAGCACCGAAATGATATTTTGAAGAGAAATTATACACGAGCAACACATGATTTCATTAGAGCAAACAAAAATATATAATATATATGTATATAATATATATATATATATATATATATATATATATATATATATATATATACACACATATATATATATATATATACACACACACATATATATATATATATATATATATATATATATATATATATATATATATATATATAAAAAGTAGAAAATATTCACATTTAAGAAGCTGAAAAATAACAGAAAGTAGAAAATATTCACATTTAAGAAGCTGAATATCCTACTCATTTGGCGTGTTATGGAAGCGTTGCGGCATACGAGTAAAACTGGGTGAGAGGGGTTATTGTTGCACGTTAAAATGAATAATTGCAAACATGCAAAGACATGCATTGAGCACATAATATATTTTTGTTTGCTCAAATGAAAATATGTTTCACTCGCGTCTAATTTCTCTTCAAAATACAATGTCTGTGCTTGCAAAACACATTTTTCTCTGCTCAAAATCTCTGTGTTCCTTCACAAATGTGGCCAAAATGTAACAAAGGGAGGTTTTTGAAAGCGGCAAAAGAAAACGGATCGATTGAGTTTCGAGCCATTTCCAAGTGGATGTGGCCTAATCCAGACAGCACTATTTCAACCCATCTACCACTTGTACACTGTGTGAGAGGCTTTTGCTGTCGAGTACATACATTAGCAGTTTTCCCCGCAGCAACCAATATAACTTATCTTAATGAAATGCCTTAAACTGTCAACAGGCCGTCAATGTTTCCTACCTTTTTCAGGACAGCAGCATTGCTGTGGGCAGCAGGGGCAGCGCACATAGCAGCAGCACGCCTGAGGGCAACACTGGCAGCAGCAGATACAGAAGAGGAGGATGAGCAGCAGGGCGCCAATGACGATGAACAACACCGTCAGCCAGTCTGCGAGAGAGGAGATTGAGTGTGGCCGATTCTTAAATGACGTTCATTTTTATAGCAAACAACCCGCAGAGGACACTGTGAAACTTTGGCATTACAAGTTCAACTGTTCTTTTCATTCCTTACGGTAGACGATGAGTTCGATTTCTTTGTCAGAGTCTCCACTGGTGTCTCCAGCAGCGTCCACGGCGCAGTAGTACATCCCATTGTCCCACCACATCACCTCATTGATCACCAGGTCAGCATCTGCACACACACACACGAGGACACCACTCTGATTCAACTGCGCTTAAGGAATTTTGAGGTTGACACACTTTTGAATAGGGCTGCGTCTAATGGTAGTTGGCGGAAAAGACAGCAGTTACCCATTTAGAGACATAAATCATAAAGTTTTCAGTAAATATTGCCATTATAACTAATAATTATCTCATCAATAGTCATTGTGGGTCAGTTAGCACTGACCCACAATAACAAACCTCATTATTTCCAGGTTTGGCAAACACCTCAGTTGCAGCTCTATCGCACTTACATCAGAAGGTTAAATAACTTACCGATTAGTCAAATGCTAAATATAAAATCCCAGACCTTACAGTAATATTATATTTCAACATTATTTTAAAAAAAAAACTACAAAAACATACTAGCTACAGTTTAAGATAAATACAAATATTAAATACCGACAATCAAATAAACACATTCAATGTTATTTGGCATTAAAAACAATTACTGTTGGAGCAACATTAGCTCTTAAACGCAGATGTAGTTTTAGCATACTTTTCTCAAGGTCACAACCTTGATGCCACCATCATGCAAAGAAAATTCCATTACAAAATGCAAAATAAATGAGTGGAAGAAGCCAGAGGTCATTTAAACCAAAGCAACTGAAGGTCACGCTGCTGTCGTGCCCGTTGTTACTGCTGAGGTGACCAGGCTCACAGAAAATAACAAACTAATCAAGACAAAATCTGCTGCATGTGCACTTCCCTTCAGTGTGTTTGCATGCACTCACTGTTTTGGATGGTGATTTTGCGCTGGCGATATTCTGCTCCCAGAATCGGCTCGTTGGTTCCTCTCTTCTGGATCACGGTGCGCACAGTTCGCTCTCGATCTGGGCAATCGTTGGCCGGGTCCTGTCCCAACTGCAGAGCGGACTGATACGCTGTGGAAACGAGACACCGGGAATTTATTCACACAATTAATGACAATCATTTCAGTATCCGGCCCTTCTTTTACCACCACTATGCTCGGAGGCTGCCATGATCAAAGCACCTCGAGTGGGAATCACACAAAAAAAGCTCAGATTTTACTACTAGTGGACATGTTTGACCCCAATGTTGAAATCATGTGTCTTGCGAAACACTGCAAGCTTGGACTGGATCACATGTGGATAGTGCCATGTATGACTCCTTACACCTGGCATCAACAATGTGTCCTGGATGCATCTTCTCACGCTCTTTATTCCCATACACGCTCAGTTCATGTCTGATGTCAGTGTGTTTGTGTGTACACGTGTGATCGAGAACAATCCATTATGGGAGCCCTAAAATGCTATATTGTTTTGTAAAAGGAGTAAAAGAAATGTCAAAACTCCACCCCTTGCTCATGTGTACAAACAATTCACAACTTTGGGAAAATTGTGACATCATACTGATACTGATTTGGAGATTATTTGGTCTGTTTGCTTCATTTTAACTTTTAATTTTGTCTCCTTAGTCGCCTTGGCTTGGTTCTTTCCAACTATGTTTCTATGATTGTATACATTGTAATATACAGTATATCAGGGGTTCATTATTGCTTTTTCTTGTATGTATATTTTCTATATAACGGCGGAGTTTGTGGTCAAACTATAAAAAGTGTTTATCTGACTGTGCCGACTTAAACCTGCCCCGAACCGACTTGATTTTAAAAACATGGTTGACGACAGACACAACAAACTTTGTAACCAAGTTTCAATGTTTTAATCCTGAAAAATGATTTAAGGGAAGAGATTCCAGGGATTTGGAACTTGTTTAAGACTTGTACGTTCAAAGACATTAAAATCACGTCCGTTAATCCCTAACACTACAGGATAATTTGGCAACATAATCTGTTCAAATTGATTGTCGGAAGGGCCAGATCAGGACTGAAATCTGGCCAATTTTCCTCTAGTGGGGCGCAGACTGACTGTGAATTTACCCCAGCTTTGGTATTTCTGGAGTTATTATACATTTTCTAGCAAACATAAATATTATTCAATGGCGTCAATTTGATAATTCTACGAAAATAACGATAATTTGTTAAATCATTTGACGATACGTATGAATGCATGTTGTGCAAAGTAGCGAAAACTACATTTTGATAACATTTTGTGTGTATGATGACATTTCATGAAACAATGTCGTGTACACGAAAAATATCTCTAAGACTTTGTTAGCTGCTGATTTAAAAGATAAATTATGAGGGATAATGCTTAGAAAATACAACAAATGTATAATAGAATAAGGCAAACTCACCTACAGATTACAGTGTAGCGCTTCACTAGCATAACCAACTTTAGTTACAATATTGGTTGGCTATATATTCAGTTGGGCTTTTATGTATAGTGTCTCACTATTTTAAAATGTATGGTTTATACATATTCTTTTTATTCGTCTTTAACTTTATTTACTCTGCTGTATCTAGACATATTTCTTATCAGATTGTATTGAAAACAGAGTCACTCACAAGGCAGAAAAAGCAGGTTGTGTGGGTATATTCCCTTGTATTGTGTGTTTGTGGGGCTGTGTGTAAGTCTTACATGTGGAGTAGTACTCCAGCACGGGATCCTTGCAGAAGGACTTGAACCTCCAGGTGAGCAGAACATCTTGGGGGTTCGCAGACGTACTGTAATCACAGCGGAGGATCACTGAGGCGAAAAGAGCTGTGGAGCGCTTCTGCTGGGGAACGTTCACCTGAATACAGACAGACACTGTGGAGGGACAAACAGACCGGTGGTCACACACATCTGCTCCTACTACGACGACTCTGTGTATTTGTGTAATACATTCATTTAACAAACAGAAGAGCAGTGACGTCAGGCTGAAACAATGTGTGTGGTGGTTTCTCTTTGCAGAGGAGTTTATTTTTCACAGTGGAAGAACCAGAAAAACAGGAGCCACAGACTGAGACACAGGAAATGGCTCTGAAACTCTGAAACCACCAACAAACATTCACATAGATGGCATGAAACCTATTGACTTGAACTGTTTTATATATATAGAGAGAGAGAGACAGAGAGAGAGAGAGACAGACATATATATATATATATATACACATATATATACATATATACACATACATACATAACTAAAATGTAAGACTAAAAAGTTAGTAAAAACACACATAATTGAAACACTAATGCCTATAATAATATATAAGTAGGTGCTAAATCATCTAAATACAAAAAAGTAATATAGTAAAATGTTAAAAATATGAATTTTAATTCAGGCATTTCTCCTCCACTGTGAGACAAGATAAGCATCGTTGTCACCTAAAACACAGACCGTCATGTGACCGATACCTGCAGTTTGGTTCGTTTATTTAGTCGCAAATTCGAAAACGAAACAGTGAATTCGCGAAAACGCTTAAAAGAATTGTTATGAAAGAAGAACGAGGCGAACGTGTTAAGGTAAAATGGAAGTTACCTTTGAGTAGCGACAACAGGAGCAGCGCGGCAGGGACACTCCGCATGATGACACAGCCGCGGCGAACACGAAGTGCGGAGATTCACAAACACACAAAGTGCAAGAAATAAAATAAAGAAAGATAAATTTAAAAAAAACAAACTAAAACAAAGTTTGTCGTGCACTCAGAGCTGAAGCTCAACACAATGATTCATTGTTGTGTCTTCTTAGTTTCTCTGAAGAAAATCTTCAGTCTGTAGCCACGCCCCGAAACAGGTGAATCGGTCCCAGCCTGTGACGTCATCAGGTACGTTCAGAGAAACCCCCCAAACGTGGAAATATGAGTACTATTTACCTCTTCCTCTCTCCATTCAGCTTTAAAGAACATTACATTGTGTGATTAATGAAAGAAACAGGCAGAACATACAAAAAATAAGGAATATGTACATGCAAATAGGAATTTAAGGTTCTGTAAACATTCACAGTCTGAATGGCTAATCGACAATACAACGTTTAGAATTGAGACTTTTGTTCAGCCAAACTATCAGATATTTGTACATCTCTAGAGACAGAGGTGATGATTCTAATAACACAACATTAGAGCAGGGTTAAACAACCATGGTTTAATGTGTCATCCCAAGATACTTCAGGAACACAATAGAATGAGTCATTTCATTACTTTCCTTTGTAAACATCAAACACAGGGTTTTTTTCTTCAAATTATTCAATAAAAGACATGGTTTAGTCAGACCAACATACAAAAATAGTACACTAAACCGTGTGATCATGGATATAAAAAAAATAACATATTCACTCATTTTATTTTGTTAATATTGGACATAATGAGGCCAAGTGGAACGGGAACTCTATCGTGATCCACTGTTGCCAAAGGGACAAATCCGACGGAAATATTGGACAAAATGTACACTACAAGTCTTGTTTAGGTGTAACTCTGTATTAAATCCACTAGATGTCAGCCTAAACACGTTCATATCATACAAGCTCTCTTCAGACTTCTATTCAAAGTTCAAGTTAAACCATCAACTCATATTAAAACACAATTCTCCTGCACATGTATGCATACGAATGGGACTATAATTGTGCAGCTTGCTGAAGTGTTTTCTGAGTAGGAGTCCTTCAAATTCTCTATGATTGTTTTCACTCTGCACCTGCTGGCCCTCACATGGTTTCCTTTCTTTTTTCTTTTCTTTTTTTAATCCTGGAAACTACTGCCAAGATCCACTCTGTGTGTGTTTCCTACTTATTCTCCCCTGTATCCTGTTCTTCTGCTGACGCCTAAAAACACAAACACACTCATGTTCACTGTTATTATAAAAAAGTATAAAGGAAAATCACTTCTATCTGTATATCTATTTATCTATGCTAGGTATATCTATCTATCTATCTACCTATCTATCTACCTATCTATCTATCTATCTATCTATCTATCTATCTATCTATCTATCTATCTATCTATGCTAGGTAGCTATCTATCTATCTACCTATCTATCTACTATCTATCCATCTATCTATCTATCTATCTATCTATCCATCTATCTATCTCTCTATGCTAGGTAGCTATCTATCTATCTATGCTAGTTATAGCTGTCTATGCTAGGTATCTATCTATTTATCTATGCTAGGTAGTTATCTATCTATCTATGTTAGGTATCTATCTAATCTATGCTAGGTAGCTAGCTATCTATCTATGCTAGGTATAGCTATCTATGCTAGGTATAGCTATCTATGCTAGGTATCTATCTATCTATCTATGCTAGGTATAGCTATCTATGCTAGGTATAGCTATCTATGCTAGGTATCTATCTATCTATGTATCTATGTATCTATCTATCTATCTATCTATCTATCTAAGTCACACTAACTGCATCCAACCTCTACAGTATGATGCACATTTTGAACTTCAGTCTATTTTCTTGTAGATTATTATATTTGTTTCAGGGATGGTCGTTCGTTTGTCCTAATACACTTATAAAATGGCATCTTTTGCTGGGTTTTCAGGAAACACAATACTTGTTATGACCTTTTTGCATCTTGCACCTGGCAAATATTCATTTACAAAAAAAATAAAAACTAGAAAAACCTGCTCTTAAAACGAATTAAAACGAACTCATTTTAAAAACAAACAGTCAAAACAAAATATAAACTAAAAACTAATAAAAAATGTTTGGTATTCAACCGATGTCAAATCATGATCGCTGCTCTTTGACAACTCCTTATATGGACATCCTGGGTGTGTGTGTTTACAGGTCACATATTCAGGCTTTAGGAAATGTGGAGGTTTTTCGTCTTCTTATATTTCACATCGCATTTTTAGTAGTGATATAAAGTTGCGATAATTGTGCAGAAGTCACAAAATAAACTATTTCCAAATTTCTCAAATTTCCGTCTTCCTATGTATGTCAAACCAGGACAAGGATCAGGAAAAAAACAACACAAAGTAGTCAACACTGCTGGATTATGTCATATTTCCCCACTGATGTCTGGGTAAAAAACCACGGGAGGGAGTTGCTCAACAACATTCCTCACATACTCTCTCCTGCTGTGAGCAGCCACTGTCTTCACTGATTCCTCCCATCATAAAAACACAGTAAATATATATATACACAAGTATGTATATGAACTCCTCTTGTGGTGTTGGAATACACCATTTGTCCTTATAGTGGAGGGGGGGCTTGTTTAAAAATTTCATTTCATTGACAAACTTAAATTATTGCCTCATAATTATTACAAGCAAACCTTTAATAAATCACATACAGAAGTATTTGTTATGTAAACAAGGGGGGACTGTGTGAGTCAATGCATTCACTTGCCACTTTATTAGGTACAGCGGGCACCCATTAACCCTTGGATGTGCCTTCAAAAAAGTTGCGTTAACACACATAAAAGTACACAGCTATACAAATAGTATACATCTGTAGTTTTATTTTTTTTAGGTTTTATACCAACAGCTGTCCTGTCCATACATATAAATAAATATTATTTTTTTAACCCTTAAATTGCCAGGTGTTGTCATGGTGCGCCTTCATTTTATGATCTAAAAAACACAAAACAATTATTATTTTCAATATATTTTTTGATTATTGCTGGTATCCTGGTATATGTGAAAGTTTTTTTTGCATTATTATGCTTTTTGTAATGTCAGATTTCCTAAAATATGTGTTTTCAATTCAGAGATGATCTTACTGTATCTATATCCCTTGTGTCATCTATCTATCATTTATATTTTCACTTTTCTGGGCCTTTCTCTGTAAACCCTAGAGATGGTTGTGCAGTAAAATCTTTAAAGAAGATCTGGTACCAGCAACCATATCCATTCATGCTCAGTTTGAACTTCAGCAGAACAGGTGTACTCACTAAAGTGGCACAGTAAAGACAGGTTCATGAACCTGTATTAAATAAGCTCAAACAATACCAGGGGTTTGTATTTTGGTGAGTTTATTTGCAGAGAAGACGTGACATTAAATGCAGTCGGTCTTCATGTTTGTATTATGTTGGTCACACTGCATTCTGCCCACGTTAATAATAAAGAGACGCCAGCGCTGTGACACACACACACACACACACACACACGTCTTTATGTGGATGTTAAAACATGGCAGATTTCTGTGGCTGCGCTGACAGGACTGATATGTTTTAAACAAAGCTGTGTGGTGAAGACAGAGACTCTGTGGTTGCAACAATGAACAAAGACGTGAGTCATCCTCCATTACACAGTGTGTCCTTTACACAAGTAAAGAGTCATATCTCATCCTCACACACACACACACACACACACTCATCAGAACCACAAATCTAAACAATTATATTAGAATTAGAACAGTAATTCTTTTAAAAAAAAGAAAAAAGAGGCTTATTTTAAGGCTATGAAAACCAAAGGATTTTGATTTTAAAGTGATCACCAGTGAACACCCATTAATGTGTAGAGAAATCACTTATCACATATTAAAGGAATCTAAATATCTATTAGATATATCTAGATTTCTAAATTGTGAATGCAAAGCCTTCACTTGAAACCTGTAACACCGGGCCTATCGCAGACGTCACGTTTCCACTTTGCATTAACTGTAATTACGCGACAAATACTCAAACAAATGTTACTTTAAATATGTTTTATCCAAATTTAACATGCAAAATCTGGTGTTTGTGTATAGCTAGTGTGTTTTTTTAAATAAAACCTTTTGTTTTTCTTCATTTTAAATGGTTAATACACTATACAAATTGTAAATAACTGCCAGATATTGAAATTTTGACTTAGGTAATAAAGAATTCTAATTCTAGGCCACCTTTGTGATTTTACTGCCCACTGGTTAAGAATAATTAACACAACTATGATTAATGCACTTTATAGTGTTACATTTGTATCAATAATAGTCAAGCACAGGCTCCTGGTAGGTGGTGAAAGGGCCCCCCAAATGAAATTATAATAAATTTGGGGGGCCCCATAAAGGCGTGTGCCGGCACTGTACTGGTAGTATTTTGTGCAAATAAACCATGGAATACAGTAGGTGTGTGTGTGTGTGTGTGGCTGCTTGATTACACTTAAGTGTTGACTCAGCAGCGATAAGAAAAGGCTGAAAGACAGAAATCAAACCAAAGACACTTCATCATCTTATGTACACAGTCACACTGGAGTGTTTGAGACAAACACGATCATTTCCACATTACAAGGATCATATCACACCTCACACATAAATACAGAAGGTAGTTCAATATTTTGAAGAATAAAAAAAAAATTGTACAAAATGTCATCAAGGTTTAGTTTCAGTTCCCTTAGAGTCGTGTTGTGCAAATACTAATACATTTAATACAAGAAAATGAACGGTTCCAATCACATAGGACTTCATGAGCGAAGAATTAAGTAACAGATACAGTATAAAGATGATATTAGCAGAATGAATCCATTAGTTGATCATTTTGTCCATGCAGCTCTCTGTATTTGGCATTAATCCCACATAATATCATTTCAAACTGATTCAATTACAGTTTATAATTTTGTGACTGCTACAGTTTGGGTACACATCTTTTTTGGCTTCTTTAGAGCTTTGTTTACGCTGTAACATTGCTTTAAACTATACTAAAGGGTTTGTGTGCTGTGATACTTTCGAATATATACAGTATACACTGTAATTCTAATGATGAATGAGCGTTTTTCCTCTTTTCTAATATTTTAGAATATTAGAAAAGGTTTCCAAAACGTGCATACTGTACCTTTAAAAGGATAATTCCGGTTCCTTTGTTGCGTGGTTGTATGAAGTACTGACAAATGCATCTCAGTGAAAACATGTCTTCAATCAAATCTATGACTGCTTAGGTCGAAGATATCTTACTTAAGAGAGTTTCTTATCTGGCTGGAAACCGAAGCTTAAAAATCTGTCAATCTCCTGCACCAAAGTCCACGGAGTAAATCTGTGTTTGGAGGGAAGAGCAGATTAAAAACATCTGGGCACTTACAAGCGAAAAATGACAGTTTTGTCTGTGGAATTTTGTGCGGAACGGTTTATGGACTTCAGTTTCCAGTTGGAAATGGTGTGTAGTCAATATCAATATCATATCAACATTTGGTAATACTGGTTAGCACTTCAGCTTTACTTAATATTTAAATGATTTTAATGTTAAGAATTGGCTGAATGACAACTATAGACTGTCCTTTCCAATAATGGTGTAGTGATATATGCTTTCTGAATGCATTCATTGTGCTACAGGCGTAGAGTCCGTCCCTCTACTTCAGAGCGTCTTACGGAGAGACAGAGTCAAGCTGAGTCACACACCCACCAACGAGTTCACCCACTGTTAGTCCAGCTGAGACGTGCGTGAGGCAGCCAGTGACAGAAACTGAGCAGCGATGACTTCATCGCCCGGTGATGTCAGGCAAGAAAGCCCCGGAGACTCAGAGTTGCGTTATCTGTTGTCCATTCCGTCACATATCAGGACTGAGTCAGCGTTCCACGCTCAGGGTCAATTGTGTTGTGCGTCGCGGCAGTAACGCTCTGCTGTCTGCTCCGGGATTTCAGTCTCTGTGCAGCTTTTAGTCGATCAGACAATGAGGGAATCTCGGCTGAGAAGAGTGTTCTGTCGAGGATAGAGAAGGGTCAACGATCAAGACAACAGCAGCGAGTTAAAACAACGATGTTTACGCACGCTGGCCTTCGTTTATCGTACTTGGAGTAGAGTAGTATGCCAAGTCTCACGTGTTTCATGAAACGCGCGTATGCCACCAAATCCTGAATGTGGCTAAAATAGGCATCGTAATGTCAGATTCAGAGCTGCAACGATTATCCAGTCAATCGATTATTAATCATCAACTATTTTGATAAACATTGATTTTTTTTATATAATAATCCAAACAAGCTTTCTGTTTTTTCAGCTTTTTAAATGTGAATATTTTCTGCTTTCTTTGCTCCATTTCACAAAGAAATGATGAACATATTGTATGTATTCAGTTATGTTGTCACTTTATTTTGAAAAGTGAAATTAATCTGGGCATATTCGCAACAATACTGGTGTAAGATGTTGCTAGATTCCACATTTGACTTCTTTTTCTGCTAATTACATTAGTGCTTTGGTTGAAGTGCACCCTCTGCTGGTACAGGTCGTAACTACACAGTATGTGAGCTCCAGAGAAATGACATTCAGACATTATATGTTGTTGGTTAATGAATTAATACATTCTTAATAGGTTTAATCACTGATATCCTAATATTTGTGCATAAGGCACACAGTTATTGTTATTGTTGACATAAATGTAAGATGACTGTATCCAGCAGGGGGCAGTAGTGCAACATTATGGTCGCCAACTGCCGTAAAACACCGCCAGCAAACCATGTTATGGGCTGTGGATATTAGCCAAAGGAGATTATTATAGGACAGTCGAACCTGGGACAAACTGCAACTTTCAACTTTTTCAACTTTAATTTAATTTAATTTAATTTAATTTAATTTAAAAAAACAACATTATTATTATAATTTGCAGATTTCTGCTGATGTTGAATACATTTCGACCCAGGTCCTATAGGGAGGAGACACCCAGTTATGATTGTTATAGAGAGTAGTTGGATATTGAAGGGAGTATTCTACCTAGTTCTCATTCTGGTAGACTCTGAACCTGACCTGTCAAAAGTACAACAAGAGCACTTACTGGAGGCCTACACTGGTGAAAGACTATGATGTGACACACAATTTTTATAATCAGGTTTGAAATACAAAATAAAAAAAATAAAAACATCCAGCTAGAGCTCCCTCCATAATCCTGTTCACATGATAACACTCACAGTGCAGGCCAGGGTTCATGAAAACTGTGCAGCCTACACGCTGGCTATAGATCTTCTGATTTAGAACATGTGTCAGTAAAATTAGCATCAGCTTAAAGCAGCAGTTTGGACTTGGATACTGTCTTACTTTTCATAATGTCAATATTAATAAGTATAAGTGAGTACAATCTTGAGACATTATAACGAAAGCAGCAGCTTCTGTGTTCAGACTCTTGTTTACGTCTATCTACTGTTTCTCAAGAAACCAGCCAAGAAATATTGCCTCATCCATATTTTCATACTACACTCATTACCCCCAGATGTTCCCAAATCATCAGAGAGTTCTGTCCCTGCAGCTGGGAATATATTTAGTCCCTGGTTCCTGTAGAGACCTAACAAACACTGCGTTTCATTTACTTGAGTTAGCATTACCACAAAACAGGCTTGAATGCAACATACCACTTTGACGGATTTGTCTCTGGTTTCCTCTCTGCCATTGGTTTGGGAGAAAGCATGAGGCTGAGAGAGGCACAGGTTTGCGGGGAGCGGCCGCGGAGTTGGCCGGTCAGTTCTGCTTCTCGCTGTGTCTGGGTATGGAGACAGTGAATCTACCTCAGGCCTATTACTGGGTGAGCGGCTGCAGTGCCGACTAGATTCCCCGCTGCTCTTTTTGGAGCTGCTCTTTGAGGGTGTGTCTGAATCTTCCTCACCCCGGGACCCACTCTTCCCCTGGCCAACTCCACGCAACTTAGACTTACGGTCCAGCAGGCTGTTCAGGAACGTGCCGTCATAGTCTTTCTCTTGAGAGGAAGTTGACGGCGGATGGACTCTGAGAGGAGGTGGAGCAGGATGGTCACTATCCCTTATCCCCTTCCTCTTTTGCGGTGAAGAAAGTGGGCTTATGTTACGTTCATTTTTCTTGCTCTGTCTGGGATGATCTTCATGGTCCCCGTTGTCATCAAGCCCATTTTCATCATTGTAGTAATGCTGTGATGGACCATTGCGGTAGGAAGGATATCGACTGTACTCAAGAAACTCCCTCTCATAGTCTCCATGCTCTTCCTCCTCCTTCCCTGCCCCTCTGCCTCCTCTCTGCTTGTAACAGCTAGCAAACTCCTCTAGCTCTTCCAGAGAGCCGGAGCGTCCTGCAGTACGGTACGTTTTTCTTTGCAGATGTTCCGAACGAGGGTTCCACCTGCAAAAGAGTGCGAGGACAAGAGAACACAGGGTGTAATGTGTGTTTTCTCTGGGTGTGTCATGTAAACTTGGGTTATAGGTTCTGCATCCACATGGTTACTGTCCATGAGCTGTGCATAGAGCATGCTCTAACCATGCTGACTCAAACTGATGATGAAATACTCACGCACACCCTAGCAGACTCCTAGGGACATGCGGCTACAGAAAGAATGACCCACCCTATAGGAATCTTTGCATTCAGACATGTCTGTACCTGTTGTGATTGTCCTCCTTGATGTGGTTCTGTTTCTGTTGATCACGGCCAAGCCTGCGAGACTGCGAAGAGGACGGAGGATCGTTGCTGTACCGTCGCAGAGGAGAGTCGGGAGGTTCTTCCTGGCACCGCCGGGGCTCTGAGCTGTGCTCATCACGATGACGCTGGGGTGACGGGACCTTGTTATGATAATGTTGCGGCTCCGGGCTCCGGTTCTCGCGGTAGCGCTGCGGCTCAGGCTGAGGGTTATGGTCGGGGATGGTGGGCAGAGCTTTCAGCTGGATGTTTCGGTATGTTTGACGAAAGCCAGGTTCCCCATCATGGAGGGAGCTCAGCTCTGACAGACTGCAAGCTGAACAGGTCAGGGGATTCACCAATGAAGAAACATTGAAGAGAGAAATAAGCATTTTTAATGAAATGGAAGACACTTCAAATGAAGAAAGGTCTGCAAGATATTACAATAATTGGAATAAGAACTGTTAAAACTATTCCTTGAAGTAAGAAACAAGCCATGCACACCAGCTACTGCTACTACAAGACATTCAAAATGCAAAAAGCTTGTGTAGAGAGGCATGCAAAGACAAGCTCAAGAGAATAAACAGCCAAAGAGAAACCATCAGCAGAAGAAAGAAAAACAATGGAGCATGCAGTCTCTTTCCATTGACAAATCCTGGCAGACTTTCAAGAGGATGAAGCCAGGATGAGTTGTATGACGCTTACACTGGTGGTTGGACGACCTCGCAGGGTTGAAGTGAGCCAGTTGTTTCTCTACATACTGTAGCACCCTGAGAGAGTTCTGATCCTGAGATGATGGCACACGGTAGGGAACACCTACAGCATGCATCGGGACTGGAGATACACACTTGACCCGTCAGCATAAAGAAACCTTTGTACATGTGTTCAGTGCGGACTACTCTTTTTGTATATTGTCTGGTGTCTTTTTGATTTAGTCTTTGACCCGTTCAGACCTGGCATCAACATTGATCCAGAGAGATCCAATCAAAAGGGGAGAGTGTCTTCATGAGCATCACATGTATATCTCCTGTGACCACTTTCTATCCTATCTGACTTTCTTGTGCTGAGATAGATGTCTTTCTATCTACTAACTACTATTTGCCAGAGGAAAAAATATGTTTTAATGTGTCTGTTATAAAGGTGTTTGCATGTGTCTGTTTATTAGCCCAAGTGACAGGTACAGAGAGAAACTACCTATATACCTACATAATATCAGAGAGGATGCATTGTCCACTTGTAATCGTATCACTCAGGACAAATGTCATCACCAGGTCTGAACAGGGTCTTTCAGGATCTCTCACTACAAATGATCAAAATCTTACCTGCTGTTAGTATGCTGCCATCTGAGGGGGGGACAGAGGACATCTTGTCCACCAGGGAGGGGGGAGCGATGGGCACCATAGTTGGGACACCAGAGACAAAGTATGGAGGGTAGGCAGGTGTCTGGGGGGTGGTGGTGCCTGTCTTAATACCCTTACCTGCCTCATACACTGAAAAAGTGACAAAATCTCCATTAAGACCTTTCAGGAAAACATACCTCTCAATGACAGTGCCGTGTGCGTGTTTTTTAATACTCACAGTGTCTGGGGCAGCAGCACGTGTCTGGGCAGCACCAGCAACTGACATAGCAGCAGCAGGAGTGAGGACAGCACTGACACCAACAAACCCCCAACAACAGCAGGAATAACACACTGCCCAGCACCACTGCTGTCACAAACACCCACTCTGGAAGGACACACAACACAGATTCATGCACATAAATACCAACACATAAAAAATGACAGACTAAATAACTGTAGTCATACTTACATACAAATAACAAATGAACAAAAAACAACTTTAGAACAGTCAAAACCAACCCTGGTGCCTTTATCAACCACAGTGCAACTATGCTAGTGGTGGCTAATGTAGCCTCCAGTTGAGGAACAGGCTAGGTCTGACAAGCTAAATTCTTGCTAACTCTACAACAGCAGGTTATTTTTTAGTCTTTAAACATAAATGACACCGGTTTCCAGAGATTTGAAGGAATCAATCAGGCTTTATGAGGTTATTTCCATATTTGTTTTCACATATTTAGCCGTTAATGCTGCCCAAGACCACAAAACACACCACGGCGCTTAAAATTGATCAAAATTCTTCCATTTTCAGGAATAGACATTTCGCTCTATACAGTGTATGCAACTGCACATACAATAATATTATTGTATTGTTTTTTTACAATAATGTAGTTTTCAAGCCCATGCATGAATTGTATGCTGTATATTATTTAAATCTTGATTTGTGTTTTAAACTGGGGAATAATAACAGAACAATGGTTTCAAACTTCCAGCCCCCTAATCAATTGTATGCTGCCTGCCATGATAATAATAATATCATGTTTGTGTATGTGTATGTATATGTATATATATATATATATATATATATATATATATATATATATACACACACACACATATATGTATATATAAATAATATATATAATGTACACACATATATATACATACATATGTATACATATATATCTATATATACACACACATATACAGTATATAGTTGTTTAGTGTTCACTTGCAGATATTAACACATTTTTATTGTTAAGTATACATCATTCCATTTCAAAACAAGCACTTTTGTGTGAAATGTCACCCTAAATATCATTATTGCGATATTAATGATGGAATATTGAGAGGACCCACCCCCTCTTGACCAGACTAGATGCTCATTGGCCCACACGTCATTTGAGTTTGAAACCACTGACATAGAATGATAGTGAGGCCATCATAGCAAAGCAGACTAGTTTAATAAGTATAAAGGGAATTTAATGAGCACACTGGAAGTACTGAAAGAAATATTTGAACATCTTCCCTGAGTGTACATTACCCTGAATGTAGTGGGAGGCCCACTGACCCTTTTCTCCTTAATGTGATGTGGTTTCTGTAGAATATGGGTGTTGGGAAACATTGAAAAATAAATGTTTTGGCAGATATTAATATGAAATATTGGCAAAAGAGGAGAGGGCTGGGTTGTTGAAAATGTGGAGGCTCTTATTGAGAGTGCGTCTTTATTTTTGCTGAGTATGAAAAAAAACAGAACAAATAAAAAAATTCACCAAGAAAATAACAAATAAAACAGTATTAAAGTATGTGATGCAAGTACATCAGATACATGACATGTACTTGTCTTTAGAGGCAGGGCAAAGGAAAGGGAAGGCAGATAAGGAAATCTTTAACAATGTAAAAGCTAGGAAAGCATTGCACACCCACACACACTAAAAACACACACACACACACAGAGGAAATCTGTTTTTGCCACAGGAAATGGACCATTTATCCTGCACTGTAAGATACTAAAGATTTGTCTATTATAATGGATGAGATTGTAACGTTATCTCATCTGCAACACACATCCCCAGGTTCACACAGCTAACATTTTTAGGACATTGCATTGACCTACATTCATTCGGACAACCTAAAAAAAGTCTTATCGCTAACCTTAACCATTACCATCTTAATGTTTATGCCAGAAAAGGTCGTAGAGAGGTAATAAATACAAGTATACACACACACACATTTCAGAGCCGTGTGGGAGGCTATGTGCACGACAATAGCATGTGCTAATGTAACACAAACAGTAGAGATAAGCTCGCACTAACCATTCTGGCTGAGTGACTCATACTCAGTCATCCTTTCATTCATCATTTCCAACAAATGTGATCATTTAAAAAAAAGGATTTCAGGAATTTGATGCGGCATGAACAAAACCCCCTCCCTCTTAACCAGTGCATCTTTGTCTAAATGATCTTGATGACAATGTTGACCGTAGCCATAAATAACCCTAATGACCATAATAGCTGTTTTCCAGCATAGCTTGGTTTAGTGGGAGCAGTGGCCGTCTCCTAATCTGATGACTGATCAGACTACAAAAACAGCTCTGGACTCACAGCAGGTTATATTAATGTGAGAGAAGAATAGGTTAGTCAGTATTAGAGCTATAAGTAAGGAAACCATTAAACATGGTGGAAAGACAGTTAATGTTTTCTTTCTTCCAAAAAAAAAAAGTCCTAGGTCCCATTCAGAGTCCCTGGTATCATCTGTCCAGAGAGATCTGCTCACCAGTGGACACCTGGCCGGTAGTGAGCTCTACTTACGCCGCTGTAACATGACAAATACAACTATTGGACAAATGGTGGTGGCTGCAAACAAATCACTGTATGGTTGATTAGTGTAAAAAACAGTACACTGCAATACTGCTGCGTGCCAGATAATCTCTAGTCTGATCCATCCTGAGGATGGAGTGTCTTCAAGCCTACTCAGATCTGCAGAAGAGGTGAATTGGGTGAATGACAAATGTTAATAGCAGGTCTGAGTGAGGCCTTGTGAAACACCCTGGACCACCACCATCTTTCTAAATGGTTCCTGCACCCATCTTTAGAGCAGTTAGTACAGTTAGCATGCATATGAGGAACCAGGTGAGGAGGAGGGAACACGTTACTATGCCCCTACCTGGCATAATCTTCAAATCAAAGCCTGGAAGCAGATCTTCAGGCACACCTGAGACACCTGCAGAGAGACAGGGCAGAGGAGAGGAGAGAAGAAAAGAGGAGAGGACATTTGATTCAAAGAAAACAGGGCACTGGTGGTCATAGTGTGACCACCAGTGTCATAGAAAGTGACTGCATGCACAAGGAGACAAGGAAGAGGAAAAAAAAACAAATAGAGAGAATGAAAAAAAACACAGATAACTAGAAAGACTTGCAGACCAATAGCAGCATGCACCAGAGGACATTCTGGTCTTCAGAGCGACTCATAAGCAGATTGATTGTGTGATTTTGGATGTGAAATGCTGCAACGTAATCAGTCTGATAAAGAAAGACAAGATTGCAGCATGAATCACTCCCGTGAATATAGCACGACAAACAGGCAGAAGCTGTGAGTAATGTTAATGCAGAGCTGCAAAACCCACAGATGGGAACTGTCCTTAGAAAGTGCAGAAATTTGCGTTTTGTTGTTTTTTTATCATCTGGCCACCGAAGAGCCAGATGTTCTTCTGGGTGAGCTATCCATTTAAGATCATCTAGTTTCTAATTGTCAAAAACACACTATTACGTTTCTTCACAAACATTACATGTCTCTTACATCGGTTTTATTTTGAACCAAAAACCAATATATTATGGTAAATAAACAGCTTGCAGACCTCTCATGGCAGATTATAATAAATGATTATAAACAGTTGTAGCTAATGAAGGTCAACACTGAAGCAGAAGCTTCAGATGATAGCATGCCAACTAGACTGTTGTCTGTAATATCACACTATGACTTAGTCGCAGAAAAACAGATGGAATGAAGAAGAATAACAACAGAATTTCTGGTTCGCTAATGCTGCGATGCATTTACATCAAACTCAGAAGTTGGAACTGGGACGGTGATCACCCCCGAGTTCACCACATTCCAGTTAAGATTAGATCAAACTTAAGCTTAGACATTGTTAGCCATCGTTAACAAGTCAACCAGTCAATAACAACACTCTACATGGTATTTTGGGCACACAAACATGTCTATGGATAAAAATTTAACGGTAATAGGTGCACGACTGATTTACTGTCAAGCAAATGCAATAGATGTGCTATTAACTGTAAAAGTAGCAGTGTTTGTAGGTGGCAT
Organism: Solea senegalensis; assembly: GCF_019176455.1. Lineage (NCBI taxonomy): Eukaryota > Metazoa > Chordata > Actinopteri > Pleuronectiformes > Soleidae > Solea > Solea senegalensis. The sequence continues at coordinate 4,595,830 of NC_058027.1, read as the reverse complement.
TCATCTCGGACTCTCATGTCAGGGTTGGTGAGGTTACTCCAAGTTGGAAATCCGAGTTCAGGGGAATTACCAAGCTCCGACTACAAACTTAGTACTTCCCTGACAAGCTTGGGAAAAGAAGTTTGCGGTCTCACATTACATGTCACTAATGTCACAAATTCTTACACACTGGACCTTCAAAAGCTCTTCCTGCCTTCTAACGCCACCTATCCCAAATCAAAACTATCCAAATCTCTCAAATATGCGAAGAACATCAGACTTGAAAAAACATCCACACCTATGAATCTTGCTCGTGTTGTGTCTCTCTTTTCAGTTTTTCTTTTAAGAACACTGTAACAATGTCTCCACACAAGGTCAGCAGATGTCTGACCGAATGATTATGATGATTGATGGGTGAGTGGCAGTGTATCGCAGGCTGGTGCAAAAATGTGCACGGGTGTGTTTTATTTGGGCGCATTTCTATGCGTGCCCTCGTGAGCTGAGGTTGTGTGAAAAGAGAAAAAAGATACCGGTGTTTTATTTTCTTGATAGTGTGATGATTGTGATTGTGAGAGGAGGGATGGAGTCGTAAAGCATTAAAGAAGAACAGAGAGCAGGCTGGACCAACTCGGCCTGACTGCACATACCTCACTTTAGTATCTTTCTCTGGAAGGCTAAAAATGTTCTTTTGCTGGATATGAAAACAAAGGAAACCTAGTAAATACACTGAGAAGCAACTGTATCCTCACATGTATTCAACATTTATGTCTGTTGATTCTCTCTTCTGTCTCCTTCCTGCTAAAACCACCAAATGTAGCCCACTTGTGATGCTCCCACTCCCTCATAAATTTGCCTGCAGGCCAGTGAGGAAGTGTACCTTTGTGCAGCTGTTTTTCTTAGGACTCTGTATTGAATCCCTTCATTTGGACAGCCTACCCAAAGCATTATGCCTAACCTTAACAATAACCAGTTAATACCTAACCCTAACCTTAAACTACCCACAATTCAAATATTAGCACTTAATTTAACCAGTTCTTCAGGAATAAGTTTCTGTCTCATTAGGTCCAGGTTTGGGTCTCCATGAGGACTACTGGTCCTGAGAAGGTCAGTGTTTATAACATAAAAGGAACCTTGAGAGATGAGAAGACACACACACTTTTATGTCTCATTCTAGTTGCCTCCAAAAGAGCTAATGTGACAAAAATCACTAAAGGAAATGCTTATTTTTATCGGAGGCAAGTATAAAACAAATGTTGTCTAACATAGATGTAAATTTCATTGTAAAATTACAGAATATATGCATAATATATATATATTCAGTCATACAGTACTAATCATCTGTGACTGAATTAGGAGGTATATTGGTCAATGTAGGTGTCATCAAAGACCTGTTGATATGTGGGTGTCAGCAAATCAGCTATAAAACCAATTGATTTAATAATAAAATCTTTTTTCCAACTTTCTATAAAACTGTAAACTTGCCCTTCGAATACAAAACAATGATTTGAGTTCTCACATCAGTCTCAGTCACATGGTGTCATCCTCGGTCCATCTTTTGTATCACTATGTACTGCTGTCCCTCCCCCACATCACTAAATCTCCCCTCTCTTCTTTTCTGTGAAGCCATTTGCTGAGAAGACAAAGGGGCCCCGCAATCCTTTGGCCGCGGCCCCTGCTGTTGTTATGGAAACACGACAAGTGCCTCACGTGCTATATTAGCTAAAACTAAGGTGGATTTAGTGTCACTCATACCATATTAAACACAGTGAGTGGTAACTAATGCAGGGGGATTGAGGCTGCATTGCCGGTAGCATTATCATATCCTGTCATTATCTGTGACAGACTATCACACTGAGGCCATATCTGACCTTCAGCAGGATTCAGAATGCACTCAAGTCTGTGCTTACTGTAAAAGATTACTGTTCAGTAGCTGTGTGCATATTTGCTGGTGTGTGTGTGTGTGTGTGTGTTTGCGTGCACAGACATAAGTCTTTGAGGGCCGGCCAAACAAAAGTTCAGCCTCAGACAGAATTAGTGCACCAAGAGCCACACAGTCTCTGAGCCGTTGTCATGGTAATATTTGTGGTCACTGGACACAGAAAAGTACACTATCACTGTAACGCAAACATTTTTACAACATGGTTCACCTGTGTACACACACATAAATGTATGTTGTAGTATGTAGCAGTAAATATTCTCTTTGCTCTTTTTTTATATACAAACCCACAGTATGAGTGCTGTTGTCACAGACCAGACTGTGCCACTGCTCAGTATAAATCAGCTCATTAATGAGCATGTATTGTTCTACTGGTGATGAATAGTTCAGTTCATGAAGGTCTTGTTATGCAAGTGAATGATGCGTTCACACACCAGCCTTGTTTAGACCCTGGAGTGTTTATGACCCTGATGTGTGAACCATAGACTGTATATAAAAATGGACATTGTGAAAAGTGAAGCCAAGGAAGTAAAGGTGTAAGTGGCAGTTACCAACCAGGGGGTGACTTTGCAAAAAGAAGTCCATTTGAACGAAGGTCTATGGGAAAATGAGTCTAATTCTCATCAGGGAATCATAGTTTCAGCTCTTCTTCAATAGCACCACTTGTCAAGTTATGTTTACATTGACAGGAAAATGATGGCACATATGATTGGACACCAGTGTGATTGACAGCTGGTATTGTTTATCAGGAGCCTGGTTGTAGGCGACATATGAGTGCTTCTGTTTGCAAAGATGTCATGGCACCAGTCAATTCACAAATCTCAAGACTTCAAGATTTTTGCATGGGGAGGATACCGGTGTGTGACTGATAGCGGTAGGTCAAACAATTGGTGATATATTGTTGTCTTCCGCGTGTAACAGGATAATCGATATGACAGGACAAATAGCAATATTTGAATTGATAAATTAAGGCGCCCTAAAGTTAAAGAATGAGGGAAACTTGGGTTACCTGGAAGTTAGAGTTAGAGGAAGACAGATATTGTGACATATCACTATATGATTGTCTTGCAATATATTGATTATCACGGAATCATTGTATCATGATATTATTGATAGCGTGGACCATGTATCACGTATCGTATCGTGATTCCGACCCCTAATATAAGGTGTGAATGCACCCTAAAATGCAATAATTATAAGTGTGGTGGGAAAAGTGAAAGTGTTACTACAGCATGTAATCTATCAATCACTGATCCTAACAGGGATTGCCAATACACAGCCCAAACAGTGATGGGACACCACGAGGATCAACGACTCAGCTGCACGTTGTTTTAGTTAATCTACAATTTAAAATTACCAGGTTTTGAGTCTGACCGAGCTCCTATGCTCTAAAATCATTTGCAAATAGACACTATGGGAAAGTAGTAGCATCTTACCAAGAACAAGCAGCTCCACAGAGGCTTCATTCTGACCCTCGAGATCATCCGATATCACCACTTTGCAGATGTAAACTCCACTGTCTCCCCACTGCACCTCTCCTATCCGCAGGTCCGCCTCTGCATCAGAGAAAAAGACAGCAATTTAAAATGAGAAACACGTTTGTTTGTTTTTCCACACATCACGCTTGCAAACAGCTGCGGATAAATAATGTGTAAACCATGAAGAAAGACATATATTCCCTCTGTGAACCATAGACCTTATATGCTATAAAATGTGGATGTAGTCTTCTGGTTTCATTTGAATAGAAGTCTAATGGAAAATGGGCTTCTACTTGATTTAGAACATTGTTAAAAAAAGATTCTGAGGAAAAACATACAATAAAGAATGGACAGTGGGCGGTCACTGTATAGGAATCTTCACTGTGATAAATTAAAGTAGCTTAATATTATCGCAATAGTTCCTTGAGTGGGAGTAGCCATTGCTGCTAAGCTAACTGCTATGCTAGGTAGGAGGCCTTATGTCACTATACTTTAAACACAGTGAGTTAGCAAGTTTGTCGCTAAAAGACTGTGAGGGCTGTGATTAATTTAACAAAACAAGTGTATTTTCAGTGGAATTATATTCACAGGTAACAATAGCTCTGTGGTAGAGTGAATCGCCTTTCCACTGTCACAGTGGACACGAGTGTGATTTACAGTATAGTGATAGCTATAGCTGCCTGGTTGTCTGTAAGTATCTATTTGCAACACCTAAACATGGCAATTATGATATACTGATCAATTCAACAACTGAACAAGGACTTGGACCCAATTGCACGACTCCGGAGAAGAAGTAAAAAATAAACTTTGAAATCTTTTACTTCGAATGTGCAACAAAAAATTTCCAACAAAAACCGGGGCTAAAGCTAACAAACAAAACCACTCTTATGAGGGAAAAACTAACAAACAAATAAGAGAAATCTTGACAAGACAATGGCACATGCGTTACACAAGACAAGATGGACCGGCAACAGACGAAGGGAGACGCAGATCATATATATACAAGGTAATGGGTAACAGGTGTAAACAATCAGGGCGGGAAAAGACGATCGAAAATGGCGGGAAAATCACAAGGGGAAGGGGCAAGTTACCTGAAATGAGAGGAGAGTAAAATTTCAAAATAAAACAGGAAACCACTAAACACAACCAGCTTTCAGTGTATTTGTGATCACTGAGGATGATGCAGAAAGTCACACTCCATTCGTGCTTTATCCTTCATGGAAGCTTTTAAGTCGTAAAAACTATTCAGATGTCATTTGGTCCACGAGCTGAACACACAAGACAATACCAGGCTGCTGCCTCCATTGTGAACTGGGACAGACGTATAAATATGGCAGACAGGAAGTGGGTTGTATAATTCACTTCCCTTTTCCTGTTAGCCAAGGAAGTGGGAGGAGAGACCCACCACAGAGACCACTCTCCCCTTCCAGAAAGTGATGCCTCTACTCAGGAACAGATTGTAAAAACCCACTGAGGCGAATTGTGATTTGTAAATTTGGGCAATACAAATACAACGGATTTGATTTTGATAAAATTTTGATTTAAGATTAACATTTACACAGCCATTAGCAGAGATATATACATAGACTCCACATTAAGGTCACCGCCATATTGGTCCAGGCAAGTTTTTTGTCTGTCATGTGATAAACAGAATAAGGCCTCATGCCCATTCCATGCTGGGGCAGACTCCAGCCGCCTCCCTGTGAGCCTGAATAGGATTACATGGGTAGGGATGACTGAATGTCTCTACAGGCAATATGTTCAGAGTTTTTTTTTTTTTTTTCACTTCCCCCTCTTTTCTATTTCCAACATCACGACACTGACGTGCTTCATAAGAGGAGGTGGACACAATGAGAGAAATGAGTGTGTCGATGGTGGGATCAGGAGAGATGTGGAGAGGAAAAATAAAAGTGGGACTTTGAAAGACATCAGAAGGGAGGGAGTGAGAGGTCAAGATGAATGAGAAGACAGCATGAAAACCCTTTCTTTTGTATCGGTTCCTGGCTGGTGAAGAGAAGGTCGATTCTTCAGCTAGAGTTAGAGCTCCATAAATCTGAGGCCTCCAACAAGGCCACTACTCTGTCCAGTGCGCACACACACACACGCATGCAGAGGTTTGGGCAGCTACTCTTCTCAGGACACTGCATTGACTTCCCTTCATTTGAACAGCCTAACAAACCTTATAACGAACCATAACCTATATCGATATTATCGATTTTAACACTGTGGGATGTGTTGTCGCTACTGATTTCCCGATTGGATGTCCTTTTAGGGACAGCAGATCATCTGCCTCCATCTGCCTCTATAACTTGTGTCCTCTTCTGTGACACAAACATCCATGACCCTACAGGAAAATTACTGTTGATGAAGTACATTTTAAAGCTCAGTAACGTGCAGTTATGCCCCATGTCGCATACCTCCTCTACATGTGCAAAGACTCTCTGTTTTGGGGCATTTAAGGTGGAATCTGCTGGAAGTGCGGGCCAATACCCTGATTGATGGCTTTCACAAAACTTTGCAAGGATTGCCAGAGAAAGAGGCAAGACGATAAGTATGGAGCAGTTCAAAAAGAGAAGTTGCTTTTTCATTTTATGCTCTAAACAATTTTGCAAATTGAAGTTCAAGTTCAGACCTCAGTAAGTAGCAATTAATACCATGAAGTCATCAGATAAAAACAATTTTTTTTTGCAACTGGTGGAGTGGCCCCCCAGTGTCTATTCAATATATAGTTATTTCTTGGTGGGCTTCAGAAGGAAACAGGAAGACTATGTCCATCAGCATCTAGATTAGCAGAGTCAGGGATTGAACCTGATCTAGTGGAAAGACAACCTGCACTGCCTCTAAACCACAGGTGTTTCCTACAGAATTTCTATTGTTTATATTTGTCTACTTTCCCTCTTCAACAGTATTTGAAGTTAAAATCAATATAAAGCAGATGAGCTAAAGGTTAGTGTGTACTGCTAGAAGAAACATGAAGGCCAGGCTGAACAGCTCCTTTAAAATAAAAGCCTTTGAGCATGGGCATCAGAGAAACAGAGCAAAATATGCAAAAAAAAAGTCTTACTGTTGATGATGGAGATGTCTCTGTTCTTGTAGTACTCTGACAGTGTGATTGAAGAACCAGCGATGGAGGCCACAGTTCGGACTGTCCGGCTGTTGTCGGAGCAGTCCAAGTAGTTCCCCATCATTCCCGTCTCATACCCTCCACCGGCTCCTCCCGTTGCACCTGTGAGGCCTCCTCCTCCTCCCAGGCCTCCACCCAGGTTGTCATAGTGACTGAAGGAATCCCGCGTGCGATCCCGACAGTACGACTTGTAGACCCACTGCACCACGGGGGTCTGGGTGGACACGCTGGTGTACTGACACGGCAGCACCACCGACTGGAACAGCACGGAGTACCTCCTCTCATCTCTCACAAACACATTAACGCCCAAGCAACAGGGAGGAAGGACACCTGTGGAGGAGGAGGAGGAGGGAGAGATAACGATGAAGAATCAGTAAAGTGTGAAAGACAAGATGAGATGAGCTAAGTCTGGATAATTACTACATTCTTTGTGTTTATTGAACTATAAGGAGGCTCAGAGGAAGCATGGACCACTGGTTTGGTCGCTCACCACCAAAGATAACAGACACTACAACACTGTGAAGTTCTTCAGTGCTACTGATCGCAATAATCCAAGTACAAATTCTGAAATTTGCACGGTGCTAGTAAGGGTTTGTTCCACGTTTAGAGTTCTGTGCAGTTGATTTCCTGGTGCCAGGATTTCTGCCTTACTCCCTGTTTGTTTCTAAAAATAAATGCACTTCCTATTTGAACCAAAGCTGTTATTTGTCACTTGATATTGGGATATTTGACTGCGATTACGATGACAACGTCTGATTATTGTGAGTATGACAGCATTAGTAACAGATTTTCATCTTCTACTGCTTTATCCTCCACATTAGGGTTGCCAATCCATCACAGGGCCAAATGCACAAAAAGGGCCATTATTAAGTCAGGGGTGTCAAACTGGCGGCCCAGGGGCCACTCCAATTGATTATCTGCCACTGAGGTGATGGAAAAAAAAACAGAATATAAGACTATATGTGTTTGCTAGCAATGTTATTATTATAATATTAATAAGACATTTGGTTGTAATTATTGCTTTATTAAATGTATTACACTCAACATTAAATCAAGGTGTTTGAATTACAGTTATCCTCGTCATTATTTGCCAAGTTTTCTATTTATTTCTCCGTTTTTGTGCATCATAAATGTGTTTTTATTGTGAAGTATACATCATTTTATGACAAAACAAGCACTTTTACTTTGCAATTCTGTCTAATATTATAATGAATATTGTATATTTCCCACCCACTAAGTTGTGTTTTTCTGTAGACCGGCCCCCTCTTGACCAGACTAGATGCTCATTGGCCCCCAGGTCATTTGAGTTTGACACCCCTGTTCTAAGTCTACGAAATCCAAACAATTTTTTTAATTTGAATCTGCCAATACACCTCCCTCAATGTTACACATTGGACCTTCAAGGATCCTCTCAAGAGCCCTCTCATCAGATGAGATAATGTTACATCGACTGTGACACACTGTACTGTTTCCGAAACTCATTATCTCCCACGTAAACACCCACTAATGTGCTCAAAAACAAAAAGACAAAGAGGAACTCCAGCAGAAGCCAAAGGATCATGACGTAAACTAATGGAACCTGACAAACAGGAACCTCTAATTCCTAATTTTGGCATACTTTTAAATAGTGTCAGTTTGGTGTTGACTGGGCGTAGTTGAGTTGATTTGGTCACCACAGGTGTCCACAGTGACAGATCTACTGCAGCAGCCAAAACAGGTTACAGTAATAACTGGGGATGTGTAATGAGGGGGGGATTAAGGAGTTCTACAGCAGACAGCAACACAACACAGTAATTCAAATGCTCAGTCAAGTCCAATTCTGACACATGCTCCTTTAAAATAGCTGACAAAACACACACTCCCCTCATTGTATTTCATTTTTAATCGAAGTTAAAGGAAGTTTAAGGAGATAAACAAGTTTCTTTTGCTCTGTAATGACGTGACTGTGAGCAGAAGCTCTGAAACCTCAGCTTGTTGGAGCTCCTGAAGCTGTAGGAGTGTGGGTCACATGACGACCAGGAGCTCCACAACTCCACAGTTTAACATCAACACATGCTGGAGAGACGACCATGTGAAGAAAACACACCCTCCCGCCAACACATGCGCGCACACACACACCCCAAAACATCTGCGTGTTCTGCTGCTGCATGTGTGTGAACAGTGGGAGGGAGGTTTGACTGAATCAGTGACCGGGGAGAAGGTTAAAGTCAGGTGGGGGGGCGGACTTCATTTAATCCAGACCAGGCCAGTTCACAGAATTTTGTTTTATTTCTGTTTGTAATAAGGGATGAACGATATCCGTATGAATATCAATTATCAGCCTGAGTACTCCCCATATATTGGCATATCACATATCGGTCCAATATCACGCATCCCTAATCATAACGCTCTGTAGCCTGTCAGTGAAAACTGGTGGATTTCCTAATTTAAAAACACCCAAAAACTACAATCTTTCTCAGTGTTAGGTTGGTTTACACAGCAGTCATTTCAAAAACAGATGTTTTGTTTAAAACTCTTTAAGTATGATTTAACTGGCATGTAAAAAATAAAATATACATTTTGTCTAATACTATCACTCAAACCTATTTTTTAATCAGTGCATTAAGGCCTTATGTAGGTGTGTATACTTGAATTATATTTTGTGTCATTTGAGGACAATGGGATGGTGGGTTTTTTTTGGAGAGAGAGAAAAACAAGGAGGGTCATTTGAGACCAAGATGAATCAAGCTCAGTAACAGACAAATTCCACAGGGAGGACATAAATCTGACTCCTAGCAAGTGGAATAACAACAAAAAAGGTTTTCCTGGGATTCCTGGGGCACTGCAGGGCAAACTGGGCTTTATTATTTTTCAGAGGAAACCGCCTCCAGAGGAGAACATGAGAGCAAGAAGCCGGTGACTGTTGTGATACTGGACAAAGAAACATATGTTTTTGGTCACTTTACAAACACAGAACAGCATCTTTAAGAATCATGAAATTGCCTTCATCCACACTGAACCAAAACGACTCTAAACGGTGCAGTACATATGTCAGGCCAGTATGTGGCGCTGTAATGCTGCTACAAACACCAAAAACAGAGAAGAAGACGCTAAGCACGCTGAATAAAAAGCCCGTACGTTGATAAAACTCGTTAAAATTACTAATAAAAAAACTCAATTAAATCGAAAACTGGTTAATCGATTATCAAAAACGCTGGCGATTTATTCGGTAATCAATAAATTATTGAATAAACTACTGTAACTGCAGCATAATTATGCCATCATGTATTTATTAGATTTACATAATTTGACTTACTACTTTGATCCAGATTATCACTGGTATAATTGTAAAATAATGTGCAATAAAATTGCCTTTTTAACTTAATTTGTTATATTTAAAGATTGTATCCTTGTGTCCTTGCCTGAGGTAAGACTTTTTCAATAGCACATACATTATATATGTATTTGCAGTGTCCAATATTAAATAAATATCACACTCAATCCACTTCTTTGTCATAATTTTCCCAGGTATTACAGATATTATTGCATAAATTACTATTGGAAGTCGAATAATATGTGTTTTTCTAAGGACAACGTCAAAAAATATAGGTCATGGCTGCTATATGATGACAATTTTCTTTTTTTCCTTCCTTCTGATAAGATTTAACTACATTTCTTAACTTAGAAAAAACACATTAAATATTATAGTCTGTCATGTAAAATTATGGATGAAAAAATAAAGTTGTAGTGACTTAATGATGTCTTATCAAGTTTTTTTTTCAAATAAAAAAAAAAGACTGTACATGGATGGATGGATGGATGAGTGAGTGCATGGATGATCAAGTTACACTAACTAATTACTTTATGGTCAGACGTAGCACTGGTCACTTTCCACCACATATTTGCTATAATGACTTACAAAAACATTTCCTTCACTTATTATGAAATCTGTTTAAAATAAACCTTTAAATTCGAATTTATCATATGTAAAATTGGTTGTGGATATCATTTCCACTGGTATTTAACTGGTATTCCCTGTGTTGTTTTCCCATTTAGTACATAGTACATATAAGGCATTATTAATTAATCTGTTAATCTACACACGTCAAAGCTTCAGGTTTGATCTTTCACACATGATTAAGTGCAGCAGCAGCGGTACAGCTAACACAGACAAAGCGTTTTACACACTTTACTGTGTTTAAATGTGTCTCAAGTCTCTTACAAGAGAATTAAATGAAGTATAAAGTTGTTAATTTGAAGTTTAAATCGAACTATAGATGTTCAGCTCGTACCAATACAACAGGCTTGGTCACTGAAATAGAGCAGGTTTAACTGTAGTTTAGTACCGTTACTTTAACAACAACCTGTTCCACCCTCCGTTTTCACTCTTCATCTTCACTCACCTGCCAGGAAAACGAGGAAAATCCAACACTTCGGCGACAAAAACATCTCACAAATCCCGCGGATAAATTGCAGTAAAGTTCCCCCGTTGAAAAGAATCGACTCTTTTATTTCGCTTCGACACTTGGACGATGTTTCAAACTCCCGGAGCTGAGACGGTGCCTGGAGTGGCTGATAACGGGACCAGTGTCAAGCCCGTCAAAATAAAACTCGAAGCTTCCGCTACTGACTTTCAAAATAAGCGTTGAGAAAGGAAGTTGTCGTGTATTGATGAGGTCATGGACAGGAGACAATTGTGGGTATGTGTAAGTTCAACAGTGGGGGGCGCTACACTAAAAGTAGTGCACAGCAGTAGTTCAATAAAGCTGGGGTTAAGGAGAGTAGAGTCAATGTATTAAGTGAAAGTTAATTGACAATTGACACACATCAAGTTGATGGTCTGTCATTTTTCTCTACAGAAATGTTTTCTATACACACGTTTTATTTTGAAATCTAAATGACAACACATCCAGTATTAGATACGTGACTTTACTCACTCAAGGGTGGGAAGCTCTTTCTAAAGCAAAGGGATAATGGCAGTGATGGAGGGACAAGTCTGAATCATGGTGAATACAGTTTTGTTTTTTAAGAAATAAAAGGAAGTAAAAGGCCCTCTTGTGAATTATATAGAATATTATCGTATATAATAATACAAATATTACATCTGCTGCTCAATTATGACTATATAAAGTAATTACAATCACACCAAGAGCAATAATAATAATAATAATAATACTTTTACTTTTTTTTTTAAATCAAATCCATGTGCAGTCATAAATTGTGATCACGAAACAACTCAGTTGTTTAGGGAGGTGTTATGTTGCCATCTAGTGAAAATTCAAAGCAGCTGCATGATTCATTTTATTTCATCACCTTTTCTTTCAAGAGATTTCAAATGAATGACAACGCACTGCTGCACAATTACACAAAATGTAACTATAAACTGAAAATAATTGTTTTTCCGTTCTTCAATTTCCAACCGGCCACCTGACTGACATCATATTTCAGTTGTTGGTGTCATTGATGAGCAGGTGCAGCCACAACGAGACGGGAAGAGGTAGAAACCATAATTAAACGGAAGTTTGTTTTAAACTGAGGCCTCAAAACCATAAACTTTACTGACAATATTGACTTCTGGACCGAGGACAAAACCCAAACCAAATCCATATATGCAAAAGTAGCAGCCATTATCATTTTGACACATTTGTAACTTTACTGCACTCGTTTTGATACAACACAGTTAAACCTCACATAATTGCTTATTGTGTAGCCGATTATATTTCCTTACATTTCAACAGAAATATATACAACATCATGACGTAATAAAACTCATCAGACGGTGATGAGCGGGGTGTAACAAACAGGGATGCAACTAACGATTATTTTCACAATCGGTTCATCGTTTACTTGATTGATCCATAAAATGTTCAGAAAATGTAGCTCAGTGTTTCCCAATGTTCAAAAAAACTGAATCAAAAATGATTCAGTTATATGGAACAAAAAATGAAAATAATCACATTTAAGAAAACTCTTTATTATCCAAATATCGACGAATAATCTATTACATATTTGATATGTTCAATGACTAGACCTGCATCCATTCATCCATTTATATTATGATTTTTATTTTCAGAAAATTCAACAAAACTCTCTATAAAGATACGTTTCTTAATAGCTTTTAAGGAAGAAAATAGAGAAAGACTGAACATTAAATGGTTCAGTGCCTGTTTCTATACAATAACGCAGTATACAATTCCATAATTCTGACAAGCATAAAGAAAGACAGAAAACTGAGGTGTGTCTCTTCAACGTGATTACTGCTTCCTAAAAATTAAAATACACAATAAAAAAAAAAGAACACTACCACCATGACACCCAACAGCTAAAACCATCTAAAATCAAGACACACAAACACACACACACACATACACACACAGTCAGTAGGCCTCACATTCAGTTAAAGGTGAATTTCCACATTATTTCTAAATAACACACAGTCAGGCAGCACATCTGACTCACAGTGTTTGTGTCTCACCTTCAGAATGTGACCAAACCTGATCGAGCTGCAGTTAGCATGTATTTACACACACATACACACATACTGTATGTGGAATATTGTATAAAAAATATTGATTCTGGTGGGGAAATATTTGTTCATTTTTTAAATATTTTTGTGGCGTGAGTTTTGCTTTACAACAAAAAGGTACAAATGGTATTGGGCTGCTTATACCGGAAAAGGTCCAGTGTGTAACAATTAGTGACATCTAATGGTGAGACTGGAGAATGCAACAAAACAGAGGACTCCTCCACTCCATTTCTGTAACATTAAACATGGCAGCTCAAGTTCTTAAAGGCTCACTGACCATTTATACTCGTCGCACGATGACGGACAAAACGAAGCAACACCACTGGAAATCGTGAGGGGGCAGTAAAGAGTCAATAGTCCAATGTAGAGTGTATAAGGGTTTAAAAAATGGTGGAAAGTTTTGAGATGGTGCGGAAGCAAGCTGTTAAAAGTTGTGCCGGACATACCATGCGTCATCAAGCTCTATTCCCCATTAATGGAATAACTTACATTCCACCGCCGCTTGTGTTCCTGTCTTCAATGGTCGCCATGTTTGTTGACGCATGTCACTCGGCACTGCCCTCTAGCGACAGTATTGTGTAACGTCCATAAGACACGGAGGAGGTACAGCATGTAGGGTTAGGGTTATACCCTGAGCTATAACTAGCGTATAATACACTTAAACTAACATATTTATGGTTAGTACATTCAGGGTCTGACAGTAAACCCTTTGTTATTGTTACACACTGGACATTAAAGATGCTATCAGCAATGTTATCTTTTTAGCTATCTTCCTGCTACTGTTAGCATTCCCGTCCCTTCTCACTACACCACCACATTTGTCAAAGTGGGGGAGGGCATTCAGCAAACAACCAGTCTAACCTCACAAGCAGAGACGGGATCACCTCTTTGTGGTGCTCTGGTTACGTAGCGGGCATAAGGATAAGTTGTCGGATGCTGGAGAAGTTTATCCTGAGATTTACCCACAGATCCCTGAGACTGAGATAATCATGTCACAGAGAACACAGTAAAAAAAAAAATCAGTGAGAACACAAGTATTTCTTTCTATTTCTGAAGGGATTGTAACTGTTGACCCCGCCCACCCTTTTCCAAATAACTTTTTTTGTTCCCTGTCCTTCGCTAACTGACCCCCCCGTCGCTACTTCAAGTCACACCAATGATACTGTACTGTGATGCACGACCCAAACCAAAACTGTGATGCATTTCATATTTATCTTTAGTAGCCTATACGTATGGCACATTTTCACCCAATTATGTCATAGCTAGGCCTTTAAATGTCGTTCGAGCCAATAAGGTCACACCTTGAGTAAAGTGGAAGACGGAGGACAGTGGTTGGTCCTTAGTCATCGTAGTCCCTCCTCGGTGGTTTATTGTTTGGCACGGGTGGTCTGTCACTGTTGCGGTCGTCGTACGGTTCATCATAGCGGTCATCATAGCGCCGGGCATCATCGTAACGACGATTATCATTGGAACGCTCGTCTTGGTCAGGGTAGCGGTCGCGGCGGTCAGAGTAGTCGCTGCGGCGGTCGTCGTAGTCTTTGCGGCGGTTGTCGTAGTCGCTGCGGCGGTCGTCGTAGTCGCTGCGGCGGTCGTCGTAATCGCTGCGGCGGTCGTCGTAATCCCTGCGCCGGTCGTCATTGCCGCCGCGTTCGCTCCGCTCTTCGTAATTGTCGCGATTGTCCTCCTGCCCATCAGCTCGCCGACTCTCACCATTTCTCGGCGGCTCTTCCTTGTCCTCGTACTCTTCCTTGCGGACTCTGAAACGTGGACACGCGATGGTCAGGTGTGGTGAAGGGTTTTTGTTATTGGTGTATTTATTAAGACACATTAAAAAGTGTTTAAAACCAAACCATAGCTGCGCTGAAACTACAAAAATGCAGCTAAACTGTGGGTCAATCACTCGATTTCACATTAGTTATTAATGTAATTCTTGCTCCTTATCGAGTCGACCGATATTGGTTTTTCAGGGCCGATATCGATACACATTACTACTAGTTAATGAAGAAGATAACTGATATTGATATTTGGAACTGATACGCATTTACAGTAAAAAAAAAAAAAAAAGAGAAAATAATGTGAATTTTACAAACACCATAAACAACATCAAATTTAAATTTAAATGAATGAATAATTAAAGTGAGCTCCCTCAGGTCAAAGTAATGATAAATAATAAAAATTTGGGAAAATTGACAACTGTTTTACAAGAACTGTAAACAAAAAGCAAAATATGGTTTCACTATGTCTCATAGAGCAGTACAGAAGTATAATATCAGTGATTATGATGACTTTTGTCATGTTTGTGTCAGCGGTAAAAAAAAACCCACCAAAATGCAAACCAATCTTTGTCAATGTTGTGTAAATCAGCTTTTTAATGGGTTCACCTGGGCCGGGAATCAAACCTCATGAACGGCTTATATCGGGTATTAACCTTTGGGGGGACACTTCTCTTCAGGGGATAAATAATGAATTGAATGAATGAAAGCATTACCCCATGGCGTATGCCTCCCGCTCCTTCTTCTTCTTGTGGTGGCGGCAGCAGAAAAAGGTGATGATAGCAAGCAAGAGCAATACAGCGATGACGACGACGATGATTATCGTGGTGGAACCAACGTTAATGGAAGCTGAAGGATTGAAGAGAAGATGACAACAAAACAGATATTAGCTATTATGATGAGGAAAATGCAGAAATTTGATATTTTGATGCGAATGCTGTTTCCAGATTGTATTTGAAAGCTGAACTCGGGGGCGGGGCCTTACGTGGCATAACGGACAGGGTGATGTTGCAGGAGGCCGAGCGGATCTTGTTCTTTGAGGTGCAGGTGTAGTATCCGGATGTTTCTTTAGAGATATTGTACAGAGACAGGATACCGCCCTCTGAAAGACAAAACACATGCTGTACATGTCCCTACAATACCTTTACAGTTACACCATCTTACGTCATAGAAAACATAAATCCAAGCACATCATCTGAAATTAGCAAGGTGCCAATTAGGGCTAGTTCCTAAATAAACTTGTGTACCAATGCCATAAAATTGCATTTCATTTGTAACTTTCATTTGACTTCAGAGGATATTGCATGTGCGTACACTCATTTCCTGGAGACTTCCTCTAACCTTGACCATAACTACCACTTCCCTAAACTTAGAACCAGGTCTCAATTACTCTGAAAAGTACTTTAAAGTTGTGGGGTCTAGACAAAATGTCCTCACAAAGATATAAATACAAGCGCACACACACAGTCTGGTTTCCATGACTTCAGAAGACAGGATATTGACTTATATTCATTTCCTGGAGACATAACTGGCCTAACCCCCAACTTCATCGTAACTGCTTGATTTTTGCCCCTGTAATGTGACTGTGTAGACAGATTTAGGTCCCCACAGCATGAGTAATACCTGGAACGCACACACACACACACAAACACAGATACAGAGAGCCCTGCAGCAACATACATCCTTCTCCCTGATGACCTGCAGCCAGGCAACAACAACAATAGTCCTAATTCCCCCTGAACCAGTCGCCAAACTAAGTCGGCATTGCTTGTTATTGTGAAATCAGCCTTTGCGACTGACATCTTTAAAGCTAGACTGAAAGTCTGCCGCACCTCTGTGGACTGGTCGTGGTTTGTGAGGGATAAACAAGAGACTGAGCAAATATCTCACGCTATAGCTCAATCGTCCTGTGTCATGTCACCATTGATACTCACTGTCGGTGGTTCGGGGGTCCGCGAGACGAGGCGCGTTCCGCACGTCGCGACTCTCCCACTTGTAGGTGGGTGGTGGGGAGCCTTCCTCAGACCTGCAGGTCAGGTTGATGTTCTGGCCGTACTCTGCCTTACCCTGGATCTCACAGATGGGTTTTGACGGCGCCACTGGAAAAATAAAATTAACATTGTGCTTAAAGATCTACCATTTATTCACCGTCACATCCTGGACAGGTCAAATCCTTCAGCTTACATGTGAGATACATCAGTCCCTTAGCTCAGGGGTCTCAAACTCATATGACCTGGGCCACTGAGTATCTAGTCTGGTCAGTATGACATCACCATATTCAATCATGTTTGTGTTGATGTAGAATGATGTATCATTCACAATAAAACGTATCTTTATTAAAAAAACGTGACATATATAACGTGATATTAATTGGCAGGCCGCATTGAAATCAATTGCAAGTGGCCCACAAGTGGTCTGCTGTTACCCATGAAGGTCAAAGAGGGTCAGGTTTCCTTGCTGACACTTGGGAAGTGTCACAGAGACACTTGTTAGATGTTTTAAATGTGGGGAAAGTTCCTACAGTGCCAATACACTCCACTATCAAACAAGGTAAACTATTGTTTTTTTTTTTTAAATCCTGAATCTGGATCTGTAAATTTGGATACCACAAAAAATAACAGAGAAACATGACCTCCTTGGCAATCCTGTACTGGTTTGATTCATAAAAGGTCAGAAAATGTTGAAAAATCTAATCTAAATCTAATCTACCAAAATTATTTAGTTTTAATGATTTCTTTGTCCTATGGAGCAAAGAAACCTGGAAAATATTAACATTTAAGAAGCTGAAAAACCAGAGAAACCCGTTTTAATCATCATCAAAAAAAACCACAGATGAATCGATTATCAAAATAGCTGACAATTCATGGAGTTCGCATGTTCTCCCTGTGTGTGTGTGTGTGTGGGTTTTCTCCAGGTTCTCTGGATTCCTTTCAGTCCAAAAACATGCAGATTTTGGGATTAGGCAACATTGGACACTGAGAGTGGATGGTTGTTTGTCTCTATGTTGTGACCTGTCCAGGATGTATGCTGCCTTTTGCCCCATGTCAGCTGGGATTGGCACCAGCGACCCAATCGATGTGGAGCATAAAGTGGTAGAAGATGGATGGATATTTATGTGTGTTTGAAACAATGAATTGCCAACAAATATGGTCAAATTCTGCTTTGACACAAATAATTTGGCTTCAAATGAATTAAATGACCTTTTTTAAATCTAATTAATCGATATATATAATGTTTCACATTATTCATTTCACATTATTCAATATAATAAAAATTATTATTATTATCAATGCAACAGCCTTTAAAAGCAGGTCATCACAGATACCACAATATCCTAAGACCATATCTTGTCTCATGTCATGATATAGTTTATCTTCAAAGAAATAACGTCAGACACAAAGTTATGAAGTATGGAATGGATCTTGTTTTTTTTTTTTCTTTGAATAAGCTGCAACGTCTCTGTCAAATTCAGTAATAAATTAAAAAATGCAACGTTACCTAGAACCACCAAGCGTGCGGTGTCTGCCGGCGTGCCCTCGTCATCACCGGGGATCATGACGCGGCACTCAAACACTTTGTTGTCCGCTAGAGTGATGGACGACAGTTTCAGGTTGGCCTTTCCGGAGGCAAGGTTGAGGTCCAGAAGTGCGCGGCCTTCATACATGGACTTGATGTCTGTAGTTCCGGGGTCAGAGTAGTAGGTGAGGATCACCGTCTGTTGCGCGACAATAGCTACAATTAGATGATTATTACTCACAATGTGACGGATACAGACGGATACTGACCTCCTTAGCGTTCGCTTTCTCAGCCTCAGCAGACCATGTGATGATCTTGAGACTGTCAGCGGGTTTCGTGGTAGTAAAGGTGCAGGGCAGCGTGATGTTGTCACCCCTCGCAAACTCGTACGTCTCCAGCGGGATCACCACTTTGAGGGCACCGACGCTCGCCATCACTGCCACAGGATTACACAGAGTCACATTCATATACAGTGTATCCTGCCATTCTTCTGTACTTACATACAGAAAACACCAAACATCTATTAGAAATAATTACAAATATCCATTGTAATTATTTAAGTTCTGCAGGAATTCAAGAACCCCAAAGAATCTCATTCTATAGATCTGAAAAGACCAATTAAAATCATATTGCAATCATAATATCTGTAAGTAAGTAATATTGTTCAAGTAATTGAATATTGGGTCACATCTTGATCAATAAAAACCTGTTTGTTTGGGGGGGTTTTTTCTACTAACCTTTTTTCTTCTAATCTAAACTATTCAAAATTGTACAAATATGGTAAATTTAAGACGTGTTGGTTTAAAAAAAGTCAGAGAATTGGAACTACTGCCCTTTGACTCAGTTCATGTTTTTTTTTTTTTTCAAATAAAGTCTTTTGAATTCTGTGAGACTTTTGCATGAACAAACAATTTAAAAAAACTTTTTTGTTCATTTACTGGGCCAGATGTTTAACGCTGGCAGGCCACTTTTTGCCCCCGAGCAACCAGTTGCTGGCCACTGCAACAATTAATCAAATGTGATCATTCTGGAGTATTTTTGTGATTATCCAGCTTCTTAAATGTGAAAATGTCCTGGTTTCTTTGCTCCATGTAACAAAGAAATCATTAAAACTGAATCATTTTGGTCTGTGGTTAAAAACAAGACATTTGAGGTTCAACATTTTCTAACATTTTGTTGACCTTTCGTTGAACTAATTGATAAATCAGTAGTAGAAGGTACTTAAACAAAAAGCATTCCACAGTGATCCCATAAAAAATAATATCACAAACATGCATCAGAATGACCTGATTGATGACTTTAATAATTCACAGCCCCACCCTCTCACCCACATACACACAGAGAACAGGGAACAAAACTAGCTGAAGGCGTTCAGGATGTTTTTCTCATTGTCTTTTATGACCGTAAACATTTAAAACTCTTTGTATTTTGACAAAAAAAACAATTGTAATTTTGTATTTTTTTTGATGAAGGAAATCATGGTTGTATTAAAAGCAGAAACGAATGTAGGACAGTTAAATAAACTTCGAAACCAAACGAAAACCAGTGCTACCCCTTTTTTCAAATTTAGATTCCCAGTTTTAAGTCAGTGCTGTAAAAGACAACAGGTGTTCTACAGAAAAATCAACATTCGACTGATGATTTCAATCCTTTACATTTCACTTAGTTGGTTTGCATTAAAGCAGTAACCCCGCCAAACACTGAGAAGGACACGTTCCCAGCACATAAACAGGTCCGAATGGGCCTGTTCCGTTGTACAATAAGGTGCGCAAACAAACAGGTGTGGCACCTCGACAACGGACAGACACGGACGTTATTTATGACACGAGGACTCACCCAGACACAGCAGAAGCAAACCAAAAATCCTTCCCTCCATGGCAAACACTTGCATGTCCTCAACGTTGACCGTCAGTGGTTCCTCCGCGACGGGTCGTCGCTCATAAATGAAACAGAGAAACGGAGCCGCCCGGTGCGCACGAGCATCGATACCCGTCCGTCAGCAGGGTGTGCCTCCCCCGCCCCCTCCCCGCTTCCACGTGATTGACAGCGCTCTCCGCCAATCAGCACAGCCGCCGCGGTTCAGGTAACATTCTTGCTGCGCCCACCTGACGTGTTTCTGCTTGTCTCTCCTCCAGTGAGGAGTATGCGACTCTTCCAGGGATTCTCCTCAAAGGAAACTGTGTTTTTCTAAACTTTAACACAAGCACATGGGTTTTACACACAGTTTCTGCTTTACTGTGTTTGTATTCTAATGTGATCTTTTTTGTGTTTTCTACAGTTCCGGAAATTATTAAATCTCTTTTAAATTTCAACTTCATGTTGCCAGACTGAGAGAGATTAAGGGTGTTAAAGGATTGATAAAACCAAACTCTAGACACAGTTGTTGTTTGTGGTGCAGCGTCAAAAGTGCTGTTGGAACAAGAGAAGCGTTTTGTCCTGTCGGACTGGTTTGACGAGGATTTATCACCTGAAGGCACACACACACACACACACACACACACAGACTCTCCATTGACATCCATTCATTTGGACAGTCTAACTAAAGCCTGATCCTATCCTTAACACTAACCTAAACCTAAGTTCCTCAGAAATGGTTAAGTTTCTGTTTAGGACCAGGTTTCGGTCTCCATGAGGACTACTGGTCCTGACAAGGTCAGTGTTAATGCCAGAAAAGGTCTTAAAAAGGTAACAAATACAAGAACACACACACACACACACACAGAGCGAGAGACAGGTTCTAAATGATATACCTAACAGTTCACATTGTGCTCCACAAAGATGAAGCAGCCTCTTGTGCAGCAACTTTAAGTTTACAACAAAAAAGACTTAGAAATGATGTTGTGGAAAAGGAAATGTGGTCAAATCATTTAGATGACCTGTTTAAAAAAACACAACAACTGAAAACTGCTGGAAAACGCTCACCTTTTTCCAAAGTTCTAGTTGTTTGCTGAGCAAACTAAACATTGTTTGTCGTTTTGACCTGAAGTACTAGTTTCTGGTCATTGTCACATTTGTAGTAGTAGCCACAGCAACAGCAGCAGCAGCAGTAGTACTAGTAGTAGTAGTAGCAGCAGCAACAGTAGTAGAAGTAGTAGTAGTAGCAACAGCAGCAGTAGTAGAAGAAGTAATAGTTGTAATAGTAGCAACAGCAGCAGCAGTAGTAGAGGAAGTAGTAGTAGGAATTTACATGAAGATTACAATAGTTCCAGTTTGATAGCAGAAGTAAATTATAGATTTCAACATACAGTTAAACATATTTAATTCCTTTTCAATAAGATCTGCTGCAGAATTGAATGGTCTGTAAAACTGATGTTCATCTTGAAGTCATGTGTGTAATTCAGCTCTATGCTCCTTGAATATGGCATTTTGTGGTAGCCTGGTCCCCATTTAAGGCGGCGGACTGCAACAATAGGTTAATTAAGATGAGTATTTAGCGCTGCATGATTATTATAATAACTGTTGATCATTGCTAGAACATCTTGTGTTTTGCCTGACATTTCATGCCTTAGAAACCTTTTCCTTGTATAAATTGTTCATTTACCGTGTATTGTATTTTCACAATGGTGAAAGATTGAGTGTGTTCTTGCCTAAATGTGTGTACCCAGCCAGCATGTCCATATTTGCACTGACAATATGGGTCTCAAGTGGCTTTTATGGCGACCTCAAGCGTATGTGTAATCCATGTTACTGAAACCAGTTCATTTCAAGTCCATGCCCAATTGATACCAACTTAGTACCCAGGTAGCCTGGAAGTAGGCATGGGCTTGAAGTGGGCGACCACGGGTGGGGCCACCATGGAAACCATGGACAAGCCCCTTTGGGAGCCACATTGACAGCCCGAATATAACTCTTATGGAGCCCAAATGGACACACTGGCTAGGGTATGTTGTTTTTTTTACACCATCCCATATGCTCCTTTCTTTTTTCTTGTTTCATTCACTTATCTCCCTCTGCTTACCACCACAAACAATTTCATCTCTTGAGCTCTTGGCAGTCTTATCTTGTCATCACATAATGGTTGCAGACCCCGGGGGTCCTTTCCTTTGCGATCTCATAAGATCTAAGCGTATAAAAGTGGCTGGCAGCTCATGACAAACCACAGAGATAGACGAGGATTAGAGATGTCCGTACTCAGTGGCAAATTACATCCCTGCTGGATTTTGTGTCTGTGCTAGGGAAACATTTCAATGCATCAGCTGCAGGCGGTCTTTCATGAATAATGTTTCTACTTGAGAGACTGCTGATCACCCATCAACCCCTTTTCATGTCTTGGTATACTGTGAACCTCCATGGAGAAATCACTTCCTGCAGGAAGCATCTGGGTACCACAAGATCAGGTCAATTCAACGGGTTTTAACACCACAATATTACCCAAATAACCAGCCCCTACCATTCCCTTCTTTGGCAACCTTCCTTTGAGGTACCAGAGTAAAATGGTATGGTTAGGGTGGAGCTAGACTGGCTCCCCAAACGATGGTCAGCTGAGTGGGCGACCTCGCTTGCGATCAGTGTAAATGACCCATGGAAGTCTATTCTCAAAGCAGCTGCTCCATGTCTTCCGTTGTTGTAGTCGCTGTTCGCTGTTGCCCTGGTACGATGTCACTCTACATTTCCGGCTGACGTGGCCATCGGGCACAACCCACGCCCTGTCTCCCAAGTAAAGTCACTGTTCTCAGTCAAAATGCAAGCCTTACCATTCCAACCTGTACCATGATGGAAGAAGATGTAACTCACTCTTTGGTCAATGTGTGTCAATTACTTTTGGACTTTAAACATGGGTCAGGAAGTCCCAGTGGGATCTTGGTCAAAATGAGTCAATTTAACATAAATTTCAATTAGGACTTGTACAATCTGGAACAGTATTGAATTTAACTTATTTATTGTACTCTTTTTCTGTTAAAATACAGAAAAGGAGTTAGTATCCCAAGGTATATTCAACTCCATTTTAGTCTGCGCTCTCTGAGGGCTCTTATTTTAACTGTGGTGCGTCCCAGTTTCCTCAAGCTGCTAGCACCATCATCTGGTCAAAAATAGAATTTTTACATACCCTTGAAGAAAGAAATACCTGCAAAGCTTCAGTTATACTGGCAAACACCTTAACGCACTGAAGTACCACAGTACCGAGTGACCTAGATTGGACTCATTCATCCATTTCCCGCACCACTTCATCCCATTTTGAATTGCAGCCGGCAGTCTGTAATGACAGGATACATGTAAATGGCAGCCAAAAAAAGAATGACCAGGTTGTCAACAGAAAAACACAGTGTGAAATTGGCTTTACAAATGGGAAAGTCTACTTTGAAAAGCAGATAATGATGCCTGCATTCACCACATGTGTGCTTTGAAAGACCCGGTATGTTTGTAATTGCTTATTACTCATGGCGATTCCGTTTCCTAGGAACAGTCAATACGGCATGAAAGGCATGAGGAAATCACCCACTTGTAGATCGGAACTGCACTGCATTTTATTTTAAGAGGGTGTGTTTCCTTACGTCAGATAGATAGATCGATAGGTAAGAAGCAATATTTCAAAGGTCAGACGTTGCGCTGTATATTGTGGATCTAGAGAAAGCTTATGATCTGGTGGCAGAGAAGTATGCGAGGGTGGTGCGGGACATGTGGGTGGTACAGTACGATGACAGTGAGACAATGGTGAGGAGTGCAGTTGGAGTGACAGATTAATTCCTGGTGGAGGTGGGATTACGTCAGGGATCAGCTCTGAGCCGCTTCTTTCCACGGTGATAGACAGGTCAGGCAGGAGTCTCCGTGGACTATTGACATCTGTAGTGAGAGCGGGGGACAGGTGGAAGAGATCCTGGAGAGGTGGAGGTTCTCACGCTGAACCAAGGAGATAGGAATCCAATTCAGACACAGATACAAGTTCAAAAAGGGCACAACATTGGGTTTGGTACATGGTCAACATGTAACCTGCCATGATTTATGGCTTGGAGACAGTGGCACTGTGGTGGAGCGGTAGGTTTTCAGAGCTGAAGATGCTGAGATTTTCTTTGGGAGTGAACGGGATGGACAGGATTAGAACTTCACACATTCAAGAGGCAGCTCATATCTGGAACTGTTTGAAGATAAAGTCATAGAGTCAAGGTTGAGATGGTTTGGTCACGTGCAGAGGAGGGACAGTGATTGTATTGGACGGATGTTGAAGATGGAGCTGCCGATGTTGGTGTAACAGAAGAGGAGACATGGGACAGGACAAGATGGAGGCGACTGCTAAAGGGAGAAGGCGACAGAAGAAGAAGAAGGTCCATCCTGTCCTGTCTATATGTAATCTATATGTATATGTCTATATGTAATCAATTAGGCACACAGCTGTGCTGTATTACCTTAGAATATCAAATTAAAGGTATGAATGTATGTAAAATATGTACAACAGCGACCTTTAGTGTTTAAAACATTTATTGCAGTCCCAATTCAATACATTTTAGAGTGTGGTTAAAAGGAGCTGCACTCATACCCAGAATTGCACTGTGTCCATGCACATCCACCACATATAAACTGTCCCACCCACATTCATTATGATCAGTCTGCAGATCGTCCACATGATATATTTTCAATATCCGCTGACAATAACATGACAGAGAGAAAGAGAGAACGTCAGAGAGAGAGTTAGCGAAACATGAATGAAGCTCCATGTTATTTATGATGCTAAATAAATCTATTCATATCAAAAACAGATTATATTTATTTATATATATATATATATATATGTGTGTGTGTGTGAGACAATTACAGACAAATGTTATTATCATTATTATAATAAAAATATTGCCGTCACACATATTTAGTATTATATTCAGTCTTTATTCTAGGTCGCGCGCCATTTTTTCAATATAACATGAAATTAAGTGGAGGCCACATGTGGTGCGTGGGCCCCCAATTTAACACCTCTGCTCTGATGTTTAAAAAAATAACAATAGTGACACTGGTTACATTAAGTTACATCTGTATCAATAACAGATGAGTCTGAGGTGGTGGGAGGCCCCCAATCCAAATATGCTTTGGGCCCCATAAAGGCTTGGGCCAGCCCTGTGTGTAACTTTCATCACACTAAATAGACTAATTATTTATGACCGAACACTGAATGGAAGACGAGGGAATGGAAGTTTGGGTTTTATTGGCGGATGTCGTGTGCGTCGTGCGCACATGGTGACAGCCCTGGGGTCCACTGTTCCCTCACAAACACACACACACCACAGTGAAGGGGACACGCGCTAAAGCTGGACACAGTATCGTCTTCACCACCACCACCACCACCACTGGATTGTCTGACCATCATCCGCCATGTGGTCCGCCGGCGTGGCCATCGCCTCGGTTTACGCAGTCATCAGCTTGTCGGGCTTCATCGGCAACATCACGCTCATCAAGACGTTCTGTTCCGCCAAGTCCACGCGCAACGTGCCGAACCTCTTCATGTCCAGTCTGGCGCTCGGGGACGTGATGCTGCTGGTGACCTGCGCTCCCGTGGACGCGAGCCGCTACCTGTCAGAGGAGTGGCTGTTCGGCAGAGTGGGCTGTAAAGTCATCCCCTTCATCCAGCTCACCTCCGTCGGCGTGTCCGTGTTCACTCTCACTGCTCTCTCTGCTGACAGGTAGGCTTCTCCTCTCACTCCTTTAATTAGAGGTAATTAAAAGTAGAATGTTAATGATGCGTTTTATCTTTATCAATAAAAGTCACATAATGGTGATATATGCTGTGTATTGCCCTGGAATGGTTACATGGTAACATGGTTGCTCTGGAATCAATCAATCATAGACATGCACAGATTTTTATGATTGTATATTTTTTTATGATGTCCACAACATCAAATATCAATTAAAAGTGTGTAAAAATGCCTCAAAATTGCGTGTGAATTGTAATTTCTATAATAATATAATGGCAGAGGTGTACTGAGTACTGAAATATTCTACTTAAAGTAAAAGTGCCACTATTTGATTACTTAAATACAAGTAAAAGTACTGGTCTAAAAATGTAATCAAGTGCTTTGTGTTGTGCAAAAATACTACACATTACTTGTTTTTAATTAAAGATTTACAAATTAGAGTGCTGACAAAATAAAACATGTAAACACATAACGTGTACATCAAAATGGGTCAAAGGTCACAAATGCTTTCACTTTCTCACTCAACATTGCCCACATTTCCAATGTGTGATTTATTAAATTTTTTTAATTCTTTTTTTTTTTACCCAGTAACAGATGTGATGTACTATAAACTATAAACAATTAATACAATGAGGTGGTTATACATTTGTAAAAATGTTATTCAATTTTTTCCAAATGATAATTTAATACATTTTATACACTTGACCTTCAAAGACAAGTTTGAAAACCGTTGGGTTAGAGGAAATGCAACAGGTTTCAGGCTTCAGCTGAACAAGCCTCTCTTTGTGTTATCGATAATCAATCATATTTAATTGCTCAAAATGTTAGAGCGCGCGCTAAGGCGTCACAAGTGTCTGCTGGAGAAAGGTTTCCCATATTTCACGACACCAGCGTCTGCCACTCGTCATTTAATCCAGTGTCTTTGTCATTTAACAGAGACGGACGTCTCCAGTGCCACTCTTGTTTAAACCCATAATCTCGGGTGGCACCGCGCCGCCTCTGGAAATAGAAAGTGGCTTATCAGCTGAAAAGAACAAAGGACATTTTTTAAGTGTGTAATGATACATTTTTAAATGTTTAATTTCCTGGGCTGGAATACCCTGTACTGGCTAAAGGCTGTCACTGCAAGACACAAAAGTTTATTTTCTGTAAGTTCATTTTCTACAGAGCATCTTTGGTGACATAGGTGGAAAAAAGTAACGTATTTAGTAACGTGTGGCCACGCATTAATATTTTATCACCTATGTCAACAGAGGGGCTCCATCATTTTCTATAAAGCCTGAAAGTCAGACTTACACGATGTCAGTTAGATTCAAAACATTGCCAGATTAGTTCTGATTGAGCCTGCTCACTCCACACGATCTCATGCCACCTGGCAACATTCCCGTGCTGCACACAGGAAGTGATGCGTTCTATGTTGAGACAGATAAGCAGCGACAGCAACATTGTGCTAGTGAAGTGAAACTATGGACGGGCTACTTCTAAAAGGCTATTCAAATGTTCATTTGTACCATTTGTTGAATATTCAGGAGCAACTTCAAGATGCATTCAGGGCACCTCGTAAATGGCATAGTAGACACAGTGACTTGACGTTTCATAATCAAGTGAATAATCTAATACTCAGGTTGGATTATGACTGACAACACAAAGCATATCCATGAAATGTTTCAGAAGTGATGTCTACTGCAAAAAACAAAACAAAAACAAGTTCTGCAGTTTGACAGGAAGTGCACTCATGGTCCCACCCATGCACTGCTGCTGTATACACACAAATGCTCCCTCAAGCAGGTCTGATAGAAGGCATCTGCTTTCCAGATGAAGGATGCAGCATACAAATAATGTTACTTTCATTTTTAAATGAGAAAAACTGATGGAAAATGCTGTCGGCCATGAGAATAATCATAAATGTTGCAGTGAGTCACATGATTAATATGATGCCATTTCCAGTGTCCGCCCCTCCTAGCTTGAAGGTTGCTCAGTCAGAGTTTATTCTGTTTTGAAATATTATTTTGAATGTTTTTTTAAATGGTAATATGCAGGAAGCAGAATACCATCTGATAAGGAGGGAATTCAGAGTAAGTAAATGGTGTGTGTGCGAAACAGGCCACCATAGTTCCCTGATAACCATCCATTTTTCCACCGCTTTATCCTTCACATGAGGGTCACGCGGGGTGCTGTACCAATCTCAGCTGGCCTTGGGGAAACATCTGTTGCTGTCTGCTGACTCACCAGTAGATGTCGCCAATTCTTACACAGCAGGCCAAAGAAGAAAATGAATTGTGGCAGAGGGATACAAAAACTTGCAAGATTCGGTGTATAGAAATGACTTTAAATGAATGCTCATTGTGCTTTATCAGGTACAAGGCCATCGTGAAGCCCTTGGACATCCAAATATCAACCACCACTACCAGCATTGTCCTCAGGGCGGCGCTCATCTGGCTCCTCGCCCTGGTCCTGGCGATCCCTGAGGCCATCTTCTCAGATCTCCACCGCTTCACCATCCCTTCCACTAATGAGAGCTTCATTACCTGCGCGCCTTACCCACATGGTGGGGAACTGCACCCTAAGATCCACTCCATGGCCTCCTTCCTAATTTTCTACGTCATTCCCCTGCTGGTCATATCTGTGTACTACACCTTCATCGCCCGGAGCCTGATGAAGAGTGCCTCAAACCTGCCTGTGGAGGGCAACATGCATGCAAAACGACAGGCCAGTATTACAGCTAGTTATAATATAGCACACAACGATAATAGTAATATCGTTGAGTAAGTTATGGTCTATATTAGGGCTGCATGATAAATCGTTAAAATTAAATAAATCGCAATCTCAATTCAAAACTATTTGTTTTCCCATTTCTTTCCCTGAAAATGTAGATCGACTCTCGGAAGCGTCTGGCCAAGACAGTGCTGGTGTTTGTTGGTCTCTTTGCGGTTTGCTGGCTTCCCAGTCACATCATCTACCTGTACCGCTCCTATCACTACTCCCAGGTAGAGCAAATCAAATACACACTATATTTCTATTTTATGTTCACTGCTAAATGTGAGTTGTGGCAAAACCAGCTTTTTCCAGTTTGTTTGGGTTGAGATAAGCGATGAGAATGCATTTCATTTTGTTAAAAGTAGCTCCGAGATGAAAAAAGTTTGCTGTAAACAGACCCAGACACAAGGAAGACGTCTTAAATACAAAGACTGCTTTGGTACTGGGAGATCAATGGGAGTCAGGCAGAGGTTTGAAAAGTGCGAGGCAGAACTCACAGGTCGAAAACAGGCAGAGATCCAAAAACACAGTAGGTAAACCACAGGAAATTGCTGGAACACTCACATTAGGGGAAAGACACACTGGTATTTAAGGTAAGGGAGAGCACACACACACACACACACACAATGTCAGGGAAGTTAGGGTGAAGAAAGCAATTAGCCAAGTAGGAAAATTATTCATTTTTTTCAGAATTTCAAAATAAAAGTGCTTGATTTAATTTGGACTGATGTAAGTAACTAAATTAATGTGGGCAACTGTAATTAAAGCTTATAATTATTCAGTTTAATGTAACTTAATGTACAGCCAAATGTCTTATATTATTATTATTGTTGTAGAAATATTGCTAACAAACATTTTATATTGAGTGTTGTAAGTACCAGGGTTGTAGCAGGTGAGATCCAGGTTTCAGGCAGGGTCAGGAATCATAAGTCAGTCCGGAAATAAACGACATCTGGCAAAGGAGTGAGTGAGTGAGGAGCTGGAGTATATAGGGAGGGCTGATTGCAGGTGATGAGGAGCAGCTGTGGTCACAGGTGAGAAGCGTTGGCTTGATGAGGAGGCGTGTCTTGGCAGGTAGAGTGGGGCGGAGTCAGGTGAGTGGAAAACCGCTGAAAGAACTGTGACATATGTGATATATAAAATAGTTTGGAGAAGCTGTCAGGAAGTGGCCACAACTCTAAAAATGTTTTAAAGGTGACCCTGATACATTTATTTTGTGATGCATTTTTAGTATATGTATATATATATATATATATATATGTATGTACACATATATGTATGTATGTATGTATATATATATATATATATATGTATATATATATATACACATATATGTATATATATGTGTATATATGTACACATATATGTATGTATGTATATATAGATATGGACACATATATACATATATGTATGTATATATATACTGTATATATTTATATATATACACACATATATATACATATATACAAATATATATCCACACTCCCTCTCTACTGTCTGTCCCCCATCAGGTGGACACCTCACTGGTTCACTTTGTGTGCAGCGTCGTGGCTCGCATCCTCGCCTTCACCAACTCCTGCCTTAACCCCTTCGCACTCTACCTGCTGAGCAAGACCTTCAGGAAGCAGTTCAACCAGCAGCTGTGTTGCTGCTGTCACTGGCTCTTCAAGCGCTCGCCGCGGAGGACGACGCACTACAACACGCGCGTGACGTCCGTCCGCAGCACGCGCTACTCCATGGCCAGTCTGACTGTCGTCAATGGCCGACAGAACTATCAGGAGGACTGTGTGTAAGTGTGTGTGTTCCAGGTATGTTGTGGGGACCTAAATCTGTTTACACAGTCACACTAAATTATCACATTTAAGTTGAGGACATGATGTCTTAGGATGAGGTTAGGTAAGTCTCCAGGAATTGAATGAAAGTCTATGTAATGTCCTTTGAAGTCATGGAAACCAGGCTGTGTGTATATTTTTTGTTAGGACATTTTGACCTTGTGGGGACATATGGGGCAAACGCACTGCAACGACCCAAAACACATGCAGGAGGAGAAATGAGCTGCATATCCACAAAGTCTTTTATTTTGAAAACCGGACGTCGACGTCCTTAAAAATAAATCCCTTAGTAATTCAGGTGTTAAAATCAGGTATTAGGCAGAACCACATTTCTGAAGAACTGGTTAGGTTTAGAGCTAAGAGTTGAATTGTGGCTGTGGTGAAAGTTAGGGCCCGTGGGACAATCACGGCCCTCTGTGAAATGTTGCATGTCCCACAGCTTCAGTGTTATAATGTATTATTTATGTCCAGGGACGGACTTGGACAGAAAACCAGCCCCAGTTATGTTATTTGACTCCAGATGTGAAAGAAAGGTCATTATTTTTCATTTATTCACTCCTGCGTGGCTCAGATTTGGTTACATTTCCGTTTAAAAATGCTAATTACAACAATGCAAGTTAAATTCTTATAAAACAGTGCATGTGTATGTAAATGTTACTGTTAAAAAAAGGTCTGACGTGAGAACTGGCGCTTGCAAATCGTCAAAAAGAAGGTTTGGACACCTCTGGTTTAGGCCGAACAAATGAACGGAAGTCAAGTTAGTTAGTTAGTTTGTCCCTTACTTTAACACTGGCTTCCTCTCACCACGAAAACTGAAAAGAGAAAGTGTTATTTATTCAGGAAGTGACATTTGGACACAAAAGTAAGTCAAAGCTTACCTTTAATAAAGTGATTAAATCCCCCCATTCACACACAATGTGCTCCCGAATGTGATATTTTCTATATGAATGTACACTGTGTTGAATATTTATGTATAATATTCAGCCTGCACCATATTGCCGTATGCGTTTATTGCTAAATGTAAGCAGTCGCTTTGATGATAACTGTGGAATGGTGTGTGTGTGTGTGTGTCATCCTGTGGCTACAGTTGTGTTTATTGAGCTGTGGAATATAAAGAGTGAATGTTTGAGATTACCTTTGTAATTTGGTACGGGCTTATGCAATAGTGTGTTCATATTGTAAATCCACCTATAATGCAGTTCTCAAGGAAATGAAAATGACAGAGGGTTCAGACGGAAGGTGGTTTTCTCTGCGTCTTTGTTGAAGTTGTGTCTCCAGTCTTCATCGTGTGTATTCACCACATAGTTTCAGCGTCGCTGTGTTCGCTGGATGCGATTATTCCACACTGTCACATGGATTTACAGTCGCCGCATCACACCACAACTGCCTAATTTGGTGTTTCACGGAGGGACGGGATCCTGCCCAGATTGTTAAAGTGAGTGTATTATTCAGTCTGGATAGTGTTAGCTGGATTGTGTCCTGTTTGGTCTCAACCTTCTACTTAACATGCCATCTTTGTATGTCAGACTCATTCTGTTGAAGTAAATAAGAATGATAATAAAGACACATTAACAAGAGAATGAATTACTGCAGTGTATTGTCTTTATTATTGACTATACCCCGGAGTATAAATTAGCCTCGGCTACACTATACCCCTCTTGTGTGAAGAGGTTTTGATTGTATTTACACAAGAATTACTTAATTGTTCAACATTTTATTGAGGTTTCAGCTAGAGATAAAACAATTAATGGATTGATAAATTAATCGACAACTATTTTGATAATCAATTAATCGGTTCAATGCTTTTTTTCATGATTAAAACACGATTTCTGATTGTTTCAGCTTCTTAAATGTGAGTATTTTCTTCATTCCTTTGCTCCATATAACAAAGAAATCATTAAAAGTGACAAAAAAGACAAAACAAGACATTTGAGAACGTCATCATTTCCAGGTTTGACGAACCCCCGTCAACATTTTTCAAGGTTTTCTGATATTTTATGGACCAAACGATTAATCGAGAAAATAGTTTCAGCTGTGTCATGTAAGTCAAGTGACTTAAATCTTGAAATCGGGAAAATGTGACACGTCAAAGGTTTGTTCGTAATTAGAGACTTGTTTGGTGCACATATTTTTGGGCTAAAATATCGATTATTCCCGGGTAAATACATGTTCCTGTTCCTGTTTAAATCAAAATCTCTTTACACAAGATTGGTATATTCTGGCCTAGGCCAGAGTAGATCTGGGGCCAAATTGGACACTCTAAATTGAGGGAGTGAGAGTGTGGCCCTGTGTATTTGCCTGATGACCCTCATGTTAGATGAGTGAGCACCTGATGCAGGAGGTCACGGCTCAACCGATTCCCTCTGATTACTCACCCGACTCCAATCTGCGCTACAATTACTACATCACCAATATGTTTATGACTTAAGTTTCTTAAATAAGACTTAAATCATCAAGTGTATACTCATAATCTATATCCTTATAAACTACATGGGGCTTTTTCTTGTAGTTGTAGCCGTCAGTGTTGTGTCCGAGTATTTTTCTCCCTGCAACAATCACCTGTCACCAGTCTGTCAGTGACAAAACATCACGTTGACTGCTGCACTACACCTGTCTGCTCCCTGTACATCACCCCCACCCTCTCCCTCTCTCCCCCGCTATTAAAAATAATTGGACAAAAATTGTCATCTGCACTTCTCTATTACTGCTCCCTGGTCCAGGAAGATGACAAGTAACATTTGCCACGGCAACAATAATATCAAGTATGAGGAATGAAAGTTATGACATGTTTGAACATCCACCCTGGGGTTTGTTTGTGCTCAGTTTAAACGGTAAACAATGTGTGTCAGATTTATTTTCCACAAAAAGTCTAACTTCTCAATAAACAAAGTATGTTTGGACTCAGAGTTGGTTACTGGCGTCCAAACCCAGAATGATCTCATACGTTCCTCCCTCAGCAGAAGAAAGAAAAGATTAAAATCTCTATTAATAACAAATTGTGAAGGTAGACGATAATTAAAGTCACAAGTTTAGGATCCACTCGCTCACAGCAGGCGTCCTTATTATAGCACAACACCCTCACGTAATGTGTGAAAAAAGATTATAACCCACAGCTTTATGCGTCTCAAAAGCAATATAATACTGCATAATGGAAGACTTTGTAATGCGTGGAAAATGATGGCAAAGACGTCATTGTATACCAGTATTTATTGAAGTCCAATGTTTCTGTTGCAAAGATGATGTAGATGAGGACACGTGACTCATGTATGAATCCGACCTTATTATAACACAGAGGAAGAAATTAAAAACAAAGACATTTCCGCCCGCTGAGCCCCTCACACACTCACTCGCTCACTCTAAAGGTCAGTGTCGCGTGTAGGTGAGCGTTCACCGCACAAGGTTTAATTCGTCAATATATTTATTAGGATTATAGGAAGAAGCTGAATGGAAGCACATCAGGGAGCTGAAATGTCATCGTATTTATTCCACAGCTACGGAAGCGCATTGCATTCACTTGAAAAAAAAAAAAATTTTTTTTTTTTGGAGTAAATTATTTTTTTCTGTTGTTCAGAGTAGTTTCTTTTTCAAGGTTGGTTTTCCTGAGTCATTTTTCTTCTGAGTTTCGAGCAGATTTGAAACAATAAACACATTCATTCCTTTATTGAGAGTTCGATTTATAACAACATGGACGGATTGTTTAGTTAAATCATGTTTTACTTTGATCTGGGTTTAAGACACTGGGAGATAGTCCTGTGTTTAAGTCACATCGATGGTAGTACCATTAGTTTTCGACTTTACGCAGGCACCTGAGGACTTTGTGGATGTTCAGAAGGAAAGCTCATTCAGATCTGTTAGACATAGCAATGTTTCTCTAGGATCAGTCGGACAGATATGGCATGCTCCATATATAAGAGATGATGCATTCATCTGGCTACGTGGTGACTCAAGAGATGACCAGGAGACTGTTGAAAATATGGGAGTCACTTGCAGGTCGGAGGTTCTCGTGAGAGTTCTCGATAATATAGATAATAGATAGAGAGATAATAAAAAAAATGACTCAGAAAAACAGGAAAAAAAAAAATAGCACAAAAAACAGAAAAAAAATGACTCAGTAAAACAGAAAAAAGATTATTCAAAAAAAAAAAAAAATTAATTACTCAGAAAAACCAGTGGCTTTTTTCAAATGAATGCAATGGGCTGATGTCAGTGTCACAGTGCACTTTTCCATTCTCTCCGCCTCTGCTTCACTCGGCAATGCCGGCCACGCCCACCTCGTTAGGCAACTCAGCTCACCTGTGCACACACCTGCTCCCCATCCCCTGCAATCAGCCCAGCTCCACAGTCACTCCCTTGCCTGATTGTTCTTCACCGCCCCTGTGTCCGGCCTGTCCGCCTTGTCCAAATCCTGGATTATCACCTGCTGGTCAGTGACGGCAGCGCAACACCGAGGCTTCGATACGCGCTTCAAACCCTGAACTACATTCCCACAGAAGCCCTGCTGGGAAGCTTTGGTGCGGAGGAAATCACGTACCGCGTGATGTCCGTAGCAGCAACCGCTTCATCGCCTGAATGAATCATCTGATTGGTTCATGGTCCAATCAGGTGATTTTGCTAGCACTGCCTCATCTCGACTGTGACAGCTGACAGGGGTTTGAATTTGAACACCTAAACGCTATTATAACAGCTCCAAACAACGCAAAATCTGTGGGCTGTCGTAGTAGGTGTATTGTTGAGCGCGGTCGTTCTGACACGTGGGAACAGACCCCACCACCTCTAGTTCCTCTGGTTTGGGGAAATGACCAACCAGCCAACCTCCACGACGTCAAGAATAAAAGTATTATTTACTTATTTACTGTCAAACACACCCATACGAGTCCTAGCAGCCTCGGTTTAGTCTGTTTCTTTTGTTTTTGTTTTGAAATAAATGCTGAGTCATTGCATTTTATGCGTAAAAAAATGTGGTCACGTACAGGATGGTTTGAAATGGCAAAGGCCTAGGTCAGGTTTACTGTATGACTGATATAATCTGTAGTAATCGGGAATATGTTGCATGTACTGTTGATAATTTATGGCATCACGTTGGATATTTGCCATCTACCAGTTCACGTTGCCGTTGAGAGCTTGTAAAAGATAATGGACAACATTATTAATGCCTCCGCCACAGCTCTGATGACGGTGAGACATAATGGTATTGACCCATTACCTTATTATATATGATGGGTGGAAAATCCAGTGTGAGGCCAAGAAAGGGAGGAACAAACCTATGCAGCTTCACTGTGGGAGTAAAAAACGACAACGCCAGACTAGGAATCAATGCGTTCGCTAAGCAACAACAGTAAAATAAACACATTTACAGACGACGGTCGGGGTTTATGAGACGCTGTATTTACAAAGTACTCGGTCTTCAGGGAAGCTGACGGTCATTACAGCAGGGAGCTCAACAGCATATACATTAAACACACTTTTCTGCCACCGTCTGACTGCAAATATCAACACTCATTTAGTATCATAACTGCTGGTTTACATATATATTTACCTTTATCTCTCCCTTTTTTCTCACCCTCTCTTCTCTTCTTTGTGTGTGTGTGTGTGCTGCATGTGTGTCCAGTCTCTCCTGCTGACTGCTGCTCACCTGCTCTCCATTATCCTCATCAGTGGCACAATTGAAACTGCTAGATTTCTGCTTCTCTTCAGCAGATTGCAGCAATATTTTCACGGACAGAAACACAGGGAGCCCCGGACATGACATGGTAAAAAAAAGAAAGAAAATAAATCACAATAAATCACTCGTGGCCACGAATTAGGTATAATGTGCGCACGAAATACTAATTAACAATACCATCATTCCTGGACAGTTGGGTAAGCAAATCGAGCGCACCTCCTCTAAAGTCAAAGGTAGAGGCAGTAGAGTGGCTAAAGCTCATGCTAAAGCTACACGATGGACAGAGATAGCGTGATAGCTTTATTTTAGGCTGGGAATGAGCTACAAAGACATTGTCATTGCAAGGAACCGTTATTACCGAGAGGCATTGTAACACAATATTGAGAGGCGGGTTTCTTTACGTGAACAGGTACGACAATAACAACACAACACAGGAGTAATTCGTTTTTTGCTAGCTTGTAAGCTACATCTTTGACGTACCGTATCGCGTGACAGTGACGTTTATTCAGTTTGTGGGCTCAGTACCAAATGACCCACGGACCAGTAAACACACAATTCATTCACATTCACGGCAAAGTCAAATTATAAAAATAATCTTTTAATATAAATGACATATTCAGTGCAAATGTACGAAACATAAACTCGACACATTGATTGAAACGTTGGGTAAGTATATTTAAAAAAAAAAAATACAATCACAATCAAAAACAATCTTGTGAGTTAATATCATCTCAATTAGTTAAAGTGATCGGCATAAATAGGACTGTAAATAATAAATTATGAGCCTTTCTTCTCTGCCTCGGTGAGCAGGTCGTCTAAATGGATTTCCCCAGTGGAGAGTGTGGACGTCTACTTGGGTAATCTGCATCTGTGAATAAAAGACGGAACATTTAGAAGAAATAAAATAGCACGGATGCATCATCAACAACAGAAAACGTCATATTTATGAGACCATTCAATATGCAAGACAGATACCATGCAACTTTATTGATCCCCTGTATTTAAATGATATTATATTCCAGTTGTTTTGATATGTAAAAAAAATCTTTTTATGTCATTTTGACACATTTGAACATAATATGTGTATTAAGAAATACATCAAATGTAGTTATAGTTGGAAAATTAATGTATTTGGTGGGAGATTTTGGTCTCTTCTTATAACGGAGGAGGTTTATGATCTATATTGCAGTCAGCCACCAGGGGGCGATCTAAGTGCTGAATGACTCTAATTTTCATCCCTTTCCCTGATAGATTTCCTGTTAATATCACTTTTTGAGGCACAGGGTAGGAGACACATGTACCTGCAAGAGGTGTGATCGAAACGTTGACTCCTGTGGGCACAGATGGACGAGTTGAGCTGGCAGTGATGGGTCGACCGTGGCTGCAGAGTGGGCTCAGGTCTCGGAACACAGTCGCAGCGCTCCACGTCTATTTCACAGTCGGGCATCCATGAACCGAGTGGAAACTCTGAGCAGGAGGCAAAGATATACGGAGGTACATAGAAGTGTATGAAATCACTTTTCATCTTTGTAAGTATATAGTCAAGGGTGAGACTTTACAAGATAAGGAGAAAGATATTAAAACTTAAATAAACTCTGTGCTGCTGCTGTATACACACAAACGCTCCCTCTGTCAGGTCTAGGGCCGTCACTTTCTGTTCAAAATTCGACAAAAGTTCATGTTCGACCTGTGTACAAACACACAGCGCTGTGTTCTTCTCCGTGGGTAATAATGTCATTTCTGATATTATCAAATAATAATATCAGAAATGAGGCTGTTTGCATTGACAAGCGGCAACTGGATGAAAAGCACTATATAAATATAGACCATTTACCATTTAGTGCGGTAGACAATTATTTAATACATTTCTTAAGTAAACTTGCATACACACACCTGGTGCACTGGACGGGTAAGGTATACATCCGTCAGTGGAACAATCCCAAATCAGCCCACTGGCACAAAGTCTCCTGGAGTCCTCGGCTGCTGAGAGCCGGCTCATTGGAGAGCAGCTGTTCAGTGAAGCACACAGATTAGCAAAACATCACAACAAATTCAGCCGAGAAATAGGAGCGAGTGAGTATTTGGACTCACCCGCTGCTCCTGTGAGCCTGAGCGTTACGGCGTATGATGGCAGGCTCCATGCACCTGCACTCTGTGTGATTAGCCACTTTTATTAGCACGGGTTCAGGTGCAAAGTTGAAAGGAATCACACTGAGCACCTGAAACACACAGAGTCAAGACTTTGCATGTGTTTGTGCCGAGCCCCGGACATGACATGAGGAAAAAAGTGTATTTGTGGCCACGAAATAGGTAAAACGTGCACACGTGCGAGCAAAGAGGGCTGAAGCTTCGGGATGAACAGAAAGAGTGTGATTGAGATTTATTTCAGGTTGGGAATGAGTTACAAAGATATTCTCAAAAGCCGGACATTGCAGGGAATCATTATTAGTAAGAGGCATTTAAACAGACTATTAATAGCCAGGGTACTTTACGGGTAGCAACGTAACCCTGCCTCCGCCTTGCTAAAAGTATGCGCGCTCCCGCAGAAGGGCATACAAATCCTTAATGAAAACAAATAAAAACAAATTCATGCGCACGTTTTTACCTATTTCGTAGGAACAAATTAGTATTTTGTGTAAACAAATTGGTATTTCGTGGGAACAAATGAGTATTTTGTGTGCAAGTTTTTACCTATTTCGTGGGAACAAATTAGTATTTTGTGCACAAATTTTTAACTATATCATGGAAACTAATTAGTATTTCGTGGGAACAAATTAGTATTTTGTGGGAATAAATTAGTATTTTGTCCACATTTTCACCTATTTTGTGGAAACAAATTAGTATTTTGTGCACATTTTCACCTATTTTGTGGAAACAAATTAGTATTTCGTGGGAACAAATTAGTATTTTGTCCACATTTTCACCTATTTTGTGGAAACAAATTAGTATTTTGCGGGAACTAATTAATATTTTGTGCACATTTTCACCTATTTTGTGGAAACAAATTAGTATTTCGTGGGAACAAATTAGTATTTCGTGCACATTTTCACCTATTTTGTGGAAACTAATTAGTATTTTGTGGGAACTAATTAGTATTTCATGGGAACTAATTAGTATTTCATGCGCACGTTTTTACCTATTTTGTGGGAACTATTTCGTGGGAACAAAGTAATATTTCGTGGGAACAAACTGTATTTCGTGGGGAACAAATTAGTATTTCAGTGCACATTTTCACCTATTTTGTGGAAACAAATTGGTATTTAAGTACATTTTCACCTATTTTGTGGAAACTAATTAGTATTTTGTGGGAACAAATTAGTATTTCATGGGAACAAATTAGTATTTCGTGCACATTTTCACCTATTTTGTGGAAACAAATTAGTATTTCGTGCACATTTTCACCTATTGTGTGGAAACTAATTAGTATTTTGTGGGAACAAATTAGTATTTCGTGGGAACAAATTAGTGTTTTGTCCACATTTTCACCTATTTTGTGGGAACTATTTCGTGGGGAACAAATTAGTATTTCGTGGGAACAAATTCGTTTTTTTAGTGCACACGTTTCTGTAGGGGATCCATATGTTTGTTAGTTAATATACATAATGAAAAAAGGTTTAATGTTGATCAAACTTACAGTTTTATTCACGTGTACAGTTGTTGTGTTCCTGCAGGTGATGCCCTCTTGATTGCAGCAGCCACTGCACCTGTCAGTGGTAAAATAAAGTCACATGTGGGTAAAGCAGCCTGCATAAACTGTTCCGTATATAGAGGCTATAGAATAACGAGTATCACTGGGCCCTTGAGATTAGATAATCCTCTGTTAGTCCCACAACAGACGCATTTTTCCAACAGCAAAAACAGTCTAAGTAAAGGTGAAATACCATATAATATACTGTTTATTATACGTGTATGTTATAGAGAATCTTTTTAATTTAAGAATATCAAATTAAATCGTTATGTAGAAAATAATCATCTAATCAAATGCAGTATTGATATGATATAAAGTGATTTTAAGTGTGTGGAGGAATAGAATTACATTGGCAACTAATTAAGCTGATCAGCAACACTCAGAGCTCCACAATTATCATGTTATAATTTGTGAGATTCAAGTTTACTGGAGATCAACATTTCATCCTGAAGTTTGCAGTTTCAGGTCAAACAAACCTGTAAACAGACACACAAGGAGGCTTGAAGAAAATGGAAGGGTCAGTGTTCAGCTCCTTGGCCACGTCCACACACGTTTCCCTCGGCATGCACTGAGTCAGCTGCCACTCGTCATCGATGGCTGTAAACACGCAAGACGTAAAACATCCTGAGCACACGTGAACAGACTCAGTGCCGCACAAACAAAAACGACACAAAACCTTTTTCAACCTTTCAGGATTTCCAGGCTGTAAGACTCGGCGGCGTAGCGCGTGGAGCGGTGTGAGCCCACTGACGGTGGAGAGGAGAAGGTCTCTGGCTGCTGCGGCAGCCTCATACGACACTTCCACAACTTCCAGTCAGGAAAGTCCGTCAGTCTGAGCAGCTCGTCCAGGCTGGAGGCCGAGCGCACCTTTCTCTCCCACTGCTTCATGACCTGCAGGGATCACACGGGAAGTCACATTACACATATTACTCATCACATTTAGATGTCATTTAAAGTGTGTTTATGCAAAACTAATCCAATAATACAGAAATGACTCATGACGATATTGTTTGAATGCCACATGAAATCGATTGGAGGGCCAAATTTGGGCCGAGGGCCACAAGTTGGAGTCCCCCGCTTTAACACCTAGAAGCCTAAAAATGTCCGTCTGGAATTTTTTTTTGCTAATTTTAACCATAAAAGGGCCAGAAAATGTCCTGTGTTTGTGCTTTTGCTCATTTTACCAGAATAAATTTCAATATCTGGCAGTTATTTTAAAGTTTACTGCCTGTTAAAATAGTGTAATAACAATTTAAAATGTCCGAAAACCTATGTCCAGGTGTTTTTCGTACTCTTTCTTAATGAATGTGAGGTTTGTATTAATATAAGCATAATGCTTTTTTCATATACACCAGTGTGCTAAATATAACACATGTAAATGTTGTTTATGTTGTAAGATAACATTTGATTTCTTTGTTATTTTAATCGTACAGGTTTAGATGAATAAATAACAGCAAAAACAACATCAAACAACAATAAAATAATAAAATTGTTATGTTTTAATGTGGATATTTAGGGATTATCAGAATTATAAATTATAAAACTGTTTCCTCTTTGTCATAAAGACACCGCATGGACAGAAATACTTATATATAATTAACATGTGTGGGGAAAAAAAACTATTCTCTATATTGTTTTAGATGCAGATTTTAGAAACAGTTCCTTTATGCTGGGAATCATAATGAAACTAGATTTATACCAATATAAACACACAGTCAGATCAGGGCCATTTCTTTTCATGTCTCAGCTTGAAAGCTTTGACTCTTTTAGATTTTATAGCTTAGAAATAAATCTGTCTAAATGAAATCCACACAAATTCCACCAGGAGCAAAATGGAACAAAATGTGTACTTAGAATTATAGTCTGCGGAGGCTGTAATCTGTTGGTAACACCTGTATTTTGTACAGGATTTACACAGATGAGTTACAGCCTAAATATAAACACTTGCAGATAGAATCTGTTATACAGGATTTAGCTCGCGTGGCTGCAGTAATACAGGCCAACAGCATTCAGATGGACTTTTTTTATCCTGAACCCAACTGACTGTAACCTCACCACTGAACCAAAACTGATTTTTTTTCCCCCTATCTATTGAAATACATCCCGCGGTAGTGCTGGGATGCGTCTTCAGTGATGTAATCTGGTTCCACACCAATACTGAAAACTGGTAAGTGACCATTCGGGGGTTCACCGGGCCAGAGTGAACATGAAGCTCCTCCAGAACCACCAGGAACTACATCGCAAATGAAAATGGAGGCAGTAGCAGTTGGATGAGATGAGATGAAACCATAAAACCATAAAACCAAATGTCATGCTACACACATTTCACTCACGCCACGTTCAGAAGCAATTTGGAGGAAAAGAAAAAGGAGGAACATGGAAATGGCCACAGGATGATGACTTTCTTTCTTCCTCAGACACACACACACACACACACACACTGACAATGGCCACATCTGCACAGCCAGACTCATTCAAACACGCTTCACCTGGCCGTCAGTGACGCTGAAATGAGTGGCCCTTAGTCCACTCTGCTCTCATGCTCTGCCTGGTCAGTAATGTCGCCTCACAGCCAGAGAGTGGCCACTTAAACTGAGAGCCTTTGTGAGTGTGTGTGTGTGTTCTCCCACAGTCCAGTGACGCACAGTTTGAGGATGATTCATGACTCGAAATGGACCGCAGGTAAAGAATGCAGCGATATTTAAGAAGCAAATGCACACGCTGACTGTGCTCCCCCTGCAGTTCCCTTTCTAATCCGGTTATTGACCCACTCCTGTTTAGTCAGAGAAAGAGACAACAAAGAAGACAGTAACCATGGACACCTGCTTGAGGTGCAGCAAGGAGGATCCACACAGGATCCGACAGACAAATGGGGCAAACTCCCGGCAAGTAATGACCACCTGTGGAACGGAACTCGAGGTCAAGTACCAACAAGTGGAGCGCCACGAACACACATGTGGAAATGCTTATCAAATCTCTGTAAGTCACTGCAACTTATTTATTTAAGCCTTCAAACCATTATTTCCATTAATATGTGCAATGTGCAATATAGAGTGTCTTATATCCTTTTTTCAGCTCAACCTAGACAATCTGATGAAAAACAAATGTCATTTTCACCAAACTATGTAAACACACCCGAGCAAAAGGTGCTCAAAATGTTTTTCGGATTGAATTTGTGAAATTTCACAGTTCAAAGTTCACTTGACTCGTTTTTATTTACAAAAAGAATAGAAAAAGGCTCTCATTTTGTGACTTCTGCACAATTATTGCTACTTTATATCACGACTAAAATGCGACATAAAATGAAACATAACTTTGACTCAAGAACAAATTCTTTAACGCCTGAATGTGACCTATAAACCGACATCCCCAGGATGTCCATATAAGGAGTTGTGTATTATTCCCACGGCAAATTACCATGTGTGCACCTGCAGCACAGATCCCTGCCATGTGAGCACTGAGGGTTAATTAACTCAGATATGAAGGAATTAGTTATGAAATGTCAACTAAATGTCCCAGAAATTAACTTTGTTGGTTGAAACAAAGCTAAGTTGTCATCGCTCTTGTTCTGAAGGCAGCAAATGAAACTTAAGTTGAGCCAAGTTGATCATTTTTACAGTGCAGGAAGTATCTGGTATAAGGCTGTGCATCTAGTCAGGTCCAGGAGGGCAGAATTTCAAAATAAAAGTGTCTGTGTGGATATAGAACAATATAGAGTTCACAAATCTCACTCAGGGTTAGAAGATGAATGAATAAATGAATGAAAAGTTATCTGTAGCACTGAGGTGTACTTCTGTCTCCCCCTAGTGGCTGTCTGCAGTATAGATTATAATCCCTGGTCCATCCATGATTACAGATGGGACATGCCCAAACATAGAAATTAAATTAAAAGTCAATATTTTTTATATATATATATATATATATATATATATATATATATATATATATATAATGTAGGTTTTCATTCGTTCAACTGATTAGAAGTCTGTTTTCATTTGGAGTTAATTAGTCAGTGAAGTGATTGTTAGAAACTCACAGACCCCAGCACAAGATGGCAGCACAAGCCTGAGCAAGTCTTCACACACACACACACACACACTAAAGCAGTGAATCCAAAATAATGTTCCGTGTGAGCGATTTTTACTGTTTTGTTTTTAACTTCTTTTTTTAATTGACTTTTAAAGAGCCAAGGGCGTGAGTGAGAGACACGAGAAGTTCCCAGAGTTCACCACGCAGGCTCATTCTTCAGCCAGGGACAGCCAAAGCCAGATAATGGACAGGAGTTTTGCCACCGGGGCGGAGACACATCAAAGAGGACAGTTGTGCACTTGTCTGCGGAATGCCTTGTTTACCCTGGACAACTGTAAGTGCCCTGATGTCTTCAATGTGTTGCAGCGAGGCGGGCCAGCCCTGCTTCCACTTAAACCCGGAGAAACAACAGAGGAGAAAACAGGGAGGTTTCCCCTGTTAAAATGTCTACCAGGGGATAGACCTGCTAATGGGAAACAGAGAAGAACTAAAGGGCGACGTAAACGCAGGGGAAGGTTTGCGGACGTTGGACGTTGACGGCGAATCCTAACCCTCATCCACATGCAACGGTACAACTGTTCAACTGCTTGTTAAAGCTGAAAACAGGCTCTGTCAAGCAATACTATCAGACCTGACTGAGGGAGCAGAGAGGACTTTCAACTGATTTGAATCGATGTTTTAATTGTGACACAGCTCGACGATACAGTCATGACGCAGCAGGAGATTCCAGGCATCCAAGATCTCGCACGTCTTTAAAGGGACATGGAGGCGGGCTGTTGCCATCGTCAGTGTGTGTGTGTGTGTGTGTGAGATGTTTCGTGCCGAGATACGCAAAAAAAAAAACTGGGGATGAAGTCATGGCCGGGAATCATCTTGGCTTGTACAAGTTACAGTTCTGAAGAAAAGTACGCAACATCTGTTTCACGGTCGACTCGTTCTCATTGGTTATTGCGGGGTTCTGCTCACGCCCCAATAACTATCAAACACGTTTAATACAATTTGAAATTGAGAAGACTCTGATGACATTA
The DNA here is from genome assembly GCF_019176455.1 of Solea senegalensis. Classification (NCBI taxonomy): domain Eukaryota; kingdom Metazoa; phylum Chordata; class Actinopteri; order Pleuronectiformes; family Soleidae; genus Solea; species Solea senegalensis. The sequence goes on along the minus strand of NC_058027.1, from coordinate 4,550,905 downwards.
AAATCATATCTGTTAACTCCTCACACTACAGGATAATTTGGCTAATCACTTTTTTGTCAGGTGTCTGTATTGTTTATTATGGAATGGCAATGCTAAAGATCAGCATCAGCACTGGTCATAGAAATATCCATAACAGTCTTTAAACATCAGCAATAAAAAATAGTTTGTCATTATTTGAAAAAGAGACAAAATCTTGTGTGTCATACTCACCCTGCTCCCCGCCTCTCTGTGCATGCCGTGGCCCACGTTGATCCAGCTCAGCTCCATCAACAAAGTCACCCAGCAGGAGAGCCTGCACAGCGTCCGCCTCATCCTCATCCTCATCGTCCTCGGGGCTCTGCTCGCCTTTTCACTGCGGAGAAGAGAAGAGGGAACTCCTCGTCTTTCACTGCTGGCAGTGAGCGCTCACAACCGACTGCCTCTCTGACTCTCAGACCACACACACACACACACACACACACTGAGTCACTGCAGCACAAACTCCCCGATCATCCAGCTGCACTGTCCGAGTGAGTGTGCGTGTGAACCAGACGTCACAGCAACCAGACACTGCGGGCCAAATGGAGAATGCTAAAGAGGCTTTAAAAGTGCACCTTTTAACTGCTGGAGCTTTGATGCAGAACCCGAACGTTATCTTGTAAAATAACAGCACAACCAGGAGCTGGAAGTTACGTCAGGAAAGATTTCCTTGAGGACGTTTAGAACATTTAGTTTGCAACTGTGAGGCCTCTATAAATGATCTGCACCTCCTGAAATGACTTCCCTCTTCAGTTCTCCAGATTGCACTGGGGTTTTGGTCCAAAACAAGGCCAAAATAGTGCAAGAAAGGCCACACAACCGCTTCCTCTAAGATCTTGGCTGAATTGTGAAAAGCTGAGAAGCATGGATGTCAGTCTTGGTGGCTGCCCTTGTGTCTCTCTCCCACTGCTGCTCCTTCTTTATTTGGCCGAGTGTTTCCTTCTTGCTCTCTTTTAATGTCCGTCTGTCAAGTGATCAGTTCCCCTGGCCGTTAAATCCCCATCAGTGTCCTCTCCGGAGTTGCCAAACCGCACACAGCCAGGAAGAGAGCACTGAACATGTGTTTTAAATGTGATCCAGACCTCTGTAACATGTGAGGGGAAGTTAGAGTCCAGCAGCACCACCCCGTGTCCCACCGTCACCCCACCCCCTCACTCATCCAGGCCCGTTTGACTCAGCATGTAACAGACTTAATGGATTAAATATGAGAGCGGAGTTCATAACGTGCATGCAAGTCTCTCACCTGCAAACCAATGTGTAATTATCCTAAAAAAGAAAAATACATCTAATGTTTTTATTATCGCCATTCTGTGTTCCTGCCAGCAAACAACCCACACACATGTGTTCAACTATAAAAGTTGAACTACAGTACTTCAAATTGTCTTCATAATGACTTCAAGAAACCTTCGGCATCAGATTTGCAACCAAGTAGTGTTAACGAGGAAAGTGGAGGCAAGTTAAGACATTAAAATCTGTATTTTACAAGTTACTACTGTGCAAATGACGAGGCGTGTTAGTTACTCCCACGATTGAGCGGAAACAAAAAAACTAGTAATAAATAAATAAAGCAAGGCAGCTTTATTTGTAGAGCACAGTTCATACACAACGCCAACTCCATCAAAACAACAAAAACATAACCCAAAACCCAACAATAAATAAGAGAATGAAAACATAAAGGTAGACTAACATGGAGCATACAATAAAAGCAGGGTTTTTAAAATTGCTGCCGATTTCATTTCCCGTTAAGCTAAATCTTAAGTGATTTTAGTCGTATGTGCAATATGTAAGCAACAGTTAAACAATAGTATATGGACAGTTTATGGTTATTTTAAGACTGACTTGTGTTTGGATGGTAAAAGCAGTGAAGCATATTGTGTTGGAGCTTTAGGACAAACGTGTGCGACGTTATGGAGGAATCGTTTGAATCGCAGATGTACGTTTTTGTGTACATCTGCATAAAAGTGGTTAGCAGTTTGTGCACCAAGTATGTGTTCAGATTTTGGACCGCATGATGCTGGTACTGGACCAGACTTTTGAAATCGACGTCAACGTTTACCTGCCTCCTGTGGACTACTTGTGAGTAACACTGGGTTTCTCAAGAAGAGTAGATAACTAACTGGACACGATTACCCTTAGAATCTAAGGGGTGTCAAACTCAAATGACCTGGGGGCCAATTAGCATCTAGTTTGGTCAAGAGAGGGCCGGTCTATAGATAAAAAGTGTTCCGTAGCAGGGTGAGTAATGGAAGATATTTATGATGAAATGAGAATTTCAAAGTAAAAGAGCTTGTTTTGATATAAAATTGTGTATACTTCAAAATAAAAGCCTATTTATGATAAATAGATGGAGAAATTTTGCAAATAATGACGAGGATAACTTTAAAACATCTTAAATATATGTAATGTAATGTTGAGTGTAACATATTTAATAAAGCAATAATTACAACCGAATGTCTTATTACTATAATAAGAAATATTGCTAGCTAATTAATTTTGTGGTGGGCGGGCCACATGTAATCAATTGGAGGGCCGCATGTGGCTGCCAGTTTTAAGCCCATGCGGTAAATAATCCAAGAATCTAAGCCTTAGATTCTTAGATTATTTACCGCATATCCCTAACCGAACCAGAGGGACGTTACTTACCACACACCAAAGCAGCACTCCTGACGTAATGTTTGTTTTTGACTGAATCCACCTGGAGGAAACCAACGCACACATATGGGGGGGTGGGGGGGTGCTTGGTTGGACCAAGTTGCAACAGTCCTTGCCACTAGTCTGAAGCTGCAAACTTCAGAGCGTGCCTTAAAAAGCAGGAGAATTATCTGGCTGTACAGTTTGTAAAACTGATTTCATGTTGCAGGCACAACAGATTATAAGATTATGTTCAGTTGTATTTGTTTATCTTGATGTCAGAAGCCTCTCACCAAATGCCTGAATATTGTTTGTTACACTGAACAGCATATTCAGATATTCAGGCAAAGACAAAGGACTTAAAACACACTCTGTCGAGCGCAAGCAGCCGCACAGTAGCAACAAAGCTGTTGCTTCACAAGTTCGGCCTCTGAAAGATGACATGACAAATGACGTCTGTCAGGCAGCAGGGGCCTGGAGAGAGCTGAAGGAAGACTGCTCTTTAAACTTTATTTATTTGTCCTTGCAGCTGTGGTGATGCTCGAGATTGGCCTTTTCCACTTCCATGATCGATCAATCATGTTGGAAAGTGCATGCACACACACACACGCATACACACACAGAGTTCTGCATCTACCTTTTTTTCCCTGACAGTCGCCAGGAAGTTTTGTCAGCGACGGAACACTGGGTCTTTTTTTTTGGGCTCTGAACTGACACACACTCATGTAACAGGTAGACTTAAGTGCAATTCATTTCCATCTGTGAGTGCAAGTGAATGTTTGTGACTAAATATTAACACATTATTAATTTTGCTTGTTGTTTTTTCTGCCCTTACATTTTAACACATTATACTATTCTGACCTTCTTGTATAGCTGTCTGTATCTTCTAATTTTATATTCTATTTTTCTTTCTATATATATTTGAACTCATATTCATATTTCTTATATTTGAGTTGCATGAAACCCAGAATAATTTCCCGTTTTTGGGATCAATAATGTACAGTTTCAATGGGAACCTTTCAAAGGATTCTTGTTCCTGTCTTCCTGTCAAGTTCCAAGCAATTTTACTGTAAAGGTTTTGATGAAATTAAAGGAAAAGTCAGCTCAAACTTCAATAACGATATCACTAATGTCCTACTGTAAAATATAGATATTAATTGATTAAATATTGATTCAAAAGTTCCTTAAAAGGTGATTTAAAAAATGGGCTCCCCTACTGTCTTACACCAAATTTAACAAAAACACCAAAACTTCCACTCAATGGTCAATCATGACTACCCATAATTCTTTGACACATTCTAACACCTTGAGTCCAATGCCTCTTTTCCACTACATGGTCCAAGCATGAACTCCTCGCCTCGCCTCAGCACAGTTTGGTTGGTTTTCCATTACTATAGTACATCCTCAACGTGGGCGGAGTCATCACAAACTAGTGCAGTGTTCTGAATCATTAGAATCATTTAATTACACCAGACTCTTCTGTTAAATATTGAGATTTTAGACATAAATGTTGTAAGATTTTCAGGATATTGAAGTCTTTTTAACTTATCTACAGTTCGGCATTGTTCGCTTTGATTCTTGTGTCGGACGGCGCTCTTCCAGTGACGACGCAGTCCCACGACATCACGTAAAGTATCGACTCAGCTCGCCTGGAACCTCGTCAGATACTAAAAGGTACTAAAAAAAAAAAAAGTACCAGGTATAATCACTAATGGAAAAGCAAAAAAGCCGTGCCGAGGCGAGTTAAGTCGTGCCTGGACCATGTAGTGGAAGAGCGGCACAGGCGAATATTTGTGTATATGAGAGATTGAGATATTGTTTGTCACAGACACGTGAAGGTTCCCCACCCCCGGCTTACGAAGACTCTCTGATCTTGGATCTCCAGCTTTTGGCTCTTTCAAAGCCATTTCTGAAACTCTGGTAGTCTCTTAAAGCCTCTCTGATCTCGTCCTCTGTGGTCATTACAAACGGACCTGAGGGGCAAAGACAACAGTTACAAGTTAGACACCCGATGACTCGTGTTGCTCAGCGGCATGTAGAGAAAAAACACGCCGTACCGTGTTGGACCACAGGCTCTTTGATCGGTTCTCCAGCGATCAGCACAAAATGAGACTCTTCGGAGCCCTGAGGAGGAAACAGCAGGTACGGTCATCATCTGAGTCTGATGTGAACATGTCTTCCACAAGTGGGAAATGACTTGTTCCAAAACAAGTGAAGTAATGAAAAAATAGTAAAGAATTAAAGAAAAAAAATCCTCTTTACAGAGTCCACTTTATTTAAATAGCACAGATATAAATGGCACGGGTCTCTTTCTTTTAAGCAAAATAACAATCGCTCACAGGAAGCGTGCAGCAAAACTAGCGGAATAGCACTGAATGACCTCCATGAACTCTATCGGGTCAGGTCGTTAAACGAAAGCACACTCTATCCTGGCCAACCTGACTCCTCCTCCCCAGTTCACGCTGTTGCCCACAGATACAATCTGTCCCGGTGCAGAACAAACCGCTTCTAAATCATCACTCATCAGCCTTCTTAATGGATCTTAAATGTGACTCCACGTTCATTCTATTGACGTATTTAGTGATTTGTTAATTGTGATGTGGTACTAATAATGTTTATATGTGAATGTTGGGATAATAGAACATAAAAACATAAAAATACCAAAAACAGAACAATAATAAAATACATATAACAGACAGGAAGTCACACAAAACCCTCATTTAATACAAGTTAAGCAGCGGAATCTCCAACATTTAGCTAAGGAAATGTCTAAAATTTCAATATTTAACAGAGAAGTCTGGTGTATTTGGCGACAGCACTACCGCATTTTCGTGTAGCCGCGGTGTGACGACTCCGCCCACATTGAGGCGGTACTTTAGTCATGGAAAGGGAAACGGCGTAGAGCGACACAGAGACGAGCTGTGCCACAACTGTACAGTGGGAAAGCCTTAACAAATGAAAAAGCATCAGTGGCGGCCTTTCAATAGAGGGCGCTAGGGCGCCGCCCCAACTGTCTCACATGAAGAAGATAGGAAAAATTTAAATAAATTAGCGACACATCATACAGACATTGCATTTAAATTCAAAGAAGACGTATAAATCTTTATCCTAGACTCTCGTTATGAATGGTGCATGCGCAGTGTAGACCCCCCTCTGGCCCAGATAACCGGATATAAACATCTTACTGCTCCTGTGCACAGCTGCAGATCTGTCAGCGTCAGTGTGGACACACGTCTTCTCCACAGCAGGTGAGACACGTGACGACTGAGTCAATTATGTCATGTCTGATCTTTATGCTGTCCTCACCTTGTTTTCCACCTTGACACAGTCCCCGTCTCCAAACACCGCGGTGTGGTGCGACTCCACCTCCTGTTGCTCCTGATCCGGACCTTCAAAACAGCACAGGTTCGGGTAAAGGGTTTTTACCCTTTAAAAGTGCTGTTTGAAATAACGTTTTAAAAACGAGACAAGGCAAGATGATTGATTAGGTTTGTGGTCGATGAGCTGTTTTTTGTTTTTTTTTTGTGTATATTTAAAAACAAATCCACAACTCTTGGGAGGAGAAGCTCCGTTGTGGCAAATGAAAGCCAAAGTCTTGGGTTGGAAAATTGTTCCTGCTTTGGTGAATCACACAAACCCAGTTATGGTTTACCACAGATTTTGAAGCGTAACACTTTTGTTTTAAAGAGAAATAAAAGCACCTGTGCGTTTCGGACAAGTTGACCTTGTGACGCCCTTTTCTCACACTCATCGGAACCAGCTGCTACAGCGTTTGGCCAGACAGCATTTGGAAAGTTCAAGACTTCAAAAATTCATATAACGTCTTTAGTCTCAGCAGGCGTTTTCTACGCGCCATGTCGTCACAACATCTGTCAGCAATTGCAACTGATCTGAGTGATCCTGCAGTGCAACGCTGATGGAGAATAATTCAATCACAACCAAGGAATAAAAAAAAACAAACAACAAACAAAAGTCTGACAGCGTTTGTTCTCATGCAAGGGGAAATCACAGGTCACATGACGTTGTCCAATAAGTAGGAAATGCAAAATTTGAACATGATACAACAGGGCGTCGTTATTACATGTGTGGTAGGTGATTGATCTGAAGCCAGATTTGGTCATATTTTATACCCAAGAGTGTCACATTCTTTCCAGTGAGTGTTTAAATTGAGCCGATCTAGTCTGACGCGTGAGGACGTCATCGTTTCGCGGCGGTATGAATCCATCAGGCTTTAAAGTGGAACACATGGGCCCTTTTGGCTAGACGTGGGAGGGGAAACTGCGACTGGACTGAGATCACACGCGCGTTTGTGGCGTAAATGCTGCAGCAGGAAGAGCAGCGTGAGAAGTGAGGGAGCGACCTGAAACCTAATGATTTCTTCTTCTTCTTCTTCTCATATTGGTCTGAAGTGCCGTCTCACTGAAAAGGCAAAATAAAATAGGTATTCTTCACTCACCGACATGAATGGATCCAGATAATGTGTAGATGAACGCTGTCCATCCTGTCACACACAAATATTTACATTAGTGCATTTATAAAAAAAAGGTATCAAACGTTCTCTGAAATCTAAACTTGGGGGCAGCAGTTTTTTGTTTGACAACTGTGCTAATTACTGTAGCTGTTATAAGTGTCTAGCATCAACTAAGGGTAATGTTTGACTTTGTTTTCACTAGGTACTTGCTGATAGGAGTGGGTCCAAATATGGATTTGTGACATATGGTCGTTTCATTCGCCGGGCATGGCTAATGTCTCCTCGTGGTGGAAGTTCCCTGGCTGAAGAAGAGGGAGTTTAATGGTGAAGAAAGCTACGTTAAAAGATGCTCCATCCACGTTCAATACATAGCCTTTATGCACTTTGTTCTCTATGTTGTGAAGAAACAGAGAAATCCTGCACGTTTAACTTTTCACAGATGTTTTGTTTTCTCCAGTTAGACAGGCATCGGATTTCAAATTCAAATACAAGCACTTTTCAAGGACTTTCCAGGACCAATTCCCTCAAATTCAAGGACTGAATGTGCTGACACAGCTTTATTAATCAGTTCAGATTGGCCTTTCCATGACCTATGTTCAAATGCGCACTGACATCACGTCTGTTTGCAAGAACAACATGATGTTTTTAGCGACCGTCTGTCTGACCGCACAGATGTGTCTGATGTCAATGTGTGTGTGTGTGTGTGTGTCCATGAGCACAAGAGACAAAGCACTTCTCACACAGTCACAATATGAAATAAGATTAAAAACACTAGAAAAAAAATGTAAATCAAGAGCTTATTAGTGTAAAAAAAATGACGTCAGCTGCTGCAGGTCTGATACCGTCTTAGTCACACTTGATCACTGCAGATGGATGTTTACACCAGAAGTGAAAAAAGCTAAGAATTTCCTTAAGAATATCACAATAAAATGGCATTTATTTCAAACAAATCCCTACCTCGGGGAACTGGCTGCACATGCAGGGCACCTGTCTGCAGCCTGAAATCCAGGTACAGGGTTGGTGTCCTGGTGAAAATCGGAGACTATGGGGAGGGAAAAAAAAGAAGATTATATTTACTGTCTAACACATAAAAGGAGAGAAAAAATAAATCTTTACATAGTGGCACCAGTGACAGTCATGAAATTGGTTGTGAACAAAGCTCAAATTCTGTGGCATTAAAATCCACATCAGAATCTACTATGGATTACAATTCTTCCCACAGTTCTTTTTGTGGTTTTACATCTATTTTTTTAATCCTATTTTTAGCTCCCTTCTTCAGCAGATAAAGAGAGATGACATGTGTCTAGAACGTGATAGGACTATAATAAACTGACTTGACTAGAGATAGTTCAGAAAGTCATACACCTGTGTATTCCCCACAGTTCACAATTGTGTTCTTCCAGAAGCTCACACTGAAACAATCAGTCAATACACTTAAGCATAATGACACAAACTACACAGTGAAAATGTACACTCTGACCTTTGACACTGGAAAGTCTATATAATTGAAATTCTAAACTCTGGATTTATCCTATTTCCTGTTATCATGGGCATAAATCGGGGTCAAGTACAGCCAGATGTGTGTGTAAAGCAGACACACACCTTTAGAAGTGAGGTTCTGCCATATTAGGACCAGGTTTAGGTGTCCATGAGGACTACTGGTCCTGACAAGGTCAGTGTTTATGACAAGTACACACGCACCTTTGCTCCCAAAGCCTCTCCAGATATAACGGCGACTGTAACTCCTCCCTGGCTGCGTTTGGGGACCTGTGAGCCTTTGAGATCTTGGTACGCTGGTTCCACCATCTTGTGTCGACTCGGCAGGTTCACCCACAGCTGTAGTCCCACCACCGGCTCCTCTGACACTGGCATTTCAGCGTGGACCACCCCCCGCCCTGCAGTCATCCACTGGGAAAACAAGGAAACATCTATGAAATATACCTTTTATATAATGTATACAATATAGCTAAAGGTCTATTTAGGGCGGGTTTCTAAGCACAAATCGAGTTTGCTACACATTTATATAGGTTTATAATAAAATAGTTTTATTTTTAAATAGCTGCTTTAATGGATTTTAGACATCGCATCATTCTTTTCGTATTATTTCTTATTCGTCCCTTTCCCTGTGTCCAGGACCCTGACGCACGAGTATACCAGGGTCCGCAATGTGACACGCTGCTCGGCATGTGTGCGGAAGTATACCAGGGCCTTTAGATGTTATTAATTGTTACATATCAAACCTTTCAAAAGTAGAAATGGAGAAAGGAGCTATGGTGACGCCAGCAGCAGTAGATCAGAGAAGATGACAAACACTGAGAGAAGTCGGAAAGGAAGGAGGAGAGGAGACCAGGAACCAAAGGACGAGCAAATAAAAGTAACGTATGATGGAATCCAGAAGAAGGCACTAATAAACAAATTCATGAGTGAACGAGGGAACAAACAAGTAGTGGTGCGTCAGAAAATCAGAATTCAACTACTGGTCCATTACTTTGTTTAAAGCAAAAAAGAAATAATAATAATAAAACATTAGTTAGAGGATCAGTTTGATGAAATGACGTGTGTTTTAAAATCAGGCAGTGAATCTCAACACTGGGGCTAAATGAAGCTCAGTTAAAACAAGCTCCTGCTTCTCTTTTGAGCTGGAAATTTCCACTCTGCGGTAAGTCATCTGTGAGTGTTCATAATGCTGCATGCCGGGCTATTTACTGGGAAGACGATCTCTCTGGATAACTCACAAGTCATGCTGAAATGATTTTTATTGCAACTGTTACATAACTGGACATAAAATAGTGTAATTTTTTATAAAACTGAATCTAAGACTTAATCGATATTTTTTAGTCTTTTATTTTCATGGCGAGATGACCTCACCACTTCATTTAACGTAACTAACTTTCCTGAGTTTTCCCTGGAGGACAGGCAGGCGTCGAAGCATCTGCTTCTCCCACGCGACGTCCGAGCCTCCAGAGGGTCCACATGGTGTGTGTGTGTGTGTGTGTGTGTGTGTGTGTGTGTGTGCACATTTAGCTGACAGATTCAAGCTGAATCAGCAGCCTGTTTGTGTGTGTGTGTGTCTCACTTTACTGCTTTAAAAACACAGGAAACAACCCCCAGGGCATGATATCCAATTAGTGTGAGTGCACAACATTATAATGCATATGTAATGAGTTGTTTACCAAGAGGATTTAAGTTGTCTTCTGCTGTAAACATAATACTCCTGAGTCGCATTTGCTCCTTCAGAATCTAAATAACACGCGGGAATTAAATAATGACTTAAAGATTAAGAAATGTGAGCAGAAAAGACACATACGTAAACATGAAATACAAACATGACATAAGTATGTGTTTATTAGGCTCTGTGACGATAGATGTAACTGAATAATAAATAGAATGTGTGAATGTAAAGTATGTGCAGAAAAAACTGTTTTAAAATAATATAAGAGCACAGTTATTTACCTTAAGCAGCAAAGATGTAGATCATTACACATGTACCAAGTATTATTAGTGATCTCCTTGAACTCTAACACATTTACAATCACTGATTATGGCTGTTAGATAATGTGTTTCCTCTCGCTTGAAAAAACAGGAAACATCTTTACTACTCTTATCAGCAGCTAATAATTAGAAATATGCAATATAGAGTGTCTTATAACCTTTTTTTCAGCACACCCTACACAATCTGATGAAACATTTTTTTAATAAACATAACTATATAAACACACCTGAGAAAAAAGTACTCATAATCGTTAAAATCTGATTGAATTTAGTCTATTTTGTGTTGTTTGCACAATTATTGCTACTTTATATCACGACTAAAAAGCAATATAACATTAATCATGACTTTGAATCAACAACACAGAAGACAAAAACCCTGCATTTTAAAAAATGAATGTGATAAAAGGACTTTGTGAACTATGGGAACGAACCAGACTAACAATAACCTCCCATTTTCAGTCCTTCATATTCATATGTTGTAAAACATACAGTCAACAGAAGCTGGAGCCAATCCCAGCTGTTACAGGGTGAAACGCAGGGTCACAACCTGGACAGTGGACATGTCACCAGTCCATCAGAGGGCCAACACACAGACAAACAACCATTCACTCACACACGCACACCTAAGGAGAATTTAGAGTGTCCAATTAACCTCTGCAGGTTTTTTGGACGCGTGGGAGGAAACCGGAGACACAAACACAGTGAGAACATGCAAACTCTGTCCTGAAGTGAAAAGCCGTCATGACTGTCAACACCTGGCACCTGATGTCACATTTGTTCATGAGGAGAAAATGATGTTCTTAATGAGTAACTGTACAGCTGTTGTCTGTGGGGATTCAAGAGGGGTGAATCGAAGCTCGGCTCGCGCTGCTGTAACTTGATCTCTTATCATCAGAAACAAAGGAATCATGTGATGATCACTGTTAATATTTGTTGAGGAAAAATCAGTATATACACACATTAAGGAGTGTAAAAAAAAAGAAAAATACTGTGAAACTGCTGTGAATCACAGGACGTCAGCCAGGGAGGAGGTCCCTGATCCAATATACGCAGGAATCTGGCAACATGTGTCCTCGAACCACCTCCAAATGTGTTTCGTTTTTTTATGATCGGGCACCACATGGGATCAGATCACTCAGGCTGAATGTTGACACTAGGTCTGAACAGGCCTTAACTCCTTATTCCTCGCTTCAAGACACCTGATTCAAATGAATGGCTCATTACCAGGCGTTTGCAGTTCTTGTTGACGAGCTGACCATCTGAATCAGGTGTGCTGGATCAGGGAAACACCTAAAACACGGAGGGCAGTGGATCCCCAAAGACCATGAACGAGGAACCCTCCCTTATATGATAATGTAAAAGCATTTCTTTGAACCGCTATAAAGGAGCAATTTCTACACACGTACTTGCAGATCTCCAGGTTCCAGACGTCCAGAATGGCCGCAGAAGTCTTCATGGGCTGAGATTCCCTGTAAAACATATGTTACCTGAGGGAAAACACATGCACGCGTTACTGCGTAGCATGGGACATGACGAATAACTCATGCACGTGATTTAAAGCTATCTATCTATACGTCTCACGGTGAAACCGCAGATTGCAACATGCTCCCACTTACCTCGCCCAAACTACGGTGGCCTTCACATACCAAAAAGGATGTAAAGACTTTTTCACAACTTTACTTTCTCATCTAATCTCCCACTCTCTCTGTCATTACTCCCTTCTTTTTCACTGGATTACAAATCAAATGTATGTGTTCTTCTTCAGTTGTAGCTTATTGTCTCCAAAAACCAAGCTCTGCTTTTATTTTAAAGCAATTATATGCTTACTGCATAGTCAATTTCTGCAGAAAATGCCATATTTGAGGCCGTGAGCTACAAGCATGTGTGCGCTTCTCTCACCACCAGCGGTCAGGAAGGAAAAAAACGCTATATGTGAGGTCATGGGTTAAAAGCTGAACATCTGCGTACGAGGGGAGATCACAGGCTCCTGCAACGAGCTGCCTGTGATCTGTCTCCGCAGCTGTGTGATTTCAGAAAGTCATGCGAGTGTGAGCAAACACACCTGCTGAAAGGCATGCTGGGAGCGCAGCCTAAACCTGTCCTCCCTCACTGGGAGATGTAAGTTGCATCTGCCAAATCAAATACTTTTCAAGGAGCTGGTCTGGTGATCTAAGGACAGTTTCTTCTTCTTCTTCTTCTTCTTTTATAAAGTTTTCTTTCAAATATTTAAAAGCAGTCACATAGCCTCCATTTAGAAGTGACACTGGAACCGTGAACACCACACAACAGAGACATGTAAGAATAATTATGGGCTATGATTTGTGTCAATATTTTCAAACAACACTCTTTATGAAGCAATGCACTTGCCGTGGTTTTTTGTTTGTGATTCTGACCATGGGCGGAGCTTGGGATGCTGCCTCCCGATTGGCTACTGAGTTTTGGAGCAATTTTTTTTTTTACAGATATTTTATTTGTATCAACTTTAATTAGAGTTTACTCTAATTAAAGTTGATACAAATAAAATATAATTGTATTGAATTTAATTGATATAACACCTGCCTCATTTAAAAAAAACCCAGCAAACTAAATGAAAAAAGGTTGTTTCCACAGACAAACACAAGCATGGACAATTCCTCTCTTTCAAAATAAGGGATTTGTTTTCATTTTTATTTCAACCCGAGCTTTTCTCAGCTGATCATGAGAGATTATACACATTAATGTATTACTGTACAATATACAGTCATATACCTGACACCTCTGACTTTCCATGTGCTTTTTTTTAAGTCTATAAAACTAAATTTTCATTTGTGGAAAAGAAGCACAGTCAATGTTTGTCTTCACGGCGTACGTTTGTCGCCATCTGGTGATAAAAGTGTGTAATTTGATCCTCTGTAGTAAACACTGGTCCTATGCTTTAATTGTTATGCATAAAAACTTTCAAGCAGAACAAAGGAATGTTAAAAACCAGGTTTATTAACATTAAAGTCAAAGAAGAGCAGAAAAAACTAAAAGCTGTGACTGATAAATGCTTATTGTTTTTTGTTGTTTTGAGACAGCTCTGTTTATATTGCAAATCTGCCCCAATCATCGTTATTTCATCATAATATCATTATTTTGTTGCATTTTTCTGCATAAATTCAAATGAAATGTAGCTTATTGTAAGAATAAAACTCATTGGGATATTGTGGTGTACATGTGCAGTCTTTACAATGTCTGGTGGGTTTAATATTAATGATGACAATGAAATCAGACACAAACCTGGAGGAAAGACTAAAAGGTCAAATACTTTTACACATACCGTTTCAAATCCTCTGTGAGGATGGTCTGGAAAGCCTGAGGGCTTGCTCACTCTGAACTCATCCAACATCAGGAAGGGGTCTAGGTTCCTCAGCTGCAAAGAGTTTTTTTATTTGGTAAATGGAAGAAAATAGAATTACTGCAATATGGCAAAACAAAGAGGTGGGTCTTCTTTATGGAACAAAGAATTACAGTTTGACACTACACTGGTTTGGAGTCGTGGATGTAAGCTATCCAGAAATAAGCTTCTTGAAATATGAATATTGATATTGCATGTAAGAAGCACTAACAATCAGAATAAAGAGTTGGTTTAATATAATTATTATAACAAATTGGTATTAGAAAATATATATTATTTCAATATATATAGGTATAAAACTTTAGAGGCACTTAAATCAAATATGAAAAAGGGTATTTTTGGGCTGAAATATTCATATGAAATATTAGGGCTACAATGATCCATCAAATAATCAATTATTAATAAGAAACTACACTAAATGACTTTACTTTACAACTGTTTGATAATTGATTAATGGTTTTAAGTGTTTTTTTTACTTAAATGTGAATATTTTCTGGTTTCTTTGCTTGTGGACAACACAAGACATCTGAAAACCATATCACAATGAGACAACACAGACAACACCAATCCACATTTTCCAACACTTTCTAGACAAAATAACTAATAGATTAATCGACAATAAGAGTACGAAAACACTAAAATCAAACAAAAAAAGAGTTGCGTCCTATTTGTCTGGTGTAGGACAAGTATTAGACATTGGTTCTTGAGTCACTGGGAAAATATAAACATGTCGATTGACTTACCTCCTTTCTGCCAATGCTCCTGCGGACGTGAGCACCAACCCCCTCTGCCTGCTCCACACTCACAACTGTCTTTTCCACTTTCCTCACGTTCATTGTGCTGGGAAAGAATTCACCAGTCATTATCAAACGTCAAATATGCAGTAATGGTATTTAAATGACAATAACATTGTATTTTCTTTTTGTTCTGTCACACAATCACAACATTATATTTTGCACTCTTACTGAACTCGTGCAATTCACTTCTCTGGTGCATTGTTGAAGTCAAATTAAAATATATTATCAATGGGGCTAAAATAATCAAATACTGAACGAATCAACACCTGCTTTGATAATCACTTATTGGCAACTGGAATACTGCACATTATTGTTTGTACTAGCCCTTTATAAGTATTTCAACAGGTAAAATGGAAGGAGTGGCCATTATGTATGAAATATATTCCCCTCAAATGAAACCAAGTGATTTTGGCAGAAAAAATATCTCCTCATCCACAAAGTAGGCGCAAACTCACTTTTTGGCAACTGTAATACTGCAGGTTATTATTTATACTAGCCCTTCACAAGCATTTCGACAGGTAAAATTGAAGGAGTGGGCGATAATATTTAAAATATGTCATACCCAATAAAACTAAGTAGTTTTGTAACATAAATATTCCCTCGGTCACATGTTAGGAGCACAAATCACTTTTTGGCAACTGGAACACTGCATGCTACTGTTTGCACTCGCCCTTTTCAGATATTTCAACAGACAGAACAGAAAAATAAGACAGATATTTATTTTGTATATAAAAACAGCTGTCAATCATTGTAACCGACCACAGGCAGAATATTAGAACGTTATCACGGTTTAATTCACACAAAAAAGCACCTGTAATAGGCAGAATTGCTGCGACGCAGTGTTAACAAGCTGTGCGCGCCCCGGCGGACTCGAATCAGTTTCTGGCAGGCTATCACTTTTTGGCATGACACCAGTCTTGAAAACATTCTTCTCGGCGACCAGCAGGGTGCAGCAGCAGTCACCTGACGGATGAACTCAGCGCTGCTGTGGTCTCGTTCACCCCTCACTGTCTCTTTCACTTCCCTGAAAATGTATTTTCACGGTGTGACATTTATTTACTTGAATGAAAACGACATTTTAAGAGGGAAATAAGTGAGGCAGTTTCTTTTCTCGGGCACGTAGTGTAGGAGAAACACTACAGGAGCGTTAATCCGCGAAGTCAACCTTAAATACCGCAGAGAGTGAAGTGACTGAGATACTGGAAACCGACATAGCTGCTTAACATCCACATACCTGATAAAAACGACCAGAAGTCCCGTAAAAGCTGCAAATAGTTGGTTTGGCCGCTCGCTCTCCTCCTCAGGTGGACGACAACATGGAAGTCACAACGGAGGGCGTGGCTTAAGGGGATAAAAGTGCAAAGTCATTGTTCAGGAACAATGACTTGCACAAGTCACCATCTATGAAAAAAAAAAAAGTGGGGGATCTTTGTGGGGTAATTTAAACAGTTTCTCTATATTCAGACAATTAATTTAAAGTAAAAAACAAATGTACATTTATTTGTGTTGATGTTATCATGTGAGGAACACACTTAAGCCAGGTTTTCAACCAAGGAAATTAAAGCTACAGTGCGTACATTTGGACGTTATTATTGTGCCGATTTTTTGTTCATGAACAGATAAGATGTGACATTAGTTGTATACTGTCCAACTCAAAATGGACTCCATCAATCAATGCTACCGAGGGAGCATTTGTGTGTATACAGCAGCAGTGCAGGGGCAGGTGGGGACAGGCAGCGTTTATCTTGTCAAACTTCTGAATGACTGTGATTATTAAGCAGTAGAATTCACTTCTTAAACATATTTAAGACTCACTTCCTGTGTGCAGAGTGGTCACCTGAGTTTGACCCCTGCCTTAACCTTTGCAAGTGTGGAGAAAATACTGCAAATAATGCTTTCATAAATATAAATCTCTATAAATGATTCACAGCAAAATGAAAAAAGAAAAGACCAGCCCCAATTTTCAACATCTATATTATGTACATCCTCTAACTGTTTCACTATTTAAAAGCACAAATCCATTAATTTTCTTTTATTGTTAAATATTTCCAGAACCAGTGGATGGACTGCTTCAAACTGACATTATATATATAAAAGTATGCACTTTATGGTAAATTCAAATTTAAAAACCCTATGTAAAACAACATCAGTTTAAAAAAGAGGCTGATAAATGCTGATGATAACAGTGTGAACAACAGAGATGAGTGACCAGGAGCATGAATCACTTTTTAGCAACTGGAATACTGCTTGTTTCAGTTTGCACTATAGCCCTTTACAGCAGGGGTGTCAAAATCATTTTTGTTTAGGGGCCACATACAGCACAATTTGATCTCAAGGGGGCCAGACCAGTAAAAATAGTAAAATAATAGAATAATAACCTATGAACAACAAGAACTCCTTTGTTTTTTCTCCTTTGTTTTACATTTAATGAAGGATAATTTTACAAAACATGAAATTTCTTGAGAAATATAAGTGCAATTTCAACAATATCATGCCTAAATTTACTATTTACTCAGCACACTGGATCTATAAAGGCACAAACATTTCGTCACGGGTATCTGGAGCATTTGACATTACGTTTAGATTAGTGTGAAATTCTAACAAATTCATCCTGTGGGCCGGATTGGACCCTCTGGCGGGCCGGTTCTGGCCCCCGGGCCGTATGTTTGACACCCCTGCTTCACAGGTATTTCAACAGGTAAAAGGGGGCTATAATGTATAAAATATCAATATAATGAACATACACATCCCTGATGCTGTGATAGTTGTTGGTTTTGACTGTTCTCCTCCTAAGGTCGATTACAACACCTTCCAACTACTTGTGATTGATACACATTGTGCACATTCAAATAAAAAGATCCGTTTCATCAGATCGAAACAATGTGTTGTATATTTGACGAGGATAAAACTGGTCAGACGCATTTGAATTTGACCTCCTGCGGTCTCAGTTAAAGCCAGAGCAGTCCTTGCATTTGTTGAATATATTCTCTAGTTTTAGATTTCTCCCCGTTCAATTCAGACGCAGCTCCGGTGTCCTGCTGCCTGTGACGCATGATGTCCTCTGTGATTCTCTTGCTGGCAGCCTGTCCGCCTGCCAGGTTTACTGCGTGAGGGCCAACCTGTGTGAAAGGTCAAAGAAAGAGGGGTGACATTAGTGACATAAATTCAATTTAATGTGCAGGTTGTGGAACAAAAAATATTGCACTGTGGCCCAAGGTTATAATAGTTTTGGATTTGTCATTAGTTTTAGTTTTTATTTAGTTTTTGAGAGTGGGTTTGCTAGTTTTTATACATGCCAGTGTTAGTTTATTTGTAATATGGAGATTCAAAAAGGTGATAATAAGCATTGTGTCATAAAAACCCAGCAAAAGATGCCATTTTTAAAATGTATTTTTAAAATGTATGACAAATGAACAGCCATCCCTGAATGAAATATAACAGTCTACAAGAAAATGTGCATCATACTGCTGAGCTTGGATATAGTTTGTAAAATAGTATAGCCAACAGACACATATGAACATAACAACATAAATAAACAATTATGACACATTGTTTGTGAGCCAGGAGTCTGGGGGAGCTCAATCTGAGCAAAAAACAATAAATCCAATAAAAGACTAGAGGTTTGATTCACTTAGATGAACCAACTCAACCCAATTAACTACATAACGAATGTTATGTTTAACTTGTATAGCCTAGACAAATTAAAAAGATTATATATGAATAAAAAATGCTGTCTCAAATACAACCTTTCAAAATTGCCAGCAGAGAAAATGAAATGCACTTCATATGAACCCAAAAGGATTATGTATGAAATAAATTTACAAAAACTAAGCACATTTTCATTACAATTTAAGTTAGTTTTAGTTTTTTAAACACACAATTCAGTTTCAGTTAGTTATCGTTTTTTTTAATCTGCAGTTTTTATTTTTATTTCCGTTTAGTTTTCGTTATTTCGTTAGTTTCCGCTAACTATCAGAACCTTGCTGTGGACGCACCTGAAGAGCAGTGTACTGCCCCATCAGATAGAGTGGACACCCTTCTGCCCACTGTAAGTTTTCTGAAATGCACGGCCAGCCATCTATCACCTTAATGGAGGACACAGCAGATACATTTAATAAATCTATTAAACATGATTTCGTCAAACATCATCAAAAACTTCAGGAAAATGTTGCATTGCATTTTTCTCATGTGTTGACCTTGTCCTTCATGAGTCCTCGACCACACCGCTACCTTTTTCCCCCACACATTTTAAATCTGATGTACAGCAAACCAAAACCTATTTTCAGCTGTTTACATTGTTTACCCACTTGAATTGGGAAATCCTTTATCACTTCAGAAAGCAACGGGTCCTGGTTCACATCGAGTTTGCAGCCAGTGGCGAGCCAGATCATATCTCCAGTCCAGTGGTCTCCGGTGCTGAGGGACAGACTCCAGGCCTGGCTCTTGTAGCACCAGGTGGCTTCACTCACCTGCACAGTTATGACTCATCTCACATATGGAATCTCACATTATCGTATTATCCCACCCAAACAAACAACCCCAAGCTCAGATATTATCACCTCATCTCCTCTGACTGTGTCTAAACTCATTTCACTCCTAACATTATTCTGATTTTACGTCAGATCATCATTTGACCAGATCTGACGTCTTCACTCTTCTTATAATGTCCTTTAACTCCTTTAATTAACTAATTGCTATCTAACAAAGTCATCTCATCTCATAGCTATTTAATCAGTCTCATCTGGCTTAATCTGATCTCATCTCAACATTAATTACCTCATTATCTCATTTGACCTGATTCGTCCTGATCTCATTTAAAATGTCTTAATCCGATCCACCGATTTCATATCTGATCTCATACTATTTTGTGTTATTTTGACCCAATTCTCTAATCTCACCTCAAATCATGCCACTAACATCATCTCAATTTACACAATCAACTTTTTAACTGACATCTAATCTATTTTAAGCGTCATCTGATCTCATATACCTCATGTTATCATCTTAAATCATCTGATCTCATTTGGCCTTTTCATTTGAACTGACTCTCATTTGAAATTACATCTTAATCTCATCTACCTCATTTACTAGGGTCGTGGCTAGTTTTGTTTAATTTCATCTCACTTTTTTTAAAAATTATTTTTATTACATCAATTTTATCTCACATCAATTACCTAATCTCATTTGACCTCATCTGACCTAATTTCATTTGAAACTATATCCTAATCCCATCTACCTCATTCACTACAATCTCACGTCAAATCATGTCCCAAAATGTACTTATCATTTGGCTTCTTAGTCATCTCATCTTGTCTCATGTCATCATCAATAAAATAATCTCATTTGATCTCATCTGAAATTACATCTTAATCTCATCTAACTCATTTGCTATGGTCATAGCTAATTTTGTATAATCTCATCTCCCTTTTGTTCTTTTAAATCGAGATCATCTCATTTTGACTTCATCATCTCATCTCAGCCTGTGTCATTTGGCTTCTTCCTCATCTCATCATCAATTACCTAATTTCATTTGACCTCAACTGACCCAATCTCATCTGAAATTACAACTTAATCTCATTTACCTCACTTACTAGGATCATAGCTAATTTTGTTTAAACTCATCTCACTTTTTTTTTATCTTCTTTTGACTTTATCATCTCATCTCAAACCAAAGCATGTCCCTAAATTTACCTTGTGTCATTTGGTTCTTCCTCATCTCATCTCATCTCAACTTCTTCCTCATTTCATCTGGTCTCATCTCATATCTAATCTCAGCTTCTTCCTCACCTCATCTCATCTCAACTTCTTCCTCATCTCATTTCGTCTCATCTCATCATTTATTACCTACCTACCTATTTGACCCCACGTGACCTCAGGTGACCTACAGTCGCTACTTTATTTGATCTATTCTAGCCTCTTTATAGCTCACAGCACCTTGTCTTGCCTCATCTCATCTGATCTCGTCCACTACACGCTCAGCTGCTTTGGGACACACATGCACAGTTACCTGACAGTATGTCCTCACATCCACCTGTCCCTTCAGGATGAATGGCTGTAGGTGGATGTAGACCTCTGGTGTGACGGCCCCTCCTTTCCTTGCCTGGCGAATCATCGCCAGCCGTTTGTGAAGACTCCGCTCGCCGTAGAATTGCCGTAGGTACGCTTGGCCGTCCATCTTGATGCCGTGCTCCACATGGGAGTAACGACCCACCAGGCCCTCCACGTCACCCACGTCGAACTGTTTCAGCTGTAGAGGAAAACAGTGAAGACTGATGTGTGAAGTGGTGGGGGCCGACAGGTAGAGTTGCAGGAAATCTTAATGGTTGGCCTACATGCAGTTTCACACTGTCACTAGACCTGGAGGTGTTTCCTCATGACCCAGGTCACATGGCTGGCACCTCGCTGCAGGGCAAGTGAGACGACATGAGCGCTGGTCAGACCGCCACCAACTACCATTACTCTCTGCCGTCTCTCACACACTACACACAATTCTAGACACACATAGAACTTGCTGAGTGTTGCAGTGGGGACTGGGAGTCTTCCGAAGCCCAGACACCTCAGGTGAAAGCAAAGTAATACTCAATTCATATTATTTTTGCATAGCAATGTTCATTATCTTTATAATTCCTAGACAAAAACAATTTATGGCCTTCAAAGGGGATCTGACTTGCCTTCAGGGAGTAAAGTCTCGCTCTCCTTGTGCTTCGCATTTGACAGACAGTGCATGAGGTGCACTGTGTGCTGCAAGCGCTCCTCTGGATAGCTCTCGCCAATGCTTTTTACCCATGAAGGGATGTTTGCCATCGGTGCGCGGGTCGGTCCTGTTGCCATAACGACCCGATGAGCTTTTAAGGTGATGCCTTCTCGAAGTTGGACTTGAAAATACTTCACTCTCTTCTTCTTGTCCCCGTCCATCACTCTCATGACGTCACCCTCCTTCACACAGTCCGTCTTTTCTTCCCTGGGCTCAATAACGGGGACGATGCGCTCCACTGTTCCCTTCATCAGCATCCCGTCCAGGTTGTATCTCTCCACCTATAAGTTCAGATCCATCAAGTCAGAGAAGTAAAAATAAAGCAGTGACCACACTTCTGGTTCTCATGCCGCTTGAGAGATTATTCAACAGTTTCCATCTCATTGGAGACAAACAACACAAAAACAAAAACCAACACCTTTTTAGTTCTTCTATCACGTGTTAATGACAGGATGTAGAATTGCAACTGTTTTTGTTCCATATTATTTGGTCAAATCTAAAAAGAGCCTGCACAGGCTCTGTTGCTTGAGCGATGTGATTGTGTTTTTTGATAATTCTCATGCGGTGCACAGTGAAATGGTTGAACTCCGTGTGGTTATAAGTAACGCTTCCTCCTTCCATCTTGACTTCTCCATTCAAACGATAATCTGTAATGTTTTTTTTTTAATATTTAACATTTTTTTCCTCGGATACCTGTTACCCTGAAAAACAACTTTGACACTTACATCTTGAAACTTAGTGACCTCTCCACACAGGTGGTACAAAGTTGATGTAATCTCACATGACACGGGAGGTAACGAAGGTTTAGTGAATAAATAAGGCTGCAAAACTGTAGATAGAGTAGCAGGGGAGAGTCTTTAACACTCTAAACATCTTCTTAGAGGGTCTTTCAAAAGAACTGAATACTTCTTCAAGCGCCTCCATGCTTGAAAATCTGTGGGAAACTACTTGTAAACAGGATATGACAGAATATTTATATTTGTGGATACAGAGGCAGCACAAGGCGGTTTATCCCATCAAACTGCTGAACCACCAGGTTTTTTTGTAAGCAGAAGAATTCACTGCTCGAACTTTTGTTTGCTAATTTGTACACAATGTTGCTGTTGTTCCACTGCTGCACTGTCACGTCCCTTGGCGTCGCTTTACAGACACACAGTATCGGTATCCTTCTGCCAGCTGCCCCGAGTGTCCATCCTTTTATTTACCAATAATCTACTCTAGAAATAACATGAAACATAGCAGTAGTTAATCCAAATTACGACCACACACGCACATATCCAACCTGATGTTTGAAGAAATCCACACTCAGTTTGGTTCCTGGCAGACTGAAGGATAAACTCTTCTTAAGTGTCGAGGTGATGTTTAGCCGTTTCTTCTCCTTCTTGCCAAGTCGCATGTCATTGAAAAATGCATTTTCGTCCAGAATATAAACCTGGTCTGGGAGACAGTGAAGGTCTGCTGAACGATCACTCTTTACAACAAACTCCTCCAGTGCTCTCTGTCAAAGAAAACACACAAACTTATTCATATTCATGCTGTAAAAATATTTTTTTTGTTTCTTCCTCAGTGCATTTGAGTTAATCTACCTTATTGAGAGGGTCTGTGTGCACCAGTACGTGTGAGCGCAGATGAGGGATGCTCAGTGCTGTGAACTGGCTCTCCCACAGAGTGGTCCACTCTCCATAGGAATCTACCACTTGAAGACTCAGTGGGGGGGGAACAGGACTCCTTGATACTGGTATCGCTGCTGGTCGTTCCTCCGGTGTTCTTTCTGCAGACACATCACAAATGTAAAGACATATGGACTGAACAATGAGGCATCATTGAGGTCGTTGAGGTGATTCACATACATGTTATAATGCATGTGTGCATGTACAGTCGTCAAGACGATCTGCTGAAGTTCAAACCAAGGATCGCAATATGAAATAAAAGTGATTACTATTATGAGAGAGAAGGCAACGGGGCAGTAGGGTTAGCGGCCCGATCTTGCCAAGAAGGATGTGTGCGGAGGGTGCAGGCAGGACAGCACACAGGGATTCTCCCTGGTGAGACACAGGAGGAGCTAGGCCCGGAGTCAACCCACAGTGCCCAGAACCTCCAGTTGGCACCAGCCCCAAACCCACGCAGACCATCAGAACATCGTTGGGTCAAGTGGCCCCAAGCAAACATGGAGAGGGAATGACTCCTGTTTGATGCTGATGCCGACAAGATCTTGGAGACAACTGCCAAAGGAGAGGCCAATCACCGCCTCCACACCATGACCACCATCATCATCAGCCTAGCAGCTGAGAGATTTGGGCTGGAGGAGAAGAGAGCAGAGAGGCCCCCCTGCACCAAGAACAACCAGGCAAACAACATCCACAAGCTCAGGCAAGAACTTAAGAACCTGAAGCGGCAGTTCGAGGAGGAGAGGGCACCCCTGACGGAGCTGCGCAACATTCTCCGCAAGAAGCTCATGACCTTGTGGAGGTCCAAGCGGCACAGGAGAAGGTGGAAGGAAAGAGCCAGGAAATGGACAGTCTTTCTGGCAAATCCATTCGGTTTCGTAAAACAGCTCCTGGGACAGAAGCGTAGTGCTCAGCTCACTTGACCCAAAGCTGAGATGGATCGCCACCTCAGTGATACCTTCAGGGATGCATCTAGGGCCCAGGATCTGGGCCATTGCCGGTCTTTGATCAGGACTGACAATGACATAACATTGCTGGGCATCACTGGAGTCAGAAGGCTAAGGGCCATTAAGGAGGCCACTGAAGCAGCAGAAGTTGCTTCAAGGTGGCTGTGGATCAGGAGAGGAGATAAGTGGGCGGGGTAGCGCTACCTGGACACAAGCCGGGGCTTGATCACCCCCGGCTGGGTCACCTGGACAAGAATGTATGATGTTTAAAAGACCCAAAACACTCAAGGACTCCAGGTAACATCACTGAGGATGTGTCCAGGTTGCATCATAGTTGGTTGCTGTATGTCACAAGCTGAAGTGACTACACAGCAACAATTGGAGTGTTGAAATTTCAGGGTTATACAATTCCAAGTAGATTTTGAGTCTTGACTATACCTGATGGGAACGTTTCTCTTTCTGCGACTGCAAGTGTTCAGGAGCAACACAAAAAGTTGGTCTTTTTCTCCACACACAATTTATATTCATTGTTGTCAATTATCAACAAACTGCTTTAGCTCTATATAGAATTCGCTCCTGGATTAAGTCTTATAAGGCACGTTATACCAGTTGTTGGCCTCCTCTTCTTCTTGCTACTGGAGCATCTGTTGCTGTATGTTCCAGGATGTGGCTCAGACCTTGGAGAGTTGGAGCAGGACGGGGAGAGCAGTGAGTCATCTGAGTTTGGGTCAGGGTTGTTTGGACGAGAGAGCAGGGTTGCAAGGGTCAGAGCATGAGGGCCAGCCCCAATTATCAACACATCGACTGTCACCATCTGAAAACACAGACCAACAGGACAGCAGGAGTTGAGATTTTTATAAATTATACACTAGATATTGTTTGGTAAGCAGTTCATTTAAAATTTCAATCATAAACCAGGTTTATTAGTATGTAGTCAGACAACATTTCTCAATACCTTCATCAAACACACACACATGCACAATCTACCAGAGAATTTTCAGTACCTCGACGTCTCATGTGGTGGAACCGTGGTCTGTGTGTCCACTCTGACACACTGCAGACCTGTGGCATGTTTCTGTCATGTAACTCAATCCACCTCACCGTCTACAGATTTAGCTTGAGTTCACACGCTCAACGGGGTAACTCTGGAAATAGCCAGCATGTGTGCTTGTGTAAAATTAGCCACACAACCCACCTCTGTGTTGAAACAGGAAAAGTGTTGCACTATTGCATTTTTTCAATAGATGTTGATAGCAGTGATAAAACAATACAAAGAGAGCACAGACTTCTACCAAGGCTGCGGAGGTTCCTACAAAGTCAAAACTCATGGTTCACCAACAAAAATATGATTTCTCCCACACCTTTCACACAAATAAAATAAAATACGACAGACTACAACAAAATTAAAATCCACTTAGTAACCTTCCTAGAAGGAGCAGTGGGCAGCCATAATGTGCAGCGCCTGGGGAGCAATGGAGGTTGGGTACCTTGCACCCCAGCCCTTTGACCTGGTGGGGGCAACCCTCCAGTTACAAGCCAAGTTCGCTTTCCACCTGGCCATGGGCTGCACCATGCACTTATATGCAAAGACACTGTTGGATAAAACAAAGGAATAGGTACTTTTATATAGCTCAAGGATAAGCAAGACACAAAATAGATACAAAACAATACATACTGTAATGCAAAGGGAAAAAAGTATCACAAAAGGAAATTATTAATCATGAATTTGAATTTTAAAAAGACTGAAAGACTTTATTAATCGCCTAACGCTTACATGGGTTGCTTGTCAGGCTTCAAACTTAAAGTGGCCATAGACTGGAAACTCCAATTAACGTTATCATGTTTACATAGGTTGTAGCTTGCATCAAAATTAAAAATACAAGCTGTCAGCAGACAGCAGCTGCAGGCCAACCTAATTCATGGTTTCATTCCCAAAGTGAAATAAAATTAATCAACTTTTAACTAACTAACTGTACAAATGCGGAGAAATATTTATTTACAAAGAATGGGTTTTAAAATCTTGTGACTGAATATTTGTTTTCAATGTACTATTTTTTCAGACTACGTGGCTGATCTGATGAGGCTGCTGTTTGAGGTTTGAGGTCAGGAAAATGGGCAGCATGCGACAGCATGTGATGATGACTTGTACACTTCCACCCCAATACTCCCAGTACTGGAGAAGAGGATATATAGACAATATTGTAAAAACAGTTAAAAGCTGTTGTTGCTGTGTTCTGTATTCTGGGGAAAAATATTAGATGTTATTAAGAATTTACTTGCGTAATTTTCTGCCTCTCAAAGGCCCATAGTCTGCAGAGGTGTGAATATTTGTTGACAAAATGGAGCTATATTTGAGTAGACTGATTTACTATCATTCAAAATGACCACTTACAGACTTCAAGATACTGCCCATTTTGTATGAAATTATCAGAAAAGGACTGTTGAAATTTAGGAATTAATTTTTTTTTTTTGTTACTATTAGAGGGCAAAATGTTAGATACTTTTTCAGTACTTCTCCGTGCAATGATATGTAGTTACATCAGAAGAGACAGAGAGAACATACATAGATTCATAGAGTCAATATTTTTATTTGTCATTTCCAGGCAAATTAAATTACTTTTCTCACAGTCCCACCAGCTAGCTCTGAAGATGTGTAAAAAAGAACAAGAAAATGAACAAAGTAGTGCAGAAACTACTACCTCTAATAATGAAACCAGAATAATTTTAATATTTTAAAATTATTATATTTTTATATAAATTTTAAATAATTGTTTCACAGTAATTTACAGGCAAAATCAGTCCAAGGCTTAGGCTTACAACACACACACACACACACACTGTGATGTCTGGGTGGGGGAAAAGGAGAGCCGCTACACCAGTGTCTCATCCTAACAGCATAGAGAAAATACACCCAGAAAAGTCATTCCTGCCTTTGTGAAATGTCCTGCTGCAGCCTTGGGAGTGGAGGAGGTTCAGTTGTCTTTGTTTCTTGTGACTCTGGATCAAAATGTAAGGAGCAACAACAAGGTACAGCGATGAAGCTACTAACTGCTAGTTGCGGCTAACTGCTAGTTGCGGCTAACTGCTAGTTGCGGCTAGTTATCTAAAAATAAAAAAACAAGTAATGAATTGGACAACTGTACGGAGCCCCTAAAGGGACATGGAAAAAAGAAAAGAAAAAAAGATGTACTTTTGCAAGATCTTGCAAAACTATTGCGACATTTTGTGGGATGATACTGGCAAGAGATGATGAGATACAACTTTATTGTCATTACTCAAATACAAGTTTCAGGTAAATGAGGTAAAAAAAATTAAAAGAGGAGAGACAACTAACGTTAATGTTGTCCATAGAACATAATAGCGACGTTTCGTTAGCTACCTATAAAACCTATCAATCTATCATATATTTCTTATGTGGAACAGCAATTATTTAAACCTATTGTAAAATTATAATAAAATAGGCTAATAATGGCATAGTAATTTATGGTCTTATTCATTTATTGCCAGTGACTGCTTTTTCTTGAAGGGCTGCAGTAAAATTATTTTTTAAATTGTTGAATAAGATGTTAAAAGGTTCTGCCTTGCCGGTATGCTATAGGTGAAACTCCCCAACCTGGCAGCCCCAAGCTCCCTGAGAGCTGTCAATCAAAGTCCAGTGGCTCTGCCTGAATGATGAATTTACAGTCACTATGGGTCACATTGACCCGGAAGTACATGAATGAATGAATGAATTAATTAAAATTTTGCAAGATCTTGCAAAAGTACAGGGTTTTTTTTTTCCAACCTCCAATTTTCCCTTTATCAGCTCCGTACAACTGTAATCAAAACATTGAAGAAGCTTTTCTAATATATGTAAGTAAATGTTGAATGTAATACATTTAATAGTGTGATAATTACAACTGAATGTCTTATTAATACTATTATTAAAATATTGCTGTATATACAATCTAGTTTTACACCTCTGTTATAGAGAAACAAACCCACATATATACATATTATCCAATGGGGAAACTGATGTAACAGATTGTCAATTAAATGTTAATTATCCTCAAGTAACAGAAATAAATAACATAAAAAACAGGTATTGTATATTGTTCACTCTCGACTGATACAGAGGAAGTAATTTTCTTCCTGTGGTTCCCATGTCTCTGTTATAACCTATGATAAAAGTGACAGTTGTAATATTTCCTCTTTGTTCAAAATCTTCATAACGGACGGTGTCATTGCTTCACTTCAAAAGCAAGAAGTAATCGTAAATAAAAGAAAGTTTGTTTGGTTCGAGTTTCATTCAAATAAAATCCTTGTGCTATTAAATTTTCCCTTGTTTCTGCATAATTCACTTCTTCTTTCTGACGAAGTGGCACCGTGTGTCCTATCATCTTTACTTCCCCTTTGATTCATATGAAGTAGAACCACCAAACCACACGGCTTTAAAAACCTGGTGTCAGCTTTAGTCTTCAGTATTAAGACAGCGAGCATTTACTGTCTTGCTCTATGGATCTGGAGGTGGGTTATACAACTTATCACATCAGGAATTATATCACTGTGTGCATTGGATGATATTTCTCATTCATGTTTTTTTTTTTTATTTGTCAGGACTCCAGGGTTCACGGTGGGGTGATTGTCGGCCACAAGATCCATGAAGGAAAGCATCATTATGAAGTGGAAAAGGTGATGAAGCCCACGAAAACAAGTGGAGAAAAAATATTTGTCAGGTATGTATCCGTCACTGTTGATCAGATACTGACTTGCTTTAGTCCACATGTTCTCGCTGCCCGTAACGCTGATGAATGTAATGACACAGTGTGTCGTGATGTAGAAATGTGGGGTCTCCATAAACCCACAATAGTTCCTTTTGTTCATTAATGACAAAAAGATAGAAGCAAAAAACAACATAACAGAAATGACATACAGTTAAGTCCACATGTAAAAGAAATAACAGTTAGTGACCCTCGAGTGACCAGGATTTGATTCCAATCAAAAATCTGGTCAATTAACCCTTTAGCACCGAGCGTATCGCCAGTGCCAGTATCGCTTGTCCATGTACTTGTACTTTTCTAAGTAAAACTGTAAAATCCAATTTGTTTTTTGTGTTCTTCATTTTAAACTGTTGATACACATTGTAAATAAGCAGTATCTCACCAGAACAGGACTGACATGAAGTTGAAGTGACTTTTTTATAATATTAGATTATAGTAAAAGTCTTGAAGTATATGATATTTACTGTACTTTTCTGATATAAAATGTTTTAGAAGTAAAAGTTTTAAAAAGGTGTGGAGTTAGGATTGAGCCACAGTGGCTCTGTGGTAGGGTGAAGGAAGGTTGTGTGTTCAAATCTTGCCAAAAAGAGTAAAGCAGCTCAACACTAGAAAAGCTCTATATAAATACAGACCATAATACCAACTATTCTTTTTCTTCTGATTTTATTTGGTAGTAACAAATAAACAAAGATAGTTAAGAGATAGGAAATGCAGTGGAGTAATAGTAAAAGTTGCTAAAAATATAAATATAAACAAAGTAAAGTATGGATATGTGAATATTGTACTTAACTACATTAAAAAAGTATTTGTATATGTATATATATATATATATATATATATATGTATAAGCAGAATAGTCCAGGCGGACATTTTAAGGCTTAGGTTTTAAAGGGTTAAGAACCAAAAGATAGGGGAACACAAATAAAGACAAAGCAAAAATGTATTGCTCAGCCTGTGTCATTCTATAAACACCACTTTGTAGTAAGATATACCTAAAAATTGGGTTTATATATAACACAACAATATAAACATTGGGTTTATATAACATGAATTCGATTTGAAATGATTCCTCGAGTTACAGAAATGTAAAATATAAATGGTATCACTTTATTGTGATAGTCCGTTGTTGACGCTCTACTGTTTTCCATTTGAATTACATGATCCTGACACACATTCAAGTGTAGTTTCCCTACTAATATTCTGATGACTGTCAACAAATTAACAATTAAATGTCAAGTAATCTAAAATTTGATGTTAAATGATAATAAACATATTGTCCACAGATAATCAACATAGAATTGATCATTTCTGTGACATGAACCTGTTAACTTTTCAGCCGACAGGACCAAGCAGAAGTACGTGGACACAGTCTACAGAGAACTAGTGAAATGATGGTTAATAACTAATTAAAAATACTAGTTACAGTCAACAGGTCCTTCTGTGTCGGGGCTGGATTATAATCTACTGGCAGTTAGCTAGGGTATAATCAAAATGAAGTGTTACCATTTCAATATTGTGTCGTTCATAACGGTTCCAATGTATCAAACTATGGCAGGAGGGGAGACAAACTGATTCAGATAAACGGCGTGGACCTGCGAGGTCTCCCACCTAAAGACTTGGCACAAATGTTAGCTGAGGGGAATCCAATGCTGGTGAGTTCATCAAGGCTTCCTTGGTTTTTATGGTTTTTAGACTTTTTACTTTTTTTATTTCTACTTTACTATTTCTAACCTACACTATGTGTCACATGGTTTATTCATAAGTGGGACAACAGCTTTCATTACACAGTGAAGAGACTATTAATTTAACTATAGCTATGGACAATATGCATGAATTCTGAGAAAAAAAGATCAGAAATCAGACTTTTTATTTCATCTCAGAATATGACTTAATCTCAGAATTCTGACTTTCTTAAATCTCAAAATGTAACTTTAATCTCAGAATTCAGAATTTTCTTTAATCTCAGAGTGCAACTTTAATCTCGGAATTCTAATTTTGATCTCAGAATTCTGACATTTCTTTAATCTCGGAATTCTGAATCTTTAATCTCAGAATTCATTTTCTTTAATCTCAGAGTGCAACTTTAATCTGAATTTAATTTTGATCTCAGAATTCTGACATAATCTGAATTCTGATTTTATTCTCAGAATTCTGATTTTATTCTCAGAATTCTGATTTTCATTAATCTCAGAATTCTGACTTTTTCTTTAATCTCAGAATTCTTTAATCTCAGAATGTGACTGTAATCTCAGAATTCTGACTTTTTTCTTTAATCTCAGAGTGAACATTCTTTCATCGCAGAATATGACTTTAATCTCAGAATTCTGACATTAATCTCAGAATTCAGACTTTTTCTTTAATCTCTGAATTGTTTAATCTCAGAATTCTGACTTTCTTTAATCTCAGAATATGACTTTTATCTCAGAATTCTGACATGGATCTCAGAATTCTGACTTTTTCTTTAATCTCAGAATGTGACTTTATTCTCAGAATTCTGACTTTAATCTCAGGATTCTGACTTTGTCGACTCAGGATTACATTTCATTGTGTGTCATAGGAGTGCAACGGTGCATATGACGAATAGAACTCTGGAATCTTGAACTACATGGTAAAACAACAACAACAAATTTCACAATTGGACAAACCTTTGCTCTTGTGTTAGCCTTAATGGCCTTCTCGTTGGAGTCAAACTGACCTGCCACCAAAGAACAATAAAATTATTATGAATAACAGTAAAATATCATATTACTGTATATATTTTGGTAGTCTAACTCCACAAGCAACAATAACAGCAATTATGATAATATTTACAGTTAATATTACCTTTTTTCGATGATTAATATGAACTCTACAACATAAGGCCAGAGAGTACCCTGATTAACTTTTATCCCGTACCATAAAGCATTGTTTCCCAAACTTCCTATACAGACTCTCACTTTTTAAAGATGGCAGACCATAGTGACCCAAACCACTTCATAAATCAGGACAAGAGTAATTAAATTAATTATTTCCCAAAGCTTGTGACATTAATCAAAACGTCATGTTATTTTAAACATATACACATAAACCTGTTCTATAAGGTTGCGAACACAAGTCTCCCACGATCCATCTGACCATAAAATGTCTTCATGTAAAGAACACGTGTACACGTGTGCTCGTGTGGTTGACGCAAAAAGACATTTCTAATCAACGCCCGTGTTCTTCTGCCCGTTCACATCAGACTGTGCACAAGGCGAGCAAGACGAAGATCAAGGAGCAGCCTCCCAGCAATGGAGACATATTGTTTCCCTTCTTCAAGGATTCCACTTCTCTCCATTTCACCATGGAGATGAAGAGGGAGCGCGAGGATGAGGCGCAGGAAGGAGAGGGAGGGGAGGATGGGGCTGTAGAGGAGGAGAAGGAGCAGGAGGAGGAGGAGGTTTGTCCAACTGAAACTGAGGAGAATGGGGAGAAGCAGGAAATGTTCATCGTTAGCCTGACGGAAACCAGAATCTCAACGGTGACGGGGAGAGGCTGTAGTGACGGGGGCGTGTGTGAGGGATGTCAGGGCAGAGGTTGCACCTTTCATGATGTTGTCATGATATCAGAATCCAGCAAAGTGACACTTGGTGAGTAGGTTTTACGCCTCTCCTCTGCTCCTCTAACAATACAACCCTTTTCCTTGTCAATACAGAGACATGAGGCAATTCACTGTCAACTAGAGAAAGGGTTGAGAGACACAAACCTCCCTCAAGGCCGGTTCAGTTTCCGACTGTGTCTAATTCATCCACAGTCAAATCAAACGGGATTTCTTCCTTGGGCCATAATCCACATCCCCAGGAAACATATTCCATATCTGCCTTGTACTTTTGGAGTTATGCTGCAGCCAAAAACACAACTTCTCAGGTCCAGGTTGTGATGTATTCCTGGGCAACCTCACGTTGCTCGTGGTGGCTGTGAATGAATGGGGGCAGAGCCGGCCAAAGCTCATTAAACTGCTGAGTGTGCAGAGTAAAACCCCCACATTTTATCATATTAAAGAAATATTTTTTCCATATATTTCCATATCCAAATAGTGTTGGGTAATTTTTATTATTTTTTTGTTTTTATTATAATATATATATATATATATATTATTTTATTATTATTATTTTTTTTATTTATTGAGTATTTGATTTGATTTGAAAAATGACAATTGTTGTTTTCTGTTTAAAAACTGGTTTACTTGTAAATTCAGTATCAGCACACTGAGTGCTTCACTTTGAATACAAACGTGCAAAGTAACAATAGGCCACTTGTGATTTTACTGCCCTCTTAGCTCAAAAACAAGACACTGGTTTAGTGTAAATAACACAGCTATAATTATTGCAATCTATACTGTTACATTTGCATCAACATTAAGTCCCTTTTATTGTTGTGTAAAGTGGTCATCGAGACGAGAAAAGCACTCTATAAATACAGAGCATTTACATTTACCATGTTAAACTTTCAGTTGCAAGAGGAGGCGGCAGTTTAAGATGCGCCAGCGAGTTAAACGCTGCAATCGAAAACGTGGCCACCTACCAGTACCTCCGAAATGTGTATGACGGGCAATATCTCTACCCTTCATCATCTCCAGGTTTGTCATTCAAAGTAAAATCACCTGCAAGAGGTGGAATTGTATGCCGCCATTTGGCTTCCTTTTGCGTTCCTTTTGTTTGTGTCCTTTCCAGAGAAGATCACAATCTACTATTACAAGTCGTCTGCAAATGAGTTCAGCGGAATGCCAGTGGTCCTAAACTTCACTGACTCTGACCACTTTCTCAGGTGCAACAAGGACGGACAGAGGGTGTCTCTTCAGGTGGAGGTAACGTGCAAATATGTGTCGTCGAGTCAAACCTATAATGCGATAAAGTTCATAAAAAAAGTTGTTCATTAAAAACGAGCCAAGTAGACTTTGAACTGTGACGTATTTCCAAATTTCACAAATTCAGTCCCATTTTAAACATCTTGAGTACTTCTTGCTCAGGTGGGTATATATATATATATATATATATATATATATATATATATATATATATATATATATATATATATATATATATATATATATATATATATATATATATATATATATATATATATATATATATATATATAGTTGGTGAAAATGATTTTTTCTCATCAGAAGTAAAGTAATATTCAAAATCCAAACCTGAGTTTCCTCAACATCAGAGCTTTTCGGCCCTCAACTATTTAGTAAGTATTTTAGCAAGAAAAACACAATATTCAAATCAGCCAAAATCACCAAAGAATACTCATGTTAAATATTCCTAATGTTGATATTTATCAAAATAATGCCTGCCTGATGGCGTGTTGACACCAATTCATCGCGCGACAACTTTACATACAAAGTCAATGCAGAGACGCGATGGTTGTGATTGGCCGTCGTTCCTGTGTGGTTTCCCGACCCACCAATGGTGTTGTGAAACCACACAAGACGACGCTTTGCACAACAGAGAGTGCAACACTGCTTTGGTTGATGGTGAACAGAAATGCCTGTTACTTCTGTTTAAAATACAGCGGATAGCGTCCATCGCGTCACAAAATGTACACAATGATCCCGCGGTGCGAAACACAGCATGAGGCTGGCCCATCTCCAATACCGCCAATGTCTTATAGACATTGTGTGTTGGTTTCAGGAAAGTCAAAGTCAAATGATGTTAAATTGATGTCCATTATATATATATAAAAAAAACAAAAACTTGAAAGAAACAAAATTGACACTTGAAAGTAATCCACACTTTGTTGTTGTAGACATGCTCAAAGCAGATGCTGCAGCATATTTCCATGAACGACAAGACCAAACTCGCTTATGTCTTCTACATGAAGTCGGACCCATTGCACAAGAGGACGTTTGAGTCGGCGCTGCACAGCGGGTGGTTCATTAAGATCGTCAACACAGAATCCACTAACGATCGGGTAACGATCGATACTTTGGACGGAGCGACAGCCGAGAACACGTTCCTCTTTGTTATTCAACCACAGTGAAATTCGCTCAGGAATTGTATTTGGGAATTGTGATGTTAAACCAGTGGCGGTTTGTCAATAGGGGGCGCTATGTCAAAGTATCAAAGACTCGCATTGATTTTAAAATTACTTTTGCGATATATATATATTTGTTTTCTTACGATAAATTTACACGAACTCCCGTAGCAGTAGGGATGTTTTCAGTTGCTTTTTCACCTTTTTTCAGAGTACATATTTACATTTACATCTACCGCTTTATGCTCACCGTCATAAAAACTCTCCACTGACGCTCCTCCCTCCCTGAGCCGGTGAGCTCTTTTTGCATGATTCTGTTTTTTTTAATTCTCTCCATTTGAAAAAAACCGTCCAATGTTTCCTCTTCCTCACTCTTCTTCCTCAAAATTCACAAATCATTAATCATTCAAAAATATTGTATTTTATTTGTCTGAAAAAAAAACCTTCCCTCACTTGTTCTTTGTTTTTTTTGGACGTAGCCAATTAGCAGGCAGAGTCCTAAGCCCCGCCCATGGCCAGAATTGCAAACAAAAAGAACAAATCAGGGAACATTAAAATGTTCCACATGATCTAAAGTTGCTTAGAGGTGATGAACTTCCTGTCTGGGCCACAGAAATCTTTCATAGACTCCTGTTAAAAAGTGTATATATAACAAGAAAGGAACGAAAATCCACTTAATTTCCCTGAAGTGTCTTATTTTGGAAGAGAACGCTACAGAAAAGCCACATCTTCTGTGTCCAACTTCTTAAACCTGACTTTTTGCTGTTTACATGATCATATTTCTGTCATTCCCAGAGACGAGGGCCCACAGATCAGTTGCAGGAGATATTTTTTTTTGTATGGTGTATTGTGCACTGCTTATGTTTGCAAAGGCCTTTGGAGTTATTGTGCTTTGGTACAGAGTGTATTTCTGATGTACTCATTTTTTTTGTCTGGCCAATTCATGTGAAAATCAGATAGTAAAGAGAGTTTATACAAACAAACACATTTGTACTTATTCCCTCACCCAATGAGAATCGATAAGGAATCGGATCGATAATGGAATCGTTAAATTCTTATCAATGTATGTCAAAACCCTGTGTTGGTGTAAAAAAGGACTGTCCACAACACAATAGAAAGAAATAATATATGAATTGTACAAGATTATGAGGTTATGCAAATCACAAGTATCAACAGAACGATAACGCATGATCTCTGAAAGTCCAGTACATAGATTTCTTGAATCTAACTCAAATAACATTCTCTGCTGAGTTATCACATTTAATCGGTAAAGAAAGACATACATTTTTGGCATAATTTAACAAAAAAGCGAAATATAGGCGACTTTAGAGGACTAATACACAGTTTTAGTTTTAGTAGCCTGATTTTCTTTAAAAAAAGTTAATAATAATAATAATAATAATGCAGACACAGCTGAAATATTCCACTGTATTGTTGCTTGCCTTATATTTATTAAGAGTTGTTCAAAAGAATTGTAAAACAAGTAAATTGTGCTTATGTTAATATATATGTACAGTACCTCAAGCTTATTAAGTATAATAAAAGTATGGCGTTAGTAAATCACACGCTAAGTTCATTCACAAAGTATGTCAACTGTAATATAATTACTTATATTTAGTTAAAGTTCTATTGTTGTTTGATGTGAGGTGGTGCAGCATTGGTGACGGAGGGAAAGGCTTTATAAAAGCAACACTCTTGACTTTCTCATTCTTAGCCGTACGGAGCTTTCAGAACATCTTCCTTCTGTCGACTCAGAATCCCGTCTGTTCCCCTTCATTGTCCTCAAAGGCTTTGTTAGTCTGCCCGTCATTGGATGGGTCGTAGGGATTCTCGACGCCCGACCTTTTTTTCCTGCAAACACATGAAGGAAAACAACGCGTCTCAGGGGAAGTCGCGTCAATAAGTGATCGCTTAAAAAAAATAAAAAGATGCCTCGATGCCAAACTCACCCCTTGCGCTGTCGGATGCCGGAGACGATCAGATAGACGCCCATTAGCACGACGACTCCCATGACCACGCCGAACACCACCAGCCACACCTCCACGGGCTGCTCCACGGGAGGAGCCAGTGTTGCCGGGATACCCACGAACTCCAGCGTCCAGTCGTCCAGTTGGAAGGCGTCGTTGATTCTGCCCCGGCTTAACCTGGGATCGATATCAAAATGGCATGAGCCGATATGATACTCAGTATCGGTTGGTCAAAATCGCTGGATCTGATATCAGACAGATGTGTGGAAATGTACAATACAATCAAAAATCCTGTATATCCTATGGTTCACTAATGCCGTGTCCCAATCTAGAGGTTGAATTCCTCAGAGGACCTGGTCCACTGAGGTGCAGTGGAAGCCCATATGACAGGGGTGCTCATACTTTTTTTTTTTTTAACAAGGGCTAAAAGATTTGATAATGTGAAGATTTCACATTTACGTTTGCCACATTATGAGTCGACGACGAATAACAAGGTGCAACCTGATGGCGTAGACAGAGCCGGCCCAAGGGGTAAGCCAACTAAGCCACTGCTTGGGGCCACGTGATCACCAGGGGCCCCCCAGAAGTGTGTAGAGAAAAAACCCCAAAACATTTTAACTTTCTAAAGAAATCTAGACATCATCAGATATCTAAATATTCTTCAACTCAAGTTATTCGGTCTACTACTACTACTACTCATAACTGATACTACTTTTGTGATTTCACTGCCCTCAAAGTGTGAGAAACACAATTAAATAATGCAATTATATAATTATTATAATTATATAATTAAAGTGTTACATTGGGATCAATAATAGTCCAAGGTGGTGGAAGGGGTGCCCCCAAAATCAAATTCAGCTTAGGGCCCCATAAAGGCTTGGGCCGGCCCTGGGCGTAGATAAACAACATCAGAGGATCCCGTTTCATTGCAGCTTCTGTCTGTTATTGTCGTGATATTTACTTTTTGCAGTAAACGTCAATTTTTCTGAGGAGTTTATGGTCTCGGTCAAGCACGACGTCCATTCAGAGTGAAGTAGAAGATTATCTTTAGGGCGTGACTGTGGTGTGATTGATAATGGATGTCATAACGACATTCTGGTCTTTGGGCCCTCCTCCATCGCCCGGCTTCTTCCCCCAGCTCCACCCCCTCTCTCTCCAAATGAGCAAACCAAGATGGCACTTGGTTGACACTACAAAATGGCGGAGTAATAATAGAACATCCTAATCATGTTTCTTCGACTACGACGTAATGAAGCCGCCATCTCACCTTATTGCAGCCTCCAAGTCATTCTTTGGGACGTCCTCTAAGTGATTTAATGGGTTTTTGGCTGTGACGTAGAAGGAGATTCTGGGCGTCTCATCATCGACGATGATGTTCTCTGATCTGCAGGTTAGAAAAAGACAAAAACCCTTTAACAGATGTGAAAACAAAGCACAGCATCCTTTTTCTTCTGTATTGCCAGTTTGACGCAGTTAATACTGACATGAAGGGAATACTCTTGTTCTTTTCGCTGTAGTACTGCCTCAGAGCGTATGCAATGTTGCTCTTGAACAAGTACATCTCATTGTTATTCCAGGAATACTGAAAAAACAACACATTTCAGTTCATTCATACATGCCTTGATATGCAGTTCAAATGAAAAGCTGCAAAATACTTATTAATACTCACTGCATTATCGCCCATGGCAGCCTTCAAACTTATTCTTACTTTGATAGCATTTGAACCTGTAAAGCAAATCAAATGACGTATATTAAAAAGATTTTCTTATATAAACCTTTTGACATGAAAACAGCGACATACGGCGATTGTGTTATTTTTCATGTCCTGAAAAAAATTGACATGATTCAGGATTTCATGACTGATTCCCAAACTAGTTCTTGTATAGTGTGACCGTAAGGAAATTTATTTAAAGGATTATTTATTGAGGTAATAATCATTTGCACTCACTTGGAGCAGTTCCTGGCTCCCAGCCCACATTCCTGTTGTGTTTCCGGTTGTCTACTATCAGCCAGTCATGCAGTTTTTGAAAATAATTCAACAAGGGTTTGGCATCCATTCTGGTATCACCGGATATTGTTTCCAAAGCCTTGGTCCAGGACTGGGACCTTCCCAGTTCTAACATATTCCTATAGCAGAAAAGATGAACGATGATAATGGCGCTGACACCAAAACAGACATTTGTCAGCTTCTTAAATGTGAATATTTGATAATTTCTTTCATTTTTTAGCTTTTTAAATGTGAATATTTTCTACTTTGTGACATTTTTCAGCTTCTTAAATGTGAATATTTTCTACTTTCAGTAATTTTTCAGCTTCTTAAATGTGAACATTTTCTACTTTCTGTCAT
Organism: Solea senegalensis; assembly: GCF_019176455.1. Lineage (NCBI taxonomy): Eukaryota > Metazoa > Chordata > Actinopteri > Pleuronectiformes > Soleidae > Solea > Solea senegalensis. The sequence continues at coordinate 4,511,675 of NC_058027.1, read as the reverse complement.
TTTCAGCTTCTAAATGTGAACATTTCCTACTTTTTGACATTTTTCAGCTTCTAAATGTGAACATTTTCTACTTTGTGACATTTTTCAGTTTCTTAAATGTGAATATTTTTCACTTTGTGACATTTTTCAGCTTCTTAATGTGAATATTTTCTATTATCAGTCATTTATCAGCTTCTTAAATGTGAATATTTTCTACTTTCTGTTAACACAAGACATTTTACGACTGCTGATTTCATGTGGGAACGAAACAGACATCAAAGAGGCACAGGAAGTTGTTCATACCTCAGTTTGGTTCCTGCCACTTTGTTACCCGTTATGTCACATTTAAATAATTCCTCTTTGTGATCCGCTGCATCACAGAGCGCTTTTTGGAACTGAAACTGGTAGATGGTTCTCGTGAAGTATCTGTGGAGCATACAAATACACATATACAATATTTCATCGTGGGTTATATTTGGATTTCCTGCTTTTCTGAGAGGGTGGTGTGTTACCTGATGAAAGAATAATCTCCCGATACATGGAACAGAGCAGGAGGATCACAGTAAGTCTCATCTCTAGGCACCGGCTCCATCACCCCCACCATCTCCCTCCTGTGATGGTAACAGAGAGTCAGCATTCACTGAGTCTGAATAAAACCCGACTTAAGACTAACACACACCCAATAATGGTTGGTCGTTGGATAACTTTTGCTTCTGTTTATTTAATTGGACTCAAACTAGCGTAGATGCTCGTGTGACTTTGACAAAACAAGGCAACATTCAGTCAGAAGATGGTGGGATACCTTTATTTTGAAATCTGAAAATCCTCTGTGGCCCACACCCAAACCTTAAACCATGACTCTTATCAACACACGGATCATTTTACGTTTTTCGGTCGTATAATGACAATAAAGATCCTTTCCTTCGTTCTTTTCGTTGGAGGGAGCAATTTAGACGTTAATTACAAAGCTAAAAATTAAAAATACATGTATTTATTTAGTTATTTATTTATATTTAATGACCTTCCACGACCCACTTGTATGGCATGGTAGTATACAGTATATATAGTCCATCATTTGGGCCTTCAAAAACCTCATTACGTCCACAGTACCACGACACGACCATATTTGATTACGGTGATACTTTCACCTCCGAAATTGCTGCATATGGTACATTTACAGACACGTTACTCACTTCATCTCCCACCACTGCTTCATCCATTCATCCTTGGGGATGTGTCCTGCAAACACCCGCCACCTCCAGTCCTCCAGCATGTAAGTGAAGGGCAGCGTGGCCACAATGGTGAGCGCCTGCTTCAGCAGGAAGTTGATCTCCGTTTCTAAAAGACAAAGACGCCAAAGGGAACCGATCACACTCAGAGTGAGAGTTGTCTGTTTTTGGACATTTTAGAGAGATGCTATACTTTATTTTACAGGGGAATATTCCTCTTGGGATATTTCAGTGAAGGAAGGCCATGTTATAGCGCATTATGTGTTTTCACAAAGGTATAACAATGAATATAGGTGTGAAAAGGTAAAAAAAGTGCTGAGTAAATGTCTTTATATATATTGTAAGAATTACTGACATCTACTGGTGAGACTGTAGAGTGCAAGCTACAGCAGCGGGAAACTACGGTGGCCTTTGCACAGGAGAGAGTAGTGAAAGTACGTTAAAAACCTTTTTCTTCCACTTCCAGTTTCTGGTCTTTGTTTAGTTTGTCCCCTCCATTTACCTGACCACGCCTACATCCTCTTCCTGTTCTTTTCACCTGGTCAACCTGTGCATATAAAGTTCAGCATTCACCACATGTCCTTGTTGCTCTATGGTGCGCTGCTTTCTCTCTGTGGTGTTCTTCCCAGTGATCGCCTGTTAATCTTTGACTCACTTTGCACTTTTGAGATGTTTGCCCTGCCTTTGCCTGACTGCTTTGCCTGGTTTTTGACTGCCTTCCTGTGTTTGACCTTGCCTGCCCACCTGCCCAAGTGTTTTGAATTATGAACTGGACTTTTTTGTCTTCTCTGCATCCGAGTTATCTGTTTTTATCAGGTTTATGAGTTCGTCCTTGTTTGTGTACCAAGCTTCTGCTTGGAAGCACAAAACACACATCGGTCCAGGTTGCTGTAGAAGGGGCGGCGGCACAAGATTGTGGCCAATCGTAAAAGCAAAAGCCTTTCCTAAGAACATATAAAGGCTCATTCTAAGGCTATGAAAACACAATAAAGTGATTATACACTTTTACAAACATACTTAGGGGTAGTATATCCACTTTCAGCCAGTAAACCCATCAAATGTGGACCTTTAACGTTTTGGAGAACCAAGGTTTCTGTGGTAGGACAGTGGTCAGTGTACATCAGTAGTACCATTATCATCCGTGAAGTCTGGAGGCAGAAGTTCCAGGCTCTTCAGGTGTTTGGGAGTTGCAGCAGAGAGGGACATAATTTCCCCGACGGCTTCGTGGAAACCCTCGTTGGCTCCGTCCCTCAGGAGGTAGGACAGGTTTCTGTAAGCCATCTGGTACTGGTTGTGGCCCATCTCGTGGTGCACGGTGAGAAAGTCCTCCATGTTGACCTTCGTGCACATCTTGATCCTGCAGATATCACACGAGAGAGCGTCAGTGTCAGCACAAACGTGACACGATATCGTATCAGATGTGCTGCAGCAATAAAAACACGCGTCGCACTGTTCCCGGTGAGTCACAAACAACAAAGCACAAGCTGATCAAACTAATGAGATCCTTGACAAAACAGCTTCATACAGTCATTTTAGCATGAACTGAGGTCTGACGGAGCCGTGACACCCGACATTTGAACTCTTTGGATTGGACAAACATCACAGTAGACGCTCAAACCTCTTAAAGTGTGCCGGGTTTATGGATTAATGTTTGACACCACTGTAACTTTGGTTATCTTTACGAGAAGGAAAACATTACTGATCAACTCAATTGTTCCGGCAAGCTCATAATGATGTACTGATTTCCAATCAAATGACTTTTGTAAGTGTATAAGCATAAAACATACACCCAAACTATTTTTTTTTTGTTTTTAGTTAAACATCCCAAATGTAATGTTTTCTCATTATGAATATTTTATCCATATTAAATTTTGGGAAGAACTCTGTCAGGTCACTATGAGAAAACATGATTATTATTATTGTTCTGTAGAGTAGGGACAGATAAAATAGGTGGGCATCCCCGAATTCTAGAACTACTGAGAGAGTACCAAGCCTTTTTTAAACCCTAACCTGTTAATATGGGTACATGTTACATGTGGATTTACTCTGCTTAAAGAAATCTAATTTGTCAAAGAAAAACATTCTAGTATGATCATTAAAGCTGCAGTGCGTAACTTTTCTCCGTAGTTTAGTTGAAGGAAATTTTCTTGATGATACTTGGCCGAATAGAACAGAGGCGACATCAAGTCGGGCACGTACGTGCACCTCCAATTCTGAAATCCTCAAGATGACACATAATATAATTGTCTGTCTAATGAACATGAACACAAGACACAAACTCCCTCGGAAATAATCTGCTAATCTCATGGAATGGAATGACCACAATGGCAATAACATGTTCTCCTATCAACTGGGATTTCAACCGTAACTTATTTTTATTTCTAAATAGTTTTTATTTTATTTCTAAATAGTTTTTATTTGTATTTCTAAATTGTTTTTATTCAATTGTTTTTATTTCTAAATAGTTTTTATTTTATTTCTAAATAGTTTTTATTTTATTTCTAAATAGTTTTTATTTTATTTCTAAATTGTTTTTATTTCTCCAATTCTTACTGTTAAATGTTTGTTTCATGTAAAGCACATCGAGTTGCCTTTGTGTATGAAATGCGCTATATGAATAAATTCTTACTGTTAAATGTTTGTTTCATGTAAAGCACATCGAGTTGCCTTTGTGTATGAAATGCGCTATATGAATAAAGTTTCCTTCCTTCCTTCCTTCCTTCCTTCCTTCCTTCCTTCCAAGTGATTTGTTCCTGGAACCTAAAGTCAGCGCACTACCTGAAGTCCTTCCTGTTTCCCATGTCCCAGGCCGTGGGGTGACAGACCACCTTGCGTCCATCGTCGGGCTTAACCAGCATGGAATTATTCCAGAAGTTTTCGAACATCTCGTACAGGCCCACAGACGTGAAGAAAATCTCCGCTTCATCGAAAAGACGACGCTCAGTCCAACCCTAAAAAACAGAAGAAAAAAAGAAAATGTAGGCGGAGATATTGTAGATGATTTCAGAGGATTTGCTATAGCGCAATCACTGCACCTTCTCAAGCATGGTTTTGCTGACATCGATGTCTGTTTTGTCCGGGTAGGGGATGCACAGAGGGTACAGGTTGGTCCAGAATCTTCCCCACATGTCACCTGAACAAACGACACAAATATCATCCTTCATTTTAATGAGACTCTTAGGTGGTCAGATGTCAGATGTGTGTCGTTTCAAAGGGTATTTTGGAGAAAGTAAATTGTGCTCCTGTGTACTGTTACTTTTAAACAATCAAATATGTCCATATGAAATCATGAAAACACAATAAATGCACATAAAATATATCTAAATCTCAATTTATAAGCTTTCGGCCTGATTTTCTTTACCTTTAGTCAAACATTTAAAGGGTCATTGTGATGTGGAATGATGCCTACGCTCTATTATTTTATTTTTATTTTCATGTATTGTTGTTTTTATTGTGTGATATTGTATGGCTGTTACTTTTACCCATCTGTTAACTGAATTAAGTTAACTGTGATTTATTATTCTGTACATCAATGTGGGTTGTGCACACACACAATAGATTGACAAGACTTGCTGTTATGTGGCTGCTCTTAAAATTAAATCAAATTAAATTGTTAGGGTTAGGCATTAAGTGGTTATGGTTTCCCTGATTCTGGTTGTGTTCTGCTCTTTTTAATCTTCCCCTTTTAGACTTTTCATTAATTTGTGTTCCCAGAAAGTTTCTCTGAGAGGAAGTGCTTCTCTGTTCCTGTATATGTAACTTGATATTTCATGGCAGTGAAAGTCACCGTGCTGCTGCTGCAACTAACATCGGCATGTTTAAATATTTCCAATCAGATATCTGTAATAATAACAATAACATGATTGTTATTCTGAACGTACCCAGCAGGTGGGCCGGCAGAGGTCCTTTTGGATCAATGCGTCCCGGGTAGACCTCCATAAGCTTGGCCCTCACATAAGCATGTAGCTCCTTATATAATGGCAGGATCTGTAAAAAAAACCAAAAATGATATTTTTACATATTTATACACATTTTTTTTGTATATTTACTGAAAGTCCTTTACAACACACAGGAAAAACATACCACCTTCGTTCTTCTAAACCTCAGTTACTTATGGTAGGTATGAAAAAAAAAAAAGCATCTTGTATATCTTCTTTATATAATTTATATATAATTTATTAGTTTGGAGTAATGTAGGTTCTCATAAAAGTGTTAGTAAGTGGTCAAACCTAAAACCAAATGTCTTAGCTACTGTAGCCCATGGGTCCTAAATAAGAAGTTCACAAGGAAAAACTGTGCAAACTACAGTTTATAGTAAGATGTCACTGTATTTAGTAGTTGTTTGTTTTTATTGTCTTTGTGTAACTTTTTTGTGCTGCTGCCAGGACTCTCTTAAAAAAGCCATAAAACAATCTTAACATTTTCCATGCACTGCTGAACCTGCCCCCCCCCACACAAATCCAGACAGTCATACCTGGAGGTAGATTGACTTAGAGTCTTCCATGAGCTGGTCCGGGGTGTACTTGTATTTACTGTCCTCTTCCATGGTCTCATAGTTGGATCTCCAGTACTCTCCATAGTCTTTGAAACCTGAACAGTCCAGTCAGAGAACAACACATCAAGATAATTATTTATATCACTTCATATTATTATTTTATTCATTTTCTTTCACTGAAGGCCCTGTTATATGTCTGCCTGCCTATAATGTGTCGCATACTGTGGACCCTGGTATACTTGTGCATCAGGGTCTTGTAGTATCTGACATCTCCATTGGGGGGGCGCTACAAGTCGGGACGCATTCCTAGTGGGGCTTAAAGGAATACTTCACCGATTTGCATGTGGCTTTGTATTCCTAGAATAGCAGTAGTATTTTTTAAGAATTCTGGCCTCCCTCAGTTTTCTACTGATCACGGGGCAGTAAACGCAGTGCATGCTGGGAGTTGTTGTCATTCTCAGCCAAGAAAGCCACTTGATTCAAATATTATTTCAAATAATTCTTACTACATAGACGACCCAGTTTTAATAGACATTCATCTTTCCAACGGTGAAATATGCCGTTAATTCTCCACCTACTGGCGGGGTGGAAATTCAGTTTTTCACCCTCCAACTTTTGAGTGTTTTTTCATGTAAGAAAAACTGGGTGTGCACATGAGGACCTGTGGAATTGCAATCTGACCAAGTTTCAGGTGCAGGAATTACTGTATAATTGTCACATTGTGTTCCTATTAGCCACCGCCCTCATCTTCCTTTAATCTGTATGTGAGTTACTGTGGCAACCAAGTTGGTCACCAAAATCTTTTTTTCTATTTCTACTCCTTCTTTTAAGGGCCAATTATTCCACAATGATAAGTCATTGTGCCACCTACTGGCAACAGGAAGTACACCTTCTGTAACAAACATGGTTTCATTGACATGACATTTTCAGGGTGTGGTCTACATTTGCTCTTCTCAGATTAGAACAGATTATTGGCTGGTCGCAGTCATCTCAGTGACCCCAATTAAGTGTTTTGTTTTCCTCTGGAGCTTCTTTTCGGGGAGAGGAGGAAGTCAGCGATTACGACAGCAGACACGACGACACTCCCCGACTGTATAAGATCTCAAAAAGTCAATCACATGTTTGAAATAAATCCAATGACTGCAGGTGTGTTACCGTTGAGCTTTGCGGCTTCGTTCTTCAGATCCACGTAGTCTTCGTACAGAGGCCTCATCTTCTTCCCCACCTCTTTCCTCCAGCCCTCCCACACATGCAGACGGTCGTTATAGTTTTTGCTGTTGAACATCACGTCCTCCAGGCCTGCAAATGGACAAAGGCAGATGTTTTTCAGTGTGCTCTTATTAATACCAATAATCTGCTCAAGTTCAGGGTCATTACAAGATGCACCATTAGATAAATATGTCGTGTGAAATACCAGGAACCAAGGTAGACATACTGTTGTGGTAATCTAGTCAAGTAATCTTATTCCATAGTTACGCATATGTAGGATTATTCAAAAACAATTTTTAACCCTGTGAGATTTCGGATACATTTGCACTGGTTGTGTATGAAATGGTCCATTTCGAGGCAACATTAAACTACAAAATCATGTATAGGTGTAATCTTCAAAGTGCTTTTTGTCACAGTTAGAATTTGAACAATTAAATATAGAAGTCCAACTATGGATTATTTTCTTGATTGGTCCATAAAATGTCAGAATACATTAAAGAAAATGTTCAAATGTCTTGTTCTGACATTCACTTTTTAATGATTTGTTTGTTTTATGGAGCAAAGAAACCAGAAAATATTCACATTTAAGAAGCTAAAACGATCAGAAATCTTGTTTTAATCATGAAAAAAAGGTTCACACCGATGAATCGAGTCATTGTTTCAGCTCTAATGACATATAATGATATACAGTGTAGAATATACAGTGTATCTTTGTTCAAACTTCATTTAAAAAAAGTCTATATTCCATTTAAAAAAGGCCCTTTTTTTAAAGAGACTTTGCCTCTGCTAATTATAAACTGCTTTATCTAAGTCTGGCTGACAGTAGCAGGTCGCACATGAACGCGTACCTGGCTCCAAAGTGTGGCAGTCATGCGGGTCGTCCTTCAGACAAACTGTTGCTGTGCTGTAGATGGTGCTCATCTCGCTCATGGCTTTACTCAGCTGCAAGAAGATTCGACAACGGAAGAGTACGAGTTGAAAATCAACACTACGCTCTTCCAACACAAGCATAACAGAGTGACTTTTAACCTAAAACAGCATACTTACATGTTCGGCCTTATCTTTGGATAAAGCACCAGAGCCTTTGTCCTGAAGGGAGATGAGCTGTAATTTGATTTCTGGATTTTTGATTTGATCGATGGGGAACTGCCGAGACTCCTCTGACATCTGGGTGTAAAATTTGCCCCAAACTTCGCCCTCTTCACTCTGCAATAAAAGAGAGAGTTAGTCCGAAATGACAGATTTCTACTCCATTGAACCAAGTAACATAAATGTCAGTATTGTGTCAGTGTCAATGTCAGTGGTTCCCTTTCGCTTACCAGTTTGTTTGAGGTCTCAGTCGTGATGTTGGTGTTGTAGGCCCACGATGCCAGCGAGTACTGATACATCCGCTCGCCGGCCTCCGCGTCGAACCTCTGCAGAAACTCCCTGGCTTTTGTCTCCACGTCCCCCTGAGCGGAGACGGCGCGGGACACGGCCAGCAACGTTAAAAGAATATGTGCGAGCATCTTTGGCTGCTTCAGCTCCATCCACATGTACAAGCGAACTCTGAGACGTTGGGACGCTGTACTCGGTTTTACAGTTTCAATAACCCTGAGTGCTGCCTTGGCCTTTGGACGGCAGGGTCATAACTGGGGGTGTATCCGAGTTTTCATTTACAGAACGGCGAGCGTCACAGACAGATTGTGTTCTACCTTAGGAAAACGCTTAATTACCACTTGAGTTGTGATGTGTGATGTGAGCGAAAACATGAGTAACCCTTAACTAACCCTTTAAGTAAAATGCACCATTAGATAAATGACCTATGTTTAATAATAACCTTCATCGAGGAGGTGATTTCTGGAAAATACAGGTGAGGAACCAAGGAAGTTGGATTTTGTTGGTGATTCAGTTACAGAATTCAGGATTATTTCAAATCTATTTTTAAACCTGTAAGATCGGGGGAGTACACTGTAAGAATTGGAGTTCCCCCTTGCAGAGATTTACAGAAAGTTCACTTTCTCCTGTATTGTTTATACAATTATTAAATTGGTCATTCCGAGGCAACAATTTAGAGGCAATATCAAACTAAATCATTAGCCTCAAAACTGCACTTGAATAAATGTTTTTTTTAACATGTAAGTGTAATCTTCAAACCTGTTTTGGACAGAATATGCTCCTTTTTATTCTATTTGATGATTTCACAGATGGTTCTGTTACCACAAACCCTATTTCTATGTCACAAAAAAAAAAAGAAAACGTGCTAGTGTATGAACTTTGATATGAAAAACAACCAAAAAACAAAAACAAACCAGGAAACAACAGCTCCAATCTGCTTATCACGCAGCAGTGGATTACCAAGCGCTAAATAAAAAGCAAGTCACGCAACAGACTGCTGATAAGAAATCAGCCATAAGGCCAAAGTTTATTATTTAGATTTATTACTAACCTCAAGAGATTACTTAATGCCCCCGTGTGTGCTGATAAATAATCTACCAAAACAATAAAATGGAGACATAAAAAACGTGCTGCCGTGTCTTTCCATCCACAGCAGCATCGCAACAACAGTTCAGGGAATCTAGCCTGAGTTTACCATCATTCACACGTGCATTTATCCAAGTACCTGTGCTATGAACTGTTGGAAGCTGATACAACAGTGCCCTTCTGTGGAATTGTTTGGCATAACCATGCCTGGGAACACTTTCCTATTTTAAATGTCCGTCCGTCCATCCATCCATCCATCCATTCATCCATTTTCTACCACTTTATCCTCCACATGAGGGTCGTGGGACGAGCTGTGCAGTCCTGTATAAAGCGATACTTGAGCCAAAGTACAAGTATCTTACCAGACAATTACTTTGGTAGAAGTTAAAGTCACCTTTTAGAATATTACTTGAGTAAAAGTACCTGACATTGACTGTACTTAAGTATCAAAAGTCATTTTCTGATATAAAATGTACTTAAGTATTTGAAGTAAAAGTAATAGTATACAAACAAAGTAAATTTGAAGGCGAACAACTTCAAAGAACATTAAACTGACAACTTTTGGAGTCAATCGGCTCGCTAGCTTACCAGTTGGCTGCTCAGCTGACAGCCGAGTACAACAGGAACCCGGAGACAGGAGACCAGAAACCCGGAGACCAGAGCCGGGTACTGTCAGATGCAGTAAACAATGAACCGCATGTGTGTTAGCTGAAATCTGCGGCTAACAGCTGAGCGGCTAACAGCCGGTGCCGCTAAAAACAACTAGCGACAGCAAACAGGCATTACGCCACCGACTCCGCTTTTATTTTGTAGTAACGAGTAACAAAGAAGGTTAAGGGAAATGTATCAGAGTAAAAGTATTTGTACTTTGTTACATTACATCACTGACATTAACCTACGGTCAATTTAGAGTGTCCAATTTACCTAATCCTAAATGTTTGGAGTGTGGGAGTGCTAACAACATATAAATGAAAAAAGCACTATCTTCCTTGTTCAGTCTAGGTAAGTTAAAGCTTTCCAAAATGTCATTTTACAAGAAAAATAAAAGCAAAAGCAATCTCCTTTTACTCTGATACATGTCACGTGAACCCCTCATATTCATAATATAAATAAATAAATGATATTAGATGATTGCACACAGGCTTTTATCTAAATAATCACCTATTTTTATATCCCGGGGTTACAGATGTATATGTGGAAGCATTCATTTCAGGTCTTCTTGGGACCTCGGAGTGAGGCCCATGATAGTTTACTGTCAATCTGCCGCTGCTTCAAATGTGCTGCAGCAGCAGCATTTTCCCCCGGCCGACATGTCTATATACAGCCTGAGCCTAGAGGCTGTAGGCTAATCATGGTGAATGAATGAGACAACAGCCAGGCTTAGCACTCGGGGAAACTGACATTCAGCACAAAAAAAGAAAAAAGAAAAGAAAAGGGGGAAAAACCCTGGTCAGTGAGTGCAGGTTCTTGCTGTGAGTGAGTGAGCTATTCTCGAGCAATTGAGTGTTTAGTTAAAGTGGAATATTCCAAGTTTATACTCACATGGTTGTATTAATATTTAGCTTTATACTGTATTTTTTTATTTTGTAGTCTCTTCTACCAGCGTTTGTCTCCTTTCAGTTGGATTTACTTCCTGTCTGTGTCGTCAGTGCGGTCACACACCTGAGTCCTGTTAGAGTGATTGCATGCCACTCCCTAATTAGCTCCACCTGTGGCCACCTTCGCAGACTCTGTGGTGTGTTCAGGGTCAGTAAGTGAAAGCTTGAGATCTGCGCCACATGCAGAGAATGAAGGTGATTTTCAGCACATTGAATATTATATATGTCGCATTTCCATATAGTTGGAATCTTTGCAGACTTTGCCAAAGGGAATCACCCACAATTCATAAAAAAACACACCACAAATAATGTGAATGTGTGGTTTCATTTTTCAAAATACTATTTGGTCTCCTGCTTCTCCTCTGATAGTTTACCATCTTTAAAAGTGGTACCCATACAAAAGGTATAGGCTTTACGTTATTTAAGGCTATTCTTTGGTAAAATTTAAGTTTCTAAATTATTTAGTTGAATGTTTTAATGTATTTGGCCCCTCATTGACTTTGCTACAGCGACATGACCACAGTACAAAAGCACGGGCAGATGTGGAAAATAAAAGCCCAAACGCATTATTAATGTCTGTGTATTCAAAGCTGGGGACGCATTTACCGATATCCTGCGTCACCGCAGTTTTAGCCTCGTTAGACTGGCTCCCTGTCCATTTTAGAATATTTTATTGACTTTTAAATGCAAACTCCCATTACATTCAAACTTTGAGCCTCTTTGCTATTCCACCTGACTTTATCATGAGATAAGTCTTTAAGTCTTTAAGTGTGTGGGAATTATACGCAACAAATAATACACAACTCCTTATATGGACATCCTGGTGGTGGGGGGTGGACTGATGACCATCGTCCCATGTCCTAGTGAGTGAGTGAGTGTTTCTATTCCTGGGAATGAGGTTAATTGGACATTCTAAATTGACCGTAGCTGGCCCAGCTCCCTCCATGACCCTTAAGGAGGAAAAAGCAGTAGGAAATGAATTGATTGAATAATTAACTTTTCCCTCTCAAAGGTGCTGTGTGTAAGAATTTGGGACATTACATGGTCAGACTGCAGATTGCAACCAATGGAGGACTCCTGTGCTCACACATCCCTTTTCCAAGCATGTCAGAGAACGACGGTGGCCTGTGCATGCCAGAAAAGATGTTGTTTTTGGCAAGCCTGTCAACTTTTCTGTCAGTTGATGAGCATTATTTATTAGTTTGTAGAACTGTAGGTAGTAAGAGACCAAGCCATTCTTGTTTCTTTGCCTTCCACTTACCTTTAAAAATGTAACAAACTCTTGCTTAAAGTACATTTATCAGGCTTTTTCAGACTAGCATATTGTTTGATATGGCCACGACAAACATTTTCAAATCAATTCATATTGATAATTATCACAATACATGTCATGTATGATTTTAAGACAGACGTTTTGCTCTTGAAATCTAAATCTAAAGAATAACTGTGCTTTTAAACAATTTTTTGGACAGGAAACAACAAATATCAGGTGTGTTCTTGCACAGCTTTTTGCAACATTCACACAGATGTACCTCAAAGTGTGTTTGTACAATATATAAACATTATATACGTATGAAGCTCTGTTACATTACAAGTGAATTGCCCCTAATTCTAAGTCTATGTGAAACAAACTTGTTTTCTTTTTATTATTATTATTTTAATGGTAGTATAGTTTCTGTAAAGGAACTTTCTTAAATGTTACACACGGTACCTTTACATTTATTCTTTTCCTGTTGATGTTGCAAAGCACACTGATACTGTTTTTATAGGGATAATATTTTATTGTGTATAATATATAATAGTATATAACATTTTTTCTTAGTATGTCATACCTTAGTATAAATATCTTAGTATATGTACCGATATCACTCTCTGGAATAAAGGTTGTACAAAAGTAACGTTAGGGGAACGTTCAGGGAACCTTTAGAGAACGTTCTCTAAAGGTAGTACTAAGGTTGTTGTGGAACGTTAGGGGAACGTTAGGAAAACTTTCCATGGCAACCAGAGGAGAACCTATGGGGAACCTTCAGGGAACATTCCCAGAACGTTTTGGGAACGAAAACGAGCAGTAATTTCCCCAAATAAATTCTGTTTTATTATTATCGTTGTTATTATTATTATTATTGTCATTGTTATCATTATTATTATTGTTATTATTAGAATACACTAAGACCGAGACAGAGCTTGTGTCAGCATGTGTGCTCTTCCAGCGCTCACCACTCATGACCCCGGCTTTTATTGTGAAACCATTTGTGCGGCGCTTCCGTTCGGTCGCGTGTGTCTTGACGCCACACGGCGGCAGCTCCTGCTCGCAGACTCCTCACGCATCCTCACACCGCTGACCTGAGCTTAGCTTGTGTGTCCTGCATGTGTGTGCATGTGTGTGCATGTGTGAGCGCGAGTGTGAGTGATTCCCCCAGAAAGCAGCGGCAGCGGCAGCAGCAGCAGCAGCAGCAGCGGCAGCGGCGGCGGCGGCGGCAGCGGCAGCAGCAGGATGGAGGATCTCAAGGAGAATGTGGGAACTTTGGATTGACGCCCGGGGATAACGCGCAGGTCGGCCCGAACCTCCATCGGCTCTCTCGCGGATTTTTATCTACACTTGGATGTTGTCTGTGTTCCCCTTTCCCCTCATTCTTCTTCTTCTTCTTCTAATCACTGGGAATTTACATTTGGCTTACAACTCCTGTTATTATTATTATCCGTGGCGTGAAAAATGCCATTCGCCAAACGGATTGTGGAGCCGCAGCTTCTGTGCAGGCACCACATCCCCAACGATGAAGGTCTGCTGTTCGAGGACCTGTGTGCCATCAGTAACGTGGTTCTGTCCCGGACCTTGCGACAGCTGTCTGACCTGGCACGGCACGCCTGCTCCTTATTCCAGGAGCTGGAGAACGACATCATCAGCACCAACCAGCGGGTCTGGGTCCTCCAGAACAAAATAGGCCAGATCCAGCAGACTGCCAGCAACCTGGACCCTAAAAAGGAGGCAGTGCGTAAGTGAACCCCGTCCTCTAAATAATTATAATGATAATAATAATAATAATAATAATAATAATCATCATCATCACATGATGTGTGTGTGTGCGCGCGCGCGCCTGACTGTTGTGCTTTTATTCTGTCACATACAACATAAGATGTGTCTTGAAGCTTCGAGAGGGCTCCCGCACCTCAACATGATTTTTACGCAGCTGCACGACGCACGCACGCCCGCTGTAGACGCGGCCGCGCTCCCATCCCTCATTGAAATGTGTCACACGGTTGCGTTTGCACATCGGAGCAACATCCAGATGCATTTTAACGCCGCAGCGGCGGCGGCGGCGGCAGCGGAGGCTTCATGTGTTGACTGCTCATTCATTTCACAATCGTGCGCGTGTGTTGCGTGCGTGGCCGCTGCATTGGCTCAAACAGCATCGCAGTCTCGTTACTGCGGGTAAAGCGCACACCTGGAACATGTTCAGGCGGTGGCCGTGACCGGAGCGAGCGCCTCCTTCGTTCACGGTGCGAATACATGAAGTTCAGAATCAGGCGTCTATTATCAAAAAAAGAAAAAAAACAGAGAGATGTTTTTGGTGCGTGTGTGTGTGTCAGCGCGTGCATGTGTGTGTGTGTTGGGGTGGGGGGGGATTTTCACAGGCGTCTCCCCGTGCGCCAAAACCCACCCTGTCCACATGCACCAAACACAGCATCAATAATGAATCCAGATGCCAGTGTTGCAGGTAAATGTGCAATAATCATGACTTGGATGTGTTTGTTTTGTGCTGTAAGAAAGAAAGAAAGATAGAAAGAAAGAAAGAAAGAAAGAAAGAGTGCAGCTAATCCTGTTTGGCATCAAATTGCAATTCAATGAATGTAACAGCACATTCTGTACAGCAGCTACATATTATTTATGTCCTCTGCAGTCCCTTCAGTGTGAGGCTTTTCATGTTAGTCCATCCCCTCTGTGGGTTTTCTGTGTGTGTGTGTGTGCATCATCACTCCTACTGTAGGTGATCACAATCTGGGATGATCAAAGCAGAGGATTTTGGGGCCTAAAGCTACTGTATAGACTCACAGAGTCCCTCTTTGGATTTACCCCCAACCCCCATCAATATGCACACACACACATATACAGTACATCACAGCATATGAGGCGAGCCATGTCTTAATTACACAAACCAGTCTCACAGCTCAGTGTTCGCTTGTGGATGTGGAAGAATGTGCTATATTTGAGTTCTCTTGGATTTAAAATGCACGAGAAAAGACTGGGTTTTGTGCAATTGGTGAATTTCTTGTGTTTCCACACACAAATGTCCCATTTCAATAATCTCAACTCTGTATGACGGCACCTGTTGTGCTCTGAAAACTGAAATATTGATCTTTTTTTATTATTCTTTTTGAGTGGATTGTCTCTTTAGCCAGTCTGGACATACAAGATCACTTAGCGTCGTGCTTTTCCAAAGATGCAGCTCTGCAGGTTTGTGCCTTTCCAATCCGAGAGAGCCACAGTGAGCTCATGCAGTCAATTAAAACTCCTTTCACGTCAGTGCCTCGAGTCAGGGTCCTTACAAGGACTCGTGAGATAAATGTATCTGCTTCCACTGACGGAAAATGAAGGAAAAAAACAAACAAAATCACAGCTCTATAAAATTTAAATCCTTCTAGAATTGCGTGTTCTTCACTATGAAATGTTCTCTAGTTTTGAGTCGAATTAAATAAATGGTGTGGAATCACTACTCTGTGTGACTTACGTGCCTTGGAACAATCCATCTGATTAATTCAACGTTGGCCAATTTAAAGCTTTATTGATCCAAGTCTGCACCAAATCCTTGGACACTGTCAGAAATCTTGTCCCAAATTTCACAATGGAATTGTTGCCAACTGCTGGTGTGACCAGCAAACGCATCATTCAGAAGTTTATTGCGTCTCCTTCTGCTAAAAGGCCTCTTTATAAATAGGTATTTTATGTTTTATGTTATAGCACACAATATGTCATGCTTAAAAACAGATTATAAGGACACAAATTATTAGTTGAGGTCTTCTTAGACCTGGCCCAGCGTTTACAGTGTCAAATACCAAACTTCAGGAGGTTAAAGCCCTTAAAAATGTACTAGGACCCCTCCAAGGATCATGCCCAAGAAAGAATTCAGCACAAAATTTAAGTAAATAGAAAAATGTTTATCAAAGTGCTCCATCATATTTAAAACTTGGACTTGGATTTATATTCCATTCTGCTGTCCTCCTGCAATACCTACAACGCCCTCTAGTGGGCAGTGGCTTGCACTTTGGTAAACACTGTTCATTGCGTTCCACTCGAGAAGTCGTGGACGCTATTGTTAGCCATCGGGGTGGCTGTGCGTCTGGATTTTAAATACCCTGTCTGGCTCTGTTTTGGAGTTGCACTGAATGCAACACAACTTCCAATGCCCTAATATCTATGGTCTAACAGCTGATTGATCAAGTATTTGTGATATGTAGCTAACGTGACAGAAGCGTCGAAAACTTTCATTCTGAATGGTCGACAGAGCATTGGCTTTGAGGAGGACGACTTTCGTTGGTTTTGTTGCCGTGACACTGCCGCTTCTATAATGTCGTTTTTATAGGAAGTTTGCACATGTACCAGAAGTTCCTTGGCAACAACAAAAAAAAATACTCCTGGATGCTGCCTGGAAAGAGCAGAAATGTTGCAGACTGACATGATGATGCAGCTTCATTTATCCAGTCCAGAAATCTTCTGCTTTCTGGCAGTTCTTTTGCCAGTTTATGGGTATGAGTGCACCAAGTTAAGACTGTGCACTTGTATTGCAAGCTACTGTTCTTAGATATCAGCTGTCAGTTGTTTTGTTTTGAATAAATACAAATACTTTGTATTGTAGCATAGTAGCATATCCTCCTTTTTGGTGCTATGGAAATGGCCCGACTATTAGCCAATGTTAGCCATTGTTAGCCATTGTTAGCCAAAACCAGTCAATAACATCCTCTACATCAGGGGCGTCAAACGCAAATGACCTGGGGGCCAATGAGCATATAGTCTGGTCAAGCGGGGGCCGACATAGATGAAAAAAAGTGTAAAAAACAATTTTTTAGTAGCCGGTAGGCAGTATAAGATATTCATTATGATATTAGACAGAATTTCAAAGTAAAAGTGCTTGTTTTGATTCACAATGGTGCAAAATTAAATTGAAAATTTAGCAAATAATGAAAAGGATAACTGTGATTAAAACAGCTTATATATGCCATTTCATGTTGCGTGTAATACATTTAATAAAGCAATGATTACAACCAAATGTCTTATTACTATTATAAAAATAGTGCTGGGAAATACATTTAGTTATATTCTGTCTCTATTCCATCAACTTGCACAGTGGTGGGCGGGCCACACGTAATCGATTAGAGGGCCACATGTGGCCCCCGGGCCACCAGTTTGACACATGTGCTCTACATGGTGTTTTCTGCACGGAAACAGTGTAGCAACATATCCATGTGAGAATGTGCGACTGGTTTACTGTAACACAAATATGACAGAGGTGCTTGTTAATGGTCAAAGTAGCAGTGTTTGTTCGGGGGAAGCTAACTCGAGGTATGTGAGGTTGTTCAGGGCTTCAGTTCACATTCAAGCGTTAGTTAAGGTTAAATCCGTGTTCTGACTACAAATGGAACACAGCATTAAGGTATGCTAGCGTTGTTTGAATGCTTTGTATTTAGTTTTTACAGTAGATTATGGAGCTTCATGAATTCATCTCCCTTCTCTGGCCGGTAGATATCTTCTTTCAACATGTTGGGAAAAAGGACAAACACAACATGATCTTTTGTCAGTGTTGTTTAAACGGAGAATCATCCGTGTGCCAGCACTCATAATACTTGGATGCCAACCAATGTCTTTCCTACTTCTCCTCAGCTTTCAAGAGTGCTATTATCTTCCCATCGTTCTCTCCGCGATCGCCGCGATAACCCCCAAGGAGCTGAATATCTCTGTTTACACACAGAGATCAACTATCAGTGACAACAGGGTTTCCTCTTATTATCACGGGGGAGTATCAAGATTCAGGGAAGTCAATATTATGCTAGCCTGCAGTAAATCTCTACGTGGCAGATTAGGCAGTGTTCAGGTTTCAGAACCTCTGTGTTTATCACCATCAGGGAAAACGGCATGCCGTGGAACACCGGAGATATTCGTGACAAGAGTTGTGCGGGACATGCGTCCAACGCGGTCTCCAGGATAATGCCAGTTTTATTGCCGTCTGTAAACCAGAACCAAAGTTTACAGACGTTCATGTCATTGTGACAGAGTTTTAACCCTTCATCATGTGTGAGAATGTTAAAACTCTTTGGTGAAGTCAACCAGGAAGTAAGAATATATTGAATAGCAGGGGTATTAGGAACAGGAAGTCACTCCACTGGTTTCAAAAATACAAAATAAAATGAGTTTGAATGGAAATCCATGGGAACAATTAGCCTCACTTTTATATCACAGTGATATAATAATTTTTCCTGAGCAGATAATGGTCTCAATTGTTAGTTAAGGTCTTCTTAAATAGAACAATTTTGTAAAAAATGTTAGTTCTTGTCTAGAACAAGTAGATACAGATATGGCACATGTAAGTAAACACCTCATCATCATGGGAGTGGTTGCATCACATCGACCAAATTGCAGTTCTGAGGGCTTTAAAACAGAAGTTCGGAGTCTTGTACGTGACATCGCGACTTGGTTTGCTTTTGGCTGAAATTTGAAAATGTGATTAGCTGTAGGGCCACACGGGGGCGCAGCGAGAAGGTCACCGGTTCTAATCTTCCTCCCACTGAAAACACAAAAACATGCAGTTTGTGGATTAAGTTAATTAGACACTCTAAATAGGGGGTTAACGTAAGAGTGGATGGTTGTTTGTCTCTGTATGTAAGTACAGTGAGTGAGTGATTAGTTTTAGCCTTAGAAGGGAATTGGATGATGGAGGTTAGGAGAGCAACCTCCTAACTCATGGGTGTTGAGGGTGTTTTTACAGCTCAGAGGCAAAAGTTCTCAAATGTTTGTGTCGCGTTACAAACCAACTGTGGAAAAACAGTATTTCAAAGGCGTCACATAATTATGATTTCAGCATAGAGAGCGAGGAATTGATCAATCGTGCAATTGATAACAGATGATAATTGAATGCTTTCTTTGTTATTCAGAGCAAAGAAATGAAGAAAATACTCACGTTTAATAAACTGAAACAATCAGAAATCTTGTTTTAATCATGAAAAAATTGAATTAATTGTTTCAGTAATAATATAATATAATATATAGTTACATCATTTTTGAAATATATTATATTATATTATAATATATTTAGGAAAAGATAATTCTTCTTTCTTTGAATGGTCGACATCTATTTCCCTGTTTACTTGGTGTGAAAGTATGAACTGCTGAATCTGTGGAGAACATGTGCTCAGCCCATGTTTGTAAACCAAGCTGTCGGGGCGTCATGTGAGGTTGTGATGTCACAAGTTCTCCGTCACTTCCTTTTTTTTTTTTGGCTTGATTTAACTTCAAATCTAAAACACAACACCAAGCTGTCATTCCATTGCATGAGCGATGAAGCCAGAAGACATCAGTGTTCAATGTATTAAAGAACTGCTTTCCAGGGAAACATAATAGAGATTATTGCACTGAAATATTGGAGAATTTTAGTGGAAATTTCAGTGCTGGCTGGTCGTTGCTGTATTATTTTGCTAGCAGAGGATGAGGATGACCAAGGCCACAGACGTAGGCTACAGTCTGCACAGGTTTAAATAGGTGTAATTTCCCTTTTTTTATTGAATGTGGCTATAAACAGAGGTTTTATATACCCAAAAATGACTAGTTCAAAGTTCATTTCATAAGTTAATGATTTTTTAAATTATGAACCTTAATTTATTATATTTTTTTGGTTTGCTTTCAATAAGAAAATGCCATATCTTCCACATTTTTCAGTATTTAAATCCAATTTTAAATGAGAAACTTGTGTGGAAACTGTGATCTCTGACTCATCAAAACTGGCAACAAATAAGTCTTTAGTTTAGAAGCTGAACACGTTCGGGCCTGATTGATTTTGACTGTGTGCTGTTTCATTGAACCCGCTGTTAATCAAGCGTCATGTTTCAGACAGTGGAGATGTTGTGCTCTCTACAGAAGCGTGGTGGTGTCACTGTTGCTGCTGCTGCCGCCACAACAACACAAATGTATCAGTGTCGCGGCTGTGACAAAATCATCACATTTTACCAAGAAAATATAGACAAGAATTAAATCAGCCGCTTTTTCTTCTTACCGTCCATGTGTTTGACATTAAGACTTGTTCATAGAGAGACTGGCTTTACGTCTGTACCTGTCACTCTCGTCCACATCTACTGTTTGGAGATGTAGTACCATGCTGTTCAGGTGGAGCTAGACCGGCTACATCACAGCCGCTGGATGTGCTCCATTGTTGTCTGTTGTGTTGCGTTCAATGTCATTGTTCATTGTCGTCGCGTCGGGTGAAAGGCAATTCTTTACCATTCCAAACCATACCGTACTGTACCAAATAATGGAAACACAGCAAAATGCACTTGTGCTAAACAATCGACTCGTTGGTCTTGTGTTGGTCTTAAAGTGGTCTCGTGTTTTATGGTCTTCACTCCAAAACGATTAGTCCGGATTGGAATTTACACTTCCGTTGTTCACCTCGGCCCCAGACTTTAAACAGTGCTCGTTTTTGATTAAAACATGTTTGGAAACAAGGGTAAAAATGCTAATACCACTATATGTGACAGAAGAACGCCTCATATTAATGGTTAACCCTCTTATGAGCATCAAGATAATCAGGCTGCCTGGATTTATATTGATTTTATGGCTGTAGATTTGTCAAAAAATGTGCTTCTACTCCTTTCTGCTCCTTTTTCCATGATAACTTTCGATATCTGGCAGTTATTCAACTGTTTAAGAATCACGATACTGAGAAACTGACGTCACTGGTGAATCTCCTCTGTGATTGGACGGTGGTTCCGTGGAAGGGCCACCGTAATGACAAGTATATGGGTGCAAAGCTTTATTTCTCTGCTTTCCGATATCCATCCATCCCTCCTCTACCGCTTTATCCTCCACATGAGAGTCGCGCGGGGTGCTGCGCTGATCTCAGCTGACACAGGGCGAAAGGCGGGGTCACACCCTGACAGATCGCCAGTCCGTCTGTGGTTCATTGGTTTTTGAATTTAAACTACGTTAGAGCACATCGCAGAGGAACACAAGCGTTGTCAAAATAGAAACTCACCGAACACAAACGAGAGTAACGCTCCAAACAAAAGCTGCCACAACAAGCCTGAGTTTAAATGTGTTAATTGTCATTAGTCTTGAACCACAGCTCACTAAATTCACTCTCACAGCAAAGTCTCTGAACACACTATATGAACCCCGATCTGAATGACGATCAGCGTAACCAGCCCTCTCGTTCGGAATTCGTTTCCGGATGGTCTCGGATCAGAGTTTTCAGATTGTCGTGGACTTACATCATCTGTTTTTCCTCTAAAAAGACTTTTATTCCAATGACTCGTGTCCATGTAAACATAGCGAGTGTCACTCACTTCCCTGTTAAAGTATCACAAAGTAGGACGTGTTGTGCCGCGGTCGTACAATGTTGTCGGAAATAGGCCTGCCTCGATAAATGAATCGCGCGATAAATAAAATGAGCGCGATCATTTTTTTCTGCGTGAGGAGTAGCCAGACGCTAGTTGAGAGTAGAGATGTTCCGATACCGATTCCGATACTCGTGCTGTCGGTAACAGCCGATACCGAGTACCGATACTGATACCAAAAAAAATCATACATATGCCTGCGTGTGATACTGTAATATGATTATCATTGTGGTAAGGCCTTGCTCAGGGTAAACCCTTTATAAAACATGAATGAATACAGCAAATGGAAGCCCTTTATTTTTAAATAGAACAGTATCAAAAACAGTAGTGCAACAGCAACTTAAATATAGGAATAATTATAAAAAAAACGAATTAAAGTGCAGCCTTTATGTACTAAAATCTTTAAATAGTGCAGTATCGTGGTATCGGATTGGTGCCTGGACTCCAGTACTCACCGATACCGATACCAGCATTTTCGGCAGTATCGGAGGCTCTTCCGATACTGGTATCGGAATCGGAACAACTCTAGTTGAGAGTTGGAGGAAGATGGAATTGGTTGCAAAGCCATTATCATTGTATTAGATGAAAATGGTCAATATTATCGTTTATCGCAATTATTTGTGGGACAATTTATCGTCCAGCAAAATTCGTTATCGTGACAGGCCTAGTCGAAACCAGATGCTGTGTTTCCATCATGGTACAGTTCAGTTCGGTACAGTATGGTATGGTTTGGAGTAGAGCTGACATCGATTACTAAATTAATCGACCACTATTTTGACAATTGATTAATCAGTTCAAAGCTTTTTTCCATGATTAAAACAAGATTTCTGATTGTTTAAGTTTCTTAAATGTGAGCATTCTCTTCATTTCTTTGCTCTGGATGACAAAGAATTGAGTAAAAGTTTACCATTTTGGTTTGTGAACAAAACAAGACATTTGAGAACATCATCATTTCCAGGTTTGGCGAACACCGATCAACATTTTTTAAGGTTTTCTGATATTTTATGGACCAAACGAAAAAATCATTGGCAGATCCATCAGTTCAGGGCTTGCTTTTCGTGTCCCGTCTCTCTCCGACTGGTACATCCGTCTCCTCAGGCGGGAATAATCGTTCACTCCTTCAATTTCCGTTGAAGACAGAGGTGCGCCTGGCTTTTAAAGGAAATGACAAGGAAAAACTGACTGGCTTAGTTGATGTTATGCCCAAAACACATCCATTTAGACACAAGCCCTGTCCCGAGATCACACGGACACGCCCTAACACACTTTGTGCCGCACACTTTAGCCCATCGATCGTTGAAACGAGGCCATGAGAGTGCACGGCCTGTGGCGGCGGGACTACTCTATCTCACTAGTCTGCATAGTAACAGGTGAGAGACAGAGAGAGGAGGGGCCTGCTTTAACCCTGTGTCAATATCGCTCTCTTTCTCTTTCTGTCATGCATTTTTTATTCACTCTCTTTTGTAGTTTGACGTAGCTTTAGTTTCCCGAGATCATGTCATTCAGTGCTTTTTTTTTTGTGTGCCTTTTTATGGGTGAAAGGAAGAAGAGGCCGAGTGCAAACAGTGCCACGTGTGCACTGTGGTCTGGATGAATATGTGTTTTTTTTTTTTTGTTTCTCGTGCAAATACAGAAAAAACTCCCTCAGTCGGAGGAGAAATGGAGACGTATTTACCTACTGCTTGCCAACGTCTTTCTTTGTGTGAGTCAGTGATCTGGTTTGGAACCACAGGAAGCCTGGTGAGGAAAACACTCCGTCCAAGCACATCCTCTCTGTCTCACACCTCAGCACAGACACACACGGGCAAGATCAGCTCAGATGTTTTCCTGGATCCACTCCGAGTGACGGCTAACGCGGCTCTACCTCCATCTGCTCGTCCCTGCATCTCTGCATCCCTGTGTCCATTCTCCTCCTCCTCCTCCCCATCGACACCTCTTCCCTCACTGCCCTACTTTCCCCATCTTCATCAGCTCGGAGAGACTTCTGCCTCTTGACAGCATATTTAATGTTTAATGCGCTTTGATTTCCACCCAGACACTTACGAGGCTGCAGAGGAGAGGGTTTGATAAGAGAGTTAAAGCGAGAGAGAGAGAGAGAGAGAGACGGAGGTAGATAAGGTTAGGCTGCGCTTGTGCGGCGCATGGTTTGGGAGATGTGAAAGGCATGTGGGGAGGAGCACCGTCTCTCAGTGGGAGTGACGGAGGTGGGGGTGAGCTGACCTGGATACATGCACATGTGTGACATTCATTAATTTTAAATCGCACTATTTAAAAAAAAAGAAAAAAAAAGAAGAGGAAGTTGTGTTGAAACATGGATAATCTGTGATCTCCGCTGCTGACTCATGAAAACTGCACAAGGAGGGACAAGAGGCTGAACCCATTCAGGCTAATTGATAGTTACTCTGTGGTGTTTTATTCAAAACGCACTTAATCATGCATCATGTTTCTATCACTGGAGATGTCCAACTTGTCTGCCGAGTTCACATCTCCGAGCCTCCGCAGGGTCATCCAGGCGGCGTAAACACCCGGCTAAATTCCGAGCCTGCGTATGTCAGCGCTTTTCGGACGGTTTAAAGTAAATAAATATGCACTGTGTGCCATGTTATATTATTTCTTCAGCTCGTCAAGTTAGAACGGACTCAGAACTTCACATAACCCATAATAAGGATGATGTCACACGCAGCATACTATAAAACGATTGACCTTATTCTGAATAAGATACTCGGATAATGATGTGATTTACATAATACAACAGTTAGGGGCGGGCAATATGGTTAAAATGTATCACAGTTTTATTTGACAGTCAAAGTATGAGTTTATCAAACCTTTTACATAGATTTTTTAATGCTCTGCAAGTTACTGAACAGGGAAATCTATTTCCCTATGAAGAAACATAACCCTAAAATAAAATAAATAACAGAGCATTTACGGTGCTTTCACAACAGCTCCTTTTTAATCGAACCCTTGTTTGTTTGCTTGGAAAGTCTGAAGTCAAAGAAGCTAACTCTGGTCCCCCAAGTGAACCCTAATTGTAACTCAAACTGCTTCACTTAAGTCAAAACCTTTTATTTTAATAAAACTGCAGATTTTGTAAGATAAAAGTCACTTCTTTCCACCACTTCTATGACATCACGGTTTGGTTTGGAGCAGTAAAGCCCCGGGTCCAGCTTGACTGAGAACAGTACTTTTACATGGTAGGCGGGGGGTGGGGCCTGTGCCTGGCGTTTTCGTAGCGTGACGGCGTACCGCTAGCGACGAACGGCAACCTCAGAACAGACGACAGTGGAGGACATCCAGCTCAGTCTGTGGCTGTTTGTCGCAACAACAACAACAACAACCATTTACCGTCCATTGCCATCCAGCAGTGCCGGTCCAAGCCTTTATGGGGCCCTAAGTTGAATTTGATTTGGGGGCCCGCTTCAACCACCTCAGAGTAGCTGGTGCTTGAGTATTGTTGAAGTGTGTATATATGTGTATATGTATATATATGTATGTATATATATATATGTATGTATATATGTATGTATATATGTATATGTGTATATGTATGTATGTATGTATATATGTATATATAGGTGTATATATATATATATGTATATGTGTATATGTATGTATGTATGTATATATGTATGTATGTATGTATATATGTATATATAGGTGTATATATATATATGTATATGTATATATATGTGTATATACTGTATGTATACATAGTACTGTTTTAAAAGTTTTAGGCAAAAATGCTGTAAAGTTAGAATACTTTCTCAAATACAAATTCAAATTCTTTATTTTTTTTTTATCAATTTACAAATGTGTTTTTGACATATTTCCACAGATAAATACATAATTAGTGTGTAATATCCTGGAAGGATGAGATTTTAAATTTAGTTTAACAAAAACGCCGCTAACTTCCTGCGACATTAGCCCAAACTCCAAGAAGCAGTGGAAATGACCCTCAGTCTTGAAGTAAAATGAATGACTTCCTGTTTGAGATATGTCTGGGAGTCATGAGATATGATGATACACTTTGCATTAATTACGCGACGGTTTGTGCTATCGTAAACATTCCAACGGGTTCTGAAAGTTAAGAAGTTGCATGTCGAAGTCAACATGTAGTTATTACGGTAATTTCATTTGTGCTGTTGCAGGAAGCCTGCAAATCAGCGTCTTTGTCACCAGAGAGGGGAAAAGTGGGAAAAACACTTGTTTGGCCTGTTTTTGGACATTGAGACAAAAACTAACACTACAAACGTTATTTTAACCGTGTTTTATCACACTAAATCGTTTTGTTTCGAATAAAAACATAGTTTTTCTTCATTTTAATTTGTTAATTTACTATTTTAACATTTTGTGATGTTTCTTGTAAACTTAAAACAATTTTGTGATGTTTTTCAGGAAAAGGAACTTAACTCACAGGACATATCCTGGCCCTTTTATGGTTAAAATAAGTCCAGACGGACATTAGGTGTTAAAGGGTAAATCATCAGCATTGCGTGAACTTGGCAATGGTTTGAATGTAACGGACATTCATTCATATGTAAAAGTTACACACTTCAGCTTTAACATTTGTGCCTAAATGAAAAGCAAGCTGCTCTTTGACGTGGAATATTAAAAAAAATCACCTCCAACAAACACACAAACACACCAGCGAGTCCAAGGGCAACACACACACACACACACACAACCCGCTGAACTCTGCGAGCCTCTTTCCTCTGTCTCTCAGGTTATCATTTGGAATTCTGCTTTAAGTGCCTCTGTCTCTGTTGCAGCCCGCTATAAAACATGCATGCAGAACCTCTTGGTGTGTGTACATCACAGCACGCGGTCGGCTGCATGGCTGACAAGCTGGCTTTCTGGAGATGATTCCTCATCCGCGCGCACTGGCCCCCGGCTTTTTCATGTTGTGGTGGTTCTGCTGTCGTTAGGCCGTTCTGCCAAAAAAAAACAAAAACAAAAAAACGAGCTATTCCGCACGAGTTCTGTGGCTCCCGTCATCAAAGAGACAATTCTGTCCGTGTTAAGCACTGACTGAACAGCTGATTTGTGATGAAACGCCACATTCTTGCTCAGACCTGGTATTAACATCAGTGATCCGATCATTATGTTGTGGCTTGAAAGCGCCCGACGCTTCTCTTTTCTAATGGTTAAAACCTTTTTTTGAGCTTTGATTCAAGCTCCTCTTGTCTCTTTTCCCATCTCTCGCTCTCTCTGACACACAAACACGCTGACTACAGACACAGACACGTCCACACACAGCAGACTCTTTATTGAAAACAGTCATAATTAGAGCTGAAACAAGTGGCGCTAAATTAATCGACAACTATTTTGATAATCGATTAATCGGTTTGAAGCTTTTTTCACGATTAAAACACAATTTCCGATTCTTTACGCCTCTTAAATGTGAGTGTTTTCTTCATTTCTTTGCTCTAGATAACAAAGAAATCATTAAAAGTCAATCATTTTTGTTCATGGACAAAACAAGACATTTGAGAACATCATCATTTCCAGGTTTTGACGAACACCAATCAACATTTTTTAAGGTTTTCTGACATTTTATGGACCAAACGATGAATCGATGAATCAATGAATCTTGACAATAATCACCCGGCTGCACCCAGAACACATTTTCATTGCCAAATGCGAACAGAATAGATGTTAATACCGGGTCTGAACGAGGTCAACAAAGGTCAACAAAGGTCAACAAACCCACCAGAGTAGGGAGGAAACTCCTTGCTCATGTGTGAAAGTGTGACTACTTCCTGTTACCACTAATTCCACTTATGGAATAACTATTAACACTAAAAATGACATTCAATAAAACATGTATTTTATTTTTAACAAGATACTGATTGTAAGCTATTTTTCATTGTTAAGCATTATGACCAAAGTTTTGTATATAAGAAGTAGTAAAATGCAGAAGCTCTTATTTTGAAAGCCAGGTTGAAAGGAAGTGGTGGTATAGTGATTACTGTGTATGGAGAAAAAAAAAGAAAGTCCAGTCAGCTGATAACTGGTTCATGTAAGGATCCTCCACTGTTTGCTTTTTGAGGCTAAAAACCAACGATAACACAAAAACACGTGTTTGTCTGATAAGAATAACTCGTAAAACCGGAGATAACATGAAACGTGTATTAGATTTTCTCAGAAAAAGCACTAAAACAAAAGATATAAGATATTATAAGAATAACGTTACACACAGACGTGTATTTTATTTTTCTAAGACTATCTTATAAAACATAATGTAAAATCAAAACCTGTATCATCCCTGAACTGGCGATAAATTGTGTTGACAGGAAGTAGTCATACAGGAAAACTACAAAGTAAAACAGGAAGTCAGGCTTATGCATAATCCTCTATTTTTCTAAAACAGAAAAATAAATCTAAAAAAAACATACAGTTGTGTGCATTTCTGATTTTACACTGAGGTTTTTGGGATTTTTAGGTTTATGCCATGAAAGAGGCTCTTTAAGGTTTGTTGTTTGCGTGTTTTAAAATGTGTGTGTGCATTACATGTGGTGTGCACGTAGGGGAGATGAATGCATTCAGAAATTGATGCAATTAACTCATTCATTTCACATTTTGAAATGTCTTAATCTAGATTAATCGCAATTAAAAGTGTTATTCTCTTCTAATGAGTCAAATGTATGAGTAGTCCAGACAGTGTGCATTTCAGACACAATTGTTTTTAAGTGTATCCGTGTAAACGTGGTTTCAAAGAGACCAATCAAGTGTCAACCAGACACTACGAACACTGTGCTAAATGCGTTAAATTATTGCGTTAACTCTGACAGCCTTAGATACAATACTTAATTGTCGCTCTGGAGAAATTTGCTGTGTATCGGAATGTTGTCCACAGTGTGTGTGTGTGTGTGTGTCAGCTTCCTGTGACACTGACCTGTCCTGAGCTGCTGTCCTCTCTCCCTCGAGACACGGTCGCGATCATCACTGCTCCCTAAAATCTTTGACAGACAGGTCGGGGGAAAACAAAACTCCACATTCAGCATGTTCTCTCCTCTGGGTCAGCGTACATTGAGTAAACACAGGGGCTGGAACTCCTGAGTAGATTTAAAGATGAACAAGAAAATAAAAACATCCAGCTTAAAGATGATAGTGTTAATCTACATAATAAAACACCCTGAACTGAAACTCATTGACAAACACCATCATTCTCTTTTACTATCTCTCTCTCTCTCTCTTTCTCTGCCTCCCTCACTCACTCACTCTGTGATTTCCTCTCAGCATCACAACAGAGTCCCACGCAGAGGCTCTCGCAGAAGGGTGTTTTTGTACTTTGCAGGGGTGCTGTTGGCAGAGAGCGGTCATGTTACAACAGACAGACATTTAAAAAAAGACTCAGACTCAGATTCACAAGAGACGGGAGGAAATGAGAATATTAAAGGAGCTGTATGCAAGACATTCATTATTATTATTATGTCATAAAATCACTTAAATTCACATTTTCTGTTTATGTTGTGGGTCAAATTCTTCACGTATTAGTCCTTTGGTTTGTGAGGGATTGGATCCTCCAACTCTCTGGTAATCTCAAATCTCTGGGGAGGAGATTTAATATGTTTTGACACTTGTAGTACATCTAATTTAGTTGAGTTCAGTTCATTTTGTGCACACATTAAACTCATATGTGAAAAAATATATTAAAATATGCCAGGAGAGGTAAAATAAGTGACTAGTAATAAAAGTATAGTAGATATACATGTGTATATATATGTGTGTGTATATATATATATATATATATATATATATATATATATATATATATATATATATATGTGTATATATATATGTATGTATATATATATATGTATACATATATATGTATATCTATATATGAGTGTCAAACATGTGCAACAATGACTTTTAGTGTTCAAAACAGTTGAACCCTGCAATCCCAATTAAAAACTTTGTGGCGCGTGGTTGCCATGGAAACAAGGAGCTGCACTTACACCCAGTGTTGCACTCTGTTCATGCACATACTGTACATATATGTCCTGCCCTCTCTTTTGTTTTGATAAGCACTGAGCCTGTTTAGCTCCATGGTAGCTCAGTGGTGGAGCGAGTCGCCTTTCAAATCGAAGGTTGTGGGTTTGAGTCCCGGCGTTGATTGGTATGAAAGATGAGTAATAGGAAATGTGGTGTATGAAAGAGTGAATGGGTGAATGGCAAGACTGTAGTGTAAAGCAGCTTCCTCTCCACTTTTCTGGTTGAGGCATTTTTGAGAGGGGTACTGAGGTAAGTTAGGATTGTTAGGTGCGGTAACAGTTGGTGTTTCCAACCTATAACCTATCTGCACTTGACTATCGATTAAAGGCATTAAAAGCCCAAAAAAAAACTTAAAAAAAAAAAACATTAAATCAAAACATAAAGTCAGTAAAGCCAGAATTGCAATTTAACATTTATTACATATAGCACCTTTAAGCCTGAGTTACACGCCATTGTTTTGACAATAAATAGATCTCATAAGGTTGTTGATATAATTGTGCAGTGAAATTGTTAATTGACTTTTACTGAATGAAAGTCGACAGTAGCTCAGTGGTTGACTGATTTGTCTTTTAAATTAAAGGTTGTGTGTTCATTTCCCACATGCAGAAAATGCACTTCCCATATGAATGTGTGAGTGATGGACAATATAAATACAAATAATACCCAACAGTTGTACACGGAGACTGTAAATAACAATCACACTGCACAATAAGCAAAATATGCCAATGTCCACAACACAACAAAGGTGAGCGGCATGAACGTGTTGATTTCTGTCCCTCAACCCATGTAAAAGTGTTGTGTGGTAGTATAGTATAGTATAGTATATTATAAATCAAGTAACAACACTAACTCTCTCTCTGTTAATACTCCCCCCATCGCTGACAGTCACTGCAGCCCGGTGTTAGCAGACGACAAAATGAGATGGGAAGCCAATGATATCAATAACGTTGTGACCATGTGCTCGAGCTGAGTTCAGAATATGGACCGCAGAGATTATGTGTATCAGCTGGGGATTTAGGGGGCGAAACACTGGCCCGGTCGCTTGAGCGGAGGAGCTTCAGGATAGACTTAATAAAACTATCAGTGTAAGATGGAAACAGATGGCGTCAGGGAAGTCTTAGGAGAGCTTGTCGGCCGCTTGTTTTCACGACTGAGCTGCTCTTAAGGACTTTCTTAGAAGCAGATTGTCTCTGTAAGTACCTTAGCACACCGTAAAGTAGAGACAAACTAATTGGACTACAAGAGCTCCTGCCTTGAACCGTGCTTCCTATAAACCTAGGGAAGTATCTCAGGGGCCGACTTTTTGATAATGTGTGGAACTCTGAAATTCGACAATGTCGTGCAAACACTCGTGTGTGGACGTTTGAATGAATGAAAGAAATTAAATGATGAATTAATAAAAGTAATGACACAGCTACTGTTTATCTACTGTTACTTGGGACACAAACAACTAATTAGCATAATTAGCTGTGGTTTTACCTGCGGCTGCTAATGTTGCCTTGAAAGTTTTACCAGTGTGTTCATAGCACTCATAGCATAACGTTCTTCAATAGCAAAAAAAAGAAGCAATATTATCCGTCAGAGTTGTCGTGCCTGTTGTGTAAAACTGACCAGAAATGCTAATCTGAGAAGTCGCTCAGACAAATGTCTGCTTATGTTTCTGCTGAAAATAGGGTGTAAAGACTCAGAAGTAGATACTGTGCATTGCTTTAAATGTTGGCGGTGTGTCTGTCACTTGGCGTTTGAGGTAGCTTTTCAGAGGTGAGCATCGTGTCTGTTGTGGCTAAGTAACTAGCAAGAGTTGCTAACGTTGTTGTTTTCTCCGGCAACAGGGAGATTAAGCTTGTCTGCGAACCCTGTTTGGTCTTTGTGGTGTTTGAGCTCAAGACTATATCTATATTGATCGGTTATCACCTGTGCTGGTGTATGACATGATTCGATTAGCCGACGCTAATCCATCGTCCATTTGAATGCCTACACAGCATTATGTGCGATTTGGCCATTAAGTAAGCATAACGGATTAAAGTAGCAGTCCCCTAATAATGGACTTCGGACCAGACGCCGTCTTTTCTGGACTCATCTGGACATATTTCCATAAATCACTGATCACTGCTTTGTTTTGATGGCGCATTTGGATTTTAACTGGTGCAGCTTTTCCAGCATTTATGGCACTGAGGTCCAGGAAATGCAGACTAATTACATGCGTGACAACATTCAATCATACTAGTGAATGGGCTACATGCTCGGAGCGTCACTTACAACTTCCGCTGAAATATAAGACACTTCTGGTCAGTTGTCGCCAAAAAGGGGACAATTGGATTTTGTAAGGAGATTAGCGATTAAAACAAACACATTTACATTTTCTAATTCTGTGCACAGTCTCTGCAAATGATGTCATTCAAAGCTAAATACTGTCGGTAACTTCTGCCTGTATTTCTGTGCATCTTGTCCAGTCAGGACACATGATTTCCATTAGCCAGACTGAGCGACCTGTGCTGGTTTTGTAGGGATTAGAGCTCATGTTTCACGACAACATACACAGATAAAATTATCTTCCACCACAGTTTAAATAGCACAATCGCAATCTGTCGCGTGTTACGCACAAATCCCATATTTCCTGTTTCAAAGTAAAAGCGTTCGACATTTTCCGTTCCCTGAATCCATTCATTTTTAAAACAAGGCTTAAACTGTGAAATATATGCATGACTGACGAGATGTGGATTGATACAACAATAGTTAAGAATGTATGTGTATATATGTATATATGTATATATATATATATATATATATATATATATATATATATATGTTTTCCAACCCATCCACTTGAAATTGGCACAGATTTATACATAATTTAAACATACAGTCTATTGGACTGAACCAGCTCCACTTAGAGACATTCTGAAGTTCTAGACCTTGGCTTGAGGAAGTTTTCTCTCTGGCCCTCTTGGGATTTTAATCGACTGCCTCTGGATTAAACAAAAGAAGCCTTTGAAACACTGTGTTAAGGCGAAGTAAATTAATCCAATTTCACAGCCGGCTGGTGAGAGGTGAGGACAGCCGAGCCAAGGCTGCACTAATTAGCCATATATGTGTCACAGCTGATTATATCAGAGAGCCTACCCGGACCTACAACCGTCGCCTGCGTCCGACACAAAAATCACACATGTGCACACATGACAACCTGTTTCCTTTTACAAACAAACACCAGGGAGTCCTGGTGTTTTTTAACCTGAGCCACACACGAGGTGCAGTGATAAGTGACACGATGATGAGAGTATGGACTTTGCATGTGTGCTGCATGCACATTGTCCCGCTCAATGGACGCACACGCTGTGGAGACGCATCAGCTCAATGCCGCAGGCCACCACAGATGTTCCAGAGGAGAGTTTACAGCCTCATATCGAGTTCTTAACCAGTTAACACTTACTGTGCGTTTGAGCCACTCTGCATCTCCACATGTGCGCACATGCCCGCGGTTCTGTTCATACCTGCATGAGGGTCTGGGTCAGTCTAGTCTTTCAAGCATGCGTGCTTGTTCTCTCATTCCATTCCATTTCTCACCAGGGGTTTGCCCTCGGCGAATCAGAGTCTTTGTCACCAGAGAGGGAAAAAGTGGGGAAAACGCCTGTATATGTTTCCACTTTTTGGCCTGTTTTTGGACATTGAGACAAAGACTCAAACATGTTTATTTTAAATATGTGTTATACTGTTCAACTTTCAAATTGAACACGCAAAACCTGGAAAAACTACAGTGTTTTTCTAAATAAAACTTGTTAATACAACATTTTAACATGCAGTAAATTGTAAATAACCGCCAGATATTGAAAGTTATTCAGGAAAAATGTTACTCAAAGGACATTTTCTGTCCCTTTTATAGTTAAAATAAGCAAACAACGGACAGACATTTTGAGGCTTAGGTGTTAAAGAGTTAAACATTGAAAGTGGCAAAGCTTACATATGAATTTTCACTATTTTTATCTGATCTAATTTAGTAGGGCTGCTTTTTATAATCATCATAATTCGTAATTGATTATTTTCTCACTTAGTTGGTCCACAAAATCAAATGAAAATAGTTTTAATGGTTTCTTTGTTATTTTGCACAAATAAATAAGAGAATATTCTGATTTAAGAAGCTGAAAAATCACATAACCTCAAAAAATAATAACTACATTTTTTTTATTTGTGTGTATTTAAAAAAATGCTTGATGTCATTAGATGCAAATTTATGAATTTTCTTTTGAGTTTTAACCAAATTTTGTGCCATTTAACTCAGTCTCGGCCAAAGTAGTGCAAAATGGGAAACTATCGGAGGTGAAGTGGAGACAAGGAAAACAAAGAAGAAGATTTGTTTAGTCAATATTATACTGTACTAATACTGTAGATGTAGCATGTGTAAAATAATTACAGTATCCTAACTCATTCTGCTCCCGTTCTATGATAGTAATTATCACCACACAGTCAAATAATTACAGTGGCAAAGAAATTACAATTAACCGATTGTGTGACTCACTGGGGACTCCCCTTCACTATTGTGCACGTGTGTGTGTGTGTGTGTCTGTGAGAGAGAGAGATAACTCCACGGAGGCCATGTCCCTGCAGATGACATGTGATAGCAGATTAATAGCCTAACATATTAACGTCACAAACCCTATTATTTGCCCTGGTATCTGTGCTTAATCAGTTATTTTCCAACAGCTCAGTCACCAGTCAGACTTCTGTGTTCCACCTTCACTGTAATCTTACATTAATCACACTCTGAACTGGTATGCAGTTATGTGGAGAACTCCATGTGACTAAACAGACTTTCAATCATTATTATAATATTATGGATGAAAAAAAAAATTCAGACTAAAATTTATGGAGCCCCTCAAGTGTTATTTTATATCCTGTGTGCACTTTAATGTGTTATAAATTTACCCTGTAACACCTAAGCCTCAAACTGTACGCCTGGACTTTTTTTTTGCTTATTTTAACCATGAAAGTGCCAGAAAATGTTCCATTTTTCCAGAATACATTTCAATATCTGGCAGTTATTTATAATTTAACAATTTAGAATAAAATGTTTTAAGTAGAAATATACATTTTTAGTGTTAAATTCTAAATGTGAACAGTATAAGACATATTTAAAATGTCTCAATGTCCAAAAACAGGCGCAAAAAATGCAACTGTGGCACTTTTCCAACTCTCTCCTCTCTGCTGACAAAGCAGGTGAGCAATACGAGCGTAAAATTACAACACAATATCCCACCGTGATATCGCCATAGAGATATTCATGGTGATATTTCACCGATTTTCAAAGTAAAAGTTCTTGTTTGGATACAAAATGATATGTACTTCAGAATAAGATAACATATTTATATGCAAAATAAATCTATTATCATTATTATTATTATTATTATTATTATTATTATTGTTGTTGTTATTATTATTATTATTATTGTTATTATTCTTTTTATTATTATTATTAATATTAATATATAATATAATATTAATAAATAATGTCTCTGAAACGTTTATCAGGCAAAAAAAAGGGAAATCACAGCTTCCTCTGAAATCAAACATGTTTGACGTTGACATTATTATTAATAATAATAATAATAATAATAATAATAATAATAATAATAATAAATGCTAAATTAAGTGAATACAGCCATACAAGCAAATGTATTTCTATATTAGGAGGAGAAGGGTTTTTTTGGGCTGCATGTAATCAGTTGGAGGGGCCACTTGTGGCCCGCGGGCCGCCACTTTGACACCTCTGGTTTAGAGGATGGAAGCAGAATGTGTTACTTCTCTTCACATGAAGAGGTTGACACCTTCAGATGCACAGGGGAGACAAGAGGAGCAAGTATAGATGTAGAAGTACTTGTCAAGTTCCCGGATCTGCCCTCGACAGAGCTGATAAAGCAGCGTTGAAACACTGAGGAATCCTCTGAGCTGCAAAGGTCAGTCAGATCAAATCCCAATCTTGCCTTGGGCACTAAGGCCTCGTTTAGACTGCAGCCCAAATCGCAAAAGAAACACAAAAACACATGACATCTGATTCCAAAGCTGATTCAAACCACATACGGAGGTGGTTCCGAATCCGTCTTTGATTTTCTGAGTTGAAAAATCCGAGTTCATCCGAGTTCCATGACCTTGGAATTCCCGGGGTTCTGAAAGGGAACGTGCTGTACGCACCATCCGTCCTCCACAGAAGACTGTGCTTTTACTCCAGATCAGACAGCACATATTTCTCCGGGTCAACAGATCTTAGCAGCATAACGTAGCTTCCTACCACAGGGATGATTAATACAGAGTGAGATTTCAGGACACAGGAACTCAACGGGGATTCTGTGTGGATACAGGCCAAGGTGTAGTGGGGCATTTTCCCTAGCAACCCAGCGCTATCGAGTCCTGCTCCCCAACCAATAGCACGCACTGTAGTAATGTAAGCAGTGTATTCATCTGCAACTTGTCTTGTTAACAAAAACACAGCATTTCTAACTGATATTCTCTTTAAAGCTCATACAGTCGCCTTAAAACAAGTAAAGAAATGAAGCAGTTAATGTTTCCAACTCACTCAATTGATGGGTTTATGAACACAAGTTATCCCATGGTCAGCAACCGATATAATGTCTCTATTGTGTAGACATGTTCAGTGTGAGTCCATGAATGATCTCACTCATAAGATCCATATCTTGTGAGCACAAGATAAAAAGGAGAAGAGAAACTTTCTGGGATTGAAGAAAACAATCAAAAAAAAAAAAAGCCAAAAATCCACTCCACAACATTACATTTAAAAACATGAAAATTGTACTTACTGTACAACAAACCAAGGAAAACACACTGGATAATATTTACAGCGATAATTTCCCAATGTCACTATTGTCGTGTTGTTTTTCAAGCGTCAGATAATCCTGTGACCTAGTGCGGCGTGAAGGTGATCTGCAGTGATGCTGTATTTTGTGGTACTTTGTAGTATTATATGAATTATATGTGTTATAGACTGCATTCAGAGGCTTAATAGTTGTCAGTTAAAGGCACTGTCCAATCAGGAGTCAGAACTACAGGCGGTCAATCCGTGTATCATTCTTTTTACAAAATGAAACGAAAAAAAGATAAAAAAAAAACAGATTACGAACTGTTGATTTGATTTTCAAAATAAAATGACAAATGTAAAAACAGATGACTTGTTTTTTTTTTTTCCCATTTTCCGACTAAAATTAGAAACATTTATAATGATAATGAGCATTTCCTGCAAATTACGTGACCCGAAGTTTGCGTAAACCGGAAGTGACCTGTGAAAGGGGAGGAGCTTCACACGGGACAACAAACATAAAATCAACAAAAGATGACATTTTTATGCTTTTAGTGCAGTAAAGTTAAGAGAAAGTGTGACGACACTACACTGTTCTATAGTGAAGTTATTGAATATCTTTTTTCGGGTCTTGCACTTTATAGACGGTCCCTGAGCTCCGGTTTCACTGATGACTGCATGTAGACATCAACATGTCTACATCAGCTTCTCCAGCTCTTTTTTGATCAAAACAATGTTGTAGCTTGTCGTTTACGTTGCTATGATTCAAAATATGCTTTTGCACATTGAGATAAAAAACTCAAACAAATGTTATTTTAAATATGTTTTATACTGTTCAAATTTCAAATTGAACACAAAATCTGGTGTTTGTGTACAACTACAGTGTTTTTTCTAAATAAAACCTTTTGTTTTTCTTCATTTTAAATTGTTAATACACCATTTCAACATGCAGTAAACTGTAAATAACTGCCAGATATTGAAAAAAAAGCATGTTTACTGTTAAAATAAGCATAAAAGTCCACACGGAGATTTTGAGGCTTAGCTGTCGAAGGGTTACAACAATATAATAATTAAAAACAGAGGAAAAAATAACCTCTGTAAGTACAATGGTACTGACAGACCGGAAATAAGCGTGTGTGGTAAACCAGACCTTTAAGTGTGTTAAAGTGAAGCAGGGCCATATGGTTCGCGGTGGATCAGAGGCAGTAATCCTCAGGTCGGTGCGACCTCGGCTGAACCTCTGCGCCACACCGTCTGATGGCTAAGCGGCGGCGCGGCGCAGCCACAGCCTCGATAGCCGCTGATCTCATACAGTCACTTTGCTCATTATCACGTGCGGTAACCGGCTTACGCGCGTTAATGCCGCTTTGGCAGACTGGTGTCTCGAGTGTTCACACGACCGACAGCTCATCAAACAGAAGAAGAAGAAGAAGAGAATTGTGCATCCAGGCGGCTGATGTTCTCCTTATTTATCTACCTGTTTCTCAGATGAATGAGTTTTCTCTTTCTCTTATAAAAGACGAGGGGCCGGCAAGTAAATTTGCCCTGGGGCCAATATTTTTCCAAGCAAATGAAATCCGGGCCAAAACATCTTCATATTCATCAGGCAAAACCATTTTGCTACTACTTACTTAATTTCTGATCGTAGCTCTTCAATATTGTACAAAAATGGCTATGTGTCATCTTATTCTCATGGTAAAAATGGAGATAAAACATTACAACTTTTTATTATAGTACCATCATGTTGATTCTAATTAGATAATCCCTCATCCCAGTTTGTTAGTTGTACTTTTTTTCCCTCCTGTATTTAGCTGACAGATTAATATTTATGATGATGCACTGCGTTACAGTCGACTCTTAAGGCTGCCATCGTCTTTATTAAACACACTGTTATGACTTACTAGGTTGAAGTCTTGACAGATTTATTACAATAAATCCATAACCATCACAGTGGCAGATAAAGAGGAGCTGATGAATTGGGAAGATCTTTAAACCTCGGGATTATTAAAACATAGATTATGCAAATGCTGCAGCTGCTCAGTGTCAGGAGGAGTTTATCACTCAATTCACCCCATTTTTTTTCGCCACTGAATTTGGGTCTCGTGGAGTCTGAAATCTTTTTTTACAAGAGAAACTTCCACACAAATACAAAATACAACAAGAACTAGGAGTGCACACAGTCACGTCCCCACGCCAAGATTCCAAATGGCCAACTTCCTGTTGAGTTGAGGCCATTGTTGCGATCGACTT
The DNA here is from genome assembly GCF_019176455.1 of Solea senegalensis. Classification (NCBI taxonomy): domain Eukaryota; kingdom Metazoa; phylum Chordata; class Actinopteri; order Pleuronectiformes; family Soleidae; genus Solea; species Solea senegalensis. Next base: position 4,473,056 of record NC_058027.1, on the reverse strand, counting down.
TTTTGCTCCTCCTGGTCTACAACATCTTCCCACCAAGTTTCGGGAAATTCCGTGAAACTCACTGTATGCCGAAGTCATAGAGCACTTCCTGTTTCTTGGCGAATGGTCAAAATTCGCATAGTGTTGCCGTGGCCACGCCGGTTAGAATCCGCAAAACCTTTTGACAACTTCACCTTTAATGCGTATAGTACAAATTGGTGTGTTTTATGTTTTATTTTATTTCACTCATTTACGTAGGGTACAAATGGGCAAAATGGACGCCAAAATACACAATGGACAACTTCCTGTTGAGTTGAGGCCATGGGTACGGTCGACTTTTTTGTTTGTCTTGGTCTATAACATCTTCCCACCAAGTTTTGCATAATTATGCCTCTGTTTTCACCTTAGGGGGGCGCCATAGAGCGCTTGAGCAATGCACGGGACAGAGAACTATGCCAATATCGCGTTTTGCATGCAAAGTTTCAAGGTTTTTTATACACGTTAACCCCCTCAAAAATTATCGCAATTCCACGGATATAATAACAATCTGAAAACAATAGGTTCCTCGCACAAGTTTGTGCCAGGAGCCATTTCGGCCCCTGCCATTCAATATGTGGCTCGGGCCCTAATCATTTAATCACCATCACCACCAAAGCCATGTGTAGCAGCAAACAAGGGGCGTCTGTGTATTGGCTATTTGCATGACTAGGACTCACCTGATATTGGTTTTTGCTGATATCGATACCAATTGTTATTAGCTAATGAGGCTGATAATCTAATCCAACTTTATTTGTAAGGAACTTTAAAACAACCAGCAGTGAACCAAAGTGCTGTACAGAAGAATAAATAAAAGACACACTAAATAAAAGGCATAATAAGCTCTCAAGATACATCTGAAACAACTAAAATAAATGAAAAGACACAATGAACACCGATCAAATGAAACAAAAAGCAAACTTCAATGGAAATCCCATCAACAACTTAAACAGTGTCAAAGAGAAGCTGTCTCTGGGATGTGCAAAGGCAGATCATTCCACCGTTTCGGTGCGACAACAGCACTCCCCTCGCTCCCCTCTGAGCTTGTGTTTAGTTTTTGGCACAGTCAGGAGCAGCCGATCAGCTGACCTCACCTGACATAATCAGTATTTAGAAGCAAATGAATGAATAAAATGATGCGCAGACTGTCCTCCAGTTCTGGAACTGCCCTCTGATGAGCTACGTGCAAAAAAAACACAAAGCGGCACAGCCTCTTTTTACCCCCGCTTGTCATTTATGTAGACAACGGATAGATAACAGATTCTAATAATACTTAATAGTGTTGTGATGATTCAAATAAAATGCCAATACCAATAATTGGGAAAATGCCAGAATATGACCCACCAATAATCACCCAGGCCAGTCATCGGTCATCTTTTACACCTCACATACAGTCTTAATCAAATGACCTATAAACAAGAAGGACTCACTTTGGTTTATGCAAATAAAATAAATTAGGAACAACCTGAAATGACTTGCAATTTCAACAATATTATGCCTAAATTGACCATTTACACGTGTGCGTTACAACATAGTGGATATACAAAGGCACAAAAACTTTAGTCACAGGTATCTGGAAGTGAAAAAGTATATAGTATTTCACATTTTGATTCTATTCATAATGTTAAATTTTTCACAAATTCTTCGTGCGGGCCGGATTGGACTGTCCGGCGGGCCGGTTGTGGTCCATGGGCCTTATGTTTGACACCTCCTTAGACAAATCCTTAGACATCTCGATTCATATCTCTAGATGGCATGAATATATATATGAGTAATATATTAATATTCCCTTTTCCTCATGGTCTTTGTCGTTGGACCAACAAAGTGCACACCTCCGTACGCTTCTATGGCTCGCCTCCATATGTTGGCAGCTATACTGTTTTCCTAAAGCCACGACGCTACGTAGCTCCAATCTGAAGAGATTAAACGGTAAATACGCCGCTTAACTCCGCGGTAAACAGATAGACGGACGCTGATCTTGTTATGTTGTGTCTTTTTGTCGGGGAAACAGGATCGAGAGCGGGATTGACCTCGGAGCGCGTTAATAAAGCTGCGTTAAAGGTTTTTTTTATTCACGTTCCTTGCGTTTCTGACTATTTTCATCTTAACTTGTTTGTTTTCCCTTTGATGTCATTCTTCAAACACAGCAAACACACACAAAGAGAACATGAATGAAAAGGAACTGAGAGAAGAATAATCTGATTTAATCTGCCCCCGTTTAACAGGAGATCAACAAAACACTCAAATACAATAAAGTTTAAATAAAATCAGGCTGACACAGTCTCTCACATCCCACTGTTTCTTATCTACATTTCATATTATTCTGACGTATGTCATCGTATTTCCTCAACACGTTGGCGATCAAGGCTTTTGAAAAACTTAAAACTTGAAAGGCCCACGACACAGCCTTGGGTACTCTCCAATCCTGACATTGTCATTATCATTATCACAGGTTCTCTGCGTTAAATGTGGCTGAAAGTGAAGATCAAATAAATGAAGATTTATACATGAATCCATGCATTACAGGTAAATCTTCCGCCTCAGTTAGCTAGCCGGCAAAAGTCTCTTGTAAGCATGCTAATTTTAGCTTAGCTGATCCTGGAAGTATCGAAAGAGGCATCGGCCCCAAGTCGAATTGCAATAAATGTTTTAACTCAACTCACATTTAAAAACAACCGAGGTTGACCAACCCTAAACCAGTTTTTACAGTAGCCCACAGTGGACAAACAAAACATATTTTGAGTTTTGATGCTAGCTGAAGCTGCATAGATTCTCCGATACTTCAGGTTAGGGATATTCAGCTGCGACTTTTACACACTGAACCTTTACCTCAGATTGTTTTTGTCAACATTTCTCAATTGCACACACTGGATCTTCATCTGTTTGGTGTTTTTCTTGCTGCCACGAACACTGACTCTGGGCCTGCTCTGGTTACAAACCGCTTCCAGGAAAGTTTGCACCGACAAAAGCTTTTTCTGCTCGGCTTTCCCTCCACACTTCCAACACGGCGGCACGTTTGCAGAATAAAACCAAAGAGACTGCTCCAGGGCTTTGGGGCTCACCAGAGTCAGAGTCAGAGTCACAGTAGAGAGTCTGTGCTTGTTAGCCTGTGGATATTATTCCTCCTGCCTGTGGAGTTTGGAGAGACTCATTGCTTTTGTTGTCGCCAAGTCGTTTGTCACTTCTGCTGCTGCGATGACACAATATACAAATAAGTTTGTTTATTTACTGGGGGGAAATAACACGACGCACTGTGTTGCGTCATTAGATCAGATTTGAAAAGCCTACAGGTTAATATTTTAGGGTAATGAGGATGATGAAACTTTAATTGCTCCACAGTCATTTCCATTTAATAGCCACACATGCGCTCCTTGGGCATTTTATTACCGGGTGTCTGCAGGTCCTTGAAAAGTATTAAATATGATCATTCAGAATCAAGGCCTTATTATGCTTAAAAAATATGACAATTGATCCTTAAATCTAGTGTTCACAGGTCTTTATTATGATAGATTATTAGGGTCACATTGAGAAAAAACTAATTCAAAGTCGTAATATTCTAACCTGTTGTTTTAGGAGAGGAGAGTTGTTAAAATGAGGGCTGTGGAGACGGGAAAATAGCTGACTTTATTCTCATAAATTAAGACTTTTTCTCATAAATTAAGACTTTTTCTCGTAAATTAAGACTGTATTCTCATAAATTAGGACTTTTTCTCATAAATTAGGACTTTATTCTCTTAAATTAAGACTTTTTCTCGTAAATTAAGACTGTATTCTCATAAATTATGACTTTTCTCATAAATTAAGACTTTTCTCATAAATTAAGACTTTTTCTCATAAATTAAGACTTTTTCTCGTAAAATAAGACTTTTTCTCATAAATTAAGAATTTTTCTCGTAAATTAAGACTGTATTCTCATAAATTAAGACTGTATTCTCATAAATTAAAACTTTTTCTCGTAAAATAAGACTGTATTCTCATAAATTATTACTTTATTCTCGTAAATTAAGACTTTTTCTCATAAATTAAGACTTTATTCTCTTAAATTTAGACTTTATTCTCTTAAATTTAGACTTAATCTCTTAAATTAAGACTTTATTCTCAGAAATTAAGACTTTTTCTCGTAAATTAAGAGTGTATTCTCATAAATTATGACTTTATTCACGTAAATTAAGACTTTTTCTCATAAATTAAGACTTTTTCTCGTAAAATAAGACCGTATTCTCATAAATTAAGACTGTATTCTCATAAATTTAGACTTTATTCTCTTAAATTTAGACTTTATTCTCTTAAATTTAGACTTTATTCTCTTAAATTTAGACTTTATTCTCTTAAATTAAGACTTTATTCTCATAAATGAAGACTATTCTCGTAAATTTCGACTTTATTCTCTTAAATTAAGACTATTCTCATAAATTAAGACTATTCTCATAAATTAAGACTATTCTCATGAATTAAGACTTTTTCTCGTAAATTAAGACTGTATTCTCATAAGTTATGACTTTATTCTCGTGAATTAAGACTCTATTCTCGTAGATTTAGACTTTATTCTCTTAAATTTAGACTTTATTCTCGTAGATTTAGACTTTATTCTAGTAAATTAAGACTATATTCTCTTAGATTAAGACTTTATTCTAGTAAATTAAGACTATATTCTCGTAAATTAAGACTTTATTCTCGTAAATTAAGAATTTATTCTCATAAATTAAGAATTTTTCTCATAAATTCTGACTTTATTCTCGTAAATTAAGACTCTTTTCTCGTAAATTTAGACTTTATTCTCTTAAATTATGACTTTATTCTCGTGAATTAAGACTCTATTCTCGTAAATTTAGACTTTACTCTCTTAAATTCCTGATTAAGCTTTAGAAATTCACTATAAAGAGTTAGAGATCAGTGTAGACGTTAAAATGCACTATAAGTCTCCAAATGGGTGCTGTTATGGCCTAAATACTGATGCTCAGTCTACTGGGTGTGCCTAATAAAGTATCTCATGGACTAAAGTCTCACAGCACCAGCTGAAAAAAACTCAAAATAGTTTAATTCCAAAGTATTCATAAATCTGGTTTTCATCCGCGTAGTGTTTTCTGTTTTGCTGTACTGAAGTGATGCGGTGAGTGTACTGGATGTCCACATAAATGAGTGAGTCGGCATCATTCTGTGGTTAAACGTCGTCACGTTTGTTTCGCAAAATTGGTCCAGTCAGCTCCCATTGTTCTGCTCCTCGGGGAGGAACAGGATCGCTTTACTGTACAGAGTCCAGATTGCGGCCTGGTCTTCATTAAAGGAAAGATAGACTGTCAAACAACCATTCAACGACTCAAATGTTTCTCAATACTTCAGCACTGTTCCAAGCAGATAAAGAGGGATGGATATCTAAAAACATGTTTAATATGGGAAACTAGAAAACACTCACAGAGCACAAACCTCCACCAACTGTATCAGAAAACAGTGACATAGACTTATTTATATGAGGTTCTATGACGTGATTTTGTCAAATAAATACTGTTCTCTGAGATGTCACCTATTCTTACACACTGGAGCTTTAAGTTATTTATAAATGTTAATAGTTTTTTAAATGTTTTAGATATTTTGGAAGCTTCCAAAGGTGTTTCTAGAGACTTTAAGGGCCCAGGGTGCAGGAGACACATTTTAGCCAATTAACTAAAGGTTCACCTAATAAAACATGTACCTACTTAAGTTTATAATACTTTGTTCACCTCACCATCAACAGCCTTTTTGGGCTAGAAACTATAAAGTTTGCACTAAAGTCCAGAGAGGAAATCGCTTCTGGTCTGGTTAAGTTTGTGCCACTTTGGTTAAATCCAAACTAAGGATACACCGAAACACTGAAGTCACAAGATAACACGTTTGATGATGTGATGCAATTGTGAGCATTTTACAAACTTTTTGTCCAGAAAAGACTGACTAACTGCAAGAAAAAGAAACTTTTTAGAAAACCCTTTTAACTCTTTAACACCTAAGCCTGAAAGTGTCCGTCTGGACTTTTTTTGTGCTTATTTTAACCATAAAAGTCCTGCGAGTAAGTGCTTTTGCCCATTTCTCCAGAATATTTTCAATATCTGGCAATTATTTACAATTGACTTCATTTTAAAATGGTGTACTAACAATTTAAAATGAAGAAAAACATACAGTTTTATTGAGGAAAAAACACTGTAGTTGTACATGAAGATGAGATTTTGTCTTTAATTCGAAATTGGAACAATGAAAAACATTTCAAATAACGTTTGTTTGAGCCTTTTTTCCAACTCTCTCCTTTCTGGTGACAAAGACACTGATTTGCCGGTTTACCAAAACAGCGCAATGGAAATTACCATAATAACCACAACGACCGGCACGCTCTGCAGCGTCCTCGGTGTAGTTCTAATACTCTGTCGCTACCGTAACACAACTACACTGAACTACCTCTTTAAAGCCAACAATGAAACAGTCTCATCTGCTAAAGACGAAAGCTCGGTAACAACTGCTGCATGAACCTTGTAGTGACGCTGTTCACGCACACACAGACACACACGCTTGTAAAATCTACTTTAACTGTGGAGATTAAATGCAAGTGAATTCCCTGGCGGGGTTTAAAATCTGTATTCTTTGGTTTTTTTTTGAAACTCCTTCAAAGCTGTCAGAGTCATTCAGTAGATTCCGCGCGTGATTCTCCACGAGGCCATCGTCTGTCTGTTCTTCACAGATTCAAACTGTGCACTTTGTTTTCATCTCGGCTCAGATGGGTGGAGCTGAAAACCCCCCAAAAACCTTTCAAACCATGATCTAAGAAGTTTGTCATTGCGTTTCTCTCCTGTCCTCTTCTATTAATTGCTTAATTAGGTTTACTGAAGGTCTAGTTCGCTTGTGTTGGGGAAAAAAGACGTCTCTAATCCCGCCATACGTTTCTGTATCTTTTACACGTATTTACAGAATACGTATTTACTAGAATAGGGTTGGTAGAAAAATTGTGCTTCTCAACCTCAGTTTCTCCTGAGTCAAGAAATATCTTCATTCTTTTCTTTGTTACGCGACACTTGGTCTGAGCCTTGGTCCGAGGCTAATTTCAATGCTAATTCCGCACTAATTCCACTAATTTTAGACCCACTTGTTGGGGGAATGTAAACATTGTCCGCCATCTTTGCTAACAGGTATGCTAACAGGAACAAGTGTCACTGGTGGACACCTGTTTCTGTTAGACACTTGGTCTGAGCCTTGGTCTGAGGCTATTGAAATGCTAATTCCAAACTAACGCTAATTTTAGACCCACTTGTTGGGGAATGTAAACAGTGTCCACCATCTTTGCTAAGGTACGCTAACAGGACAAGTGTCACTGGTGGACACTTGTTCCTGTTAGACACTTGGTCTGAGCCTTGGTCCGAGGCTAATTGCAATGCTAATTCCGCACTAATTCCGCTAATTTTAGACCCACTTGTTGGGGGAATGTAAACAGTGTCCACCATGTTGGCTAACAGGTACGCTAACAGGAACAAGTAACACTGGTGGACACTTGTTCCTGTTAGACACTTGGTCTGAGCCTTGGTCCGAGGCTAATTGCAATGCTAATTCCACACTAATTACGCAAATTTTAGACCCACTTGTTGGGGGAATGTAAACAGTGTCCACCATCTTTGCTAACAGGTACGCTAACAGGAACAAGTGTCACTGGTGGACACTTGTTCCTGTTAGACACTTGGTCTGAGCCTTGGTCAGAGGCTGATTGCAATGCTAATTCCGCACTAATTATGCTAATTTTAGACCCACTTGTTGGGGAAATGTAAACATTGTCTGCCATCTTTGCTAACAGGTACGCTAACAGGAACAAGTGTCACTGGTGGACACCTGTTCCTGTTAGACACTTGGTCTGAGCCTGGTTGCTTGGTCTGAGCCTGCTGGTCTAGGTTCCTGTTAGACACTTGGTCTGAGCCTTGGTCCGAGGCTAATTTCAATGCTAATTCCGCACTAATTCCACTAATTTTAGACCCACTTGTTGGGGGAATGTAAACATTGTCCGCCATCTTTGCTAACAGGTACGCTAACAGGAACAAGTGTCACTGGTGGACACCTTTTCCTGTTAGACACTTGGTCTGAGCCTTGGTCCGAGGCTGATTGCAATGCTAATTCCGCACTAATTACGCAAATTTAGACCCACTTTTTGGGGGAATGTAAACAGTGTCTGCCATCTTTGCTAGCAGGTACGCTAACAGGACCATGTGTCACTGGTGGACACGTAACAAAGAATAGAATGAAGAACTCCGGGGAAACTGAGGTTAGGTAGCACCATTTTTCAAAAATACTACCCCTATTCTCGTACTACAAAGCTAAATGCTAATCATTGATGTATTCCTTTAAGTGAAGGCCACCATAGTTCCCTGACGTGCTTGTTTTTTGCATTCTTTATCTGTAAATGACTGATCATACATGCTTTTCACACTAGTTTTACTGTACAGTTGTGCGCTGACTTGTCATGGAGCAGCCACGGGTGCTTTTTGGATTTTAGTCAAATTTTCAAGTGAAATGTGACATCACAGCAGGAGAAATTACGTTCTGATGTTGTGAAGTCATGTGACGTGTGACCCAGGCTCCTGCTGCATTCATCACATCCGCCAAACAGAAATCACAAAAGTTGTCTAGAAAGTTGTGTGTCCCCTTGTAGTTACACCAAACAACAATAGTTTCATATTTGCTGGAAGGTTTTTATATTTTATTATATTTATTATTTTTTACATTACAAGGATTCTTATTTATTAGACAGATACAGAGGTTAAACTGAAGCTGAAAGTGAGTGTTTAACCCTCTTATGACCATCGTGATATTCAGGCTGCCTGGACTTATTTTGATTTTATGGCTGTAAATTGTCGAAAAGATACCTTTCACTTTCGATATCTGGCAGTTTAGGAATGATGGTGCTGAGAAGCTGACGTCACAAACATGTGACGCGCGGGTGAATCTCGTCTGTGATTGGACGCTTGTCCCGGGGGGCTACCGTAATGACGAGTATATGCGTGCAAAGCTCTATTTCCCTGCATCCATCCGTCTTCTGAGGTCGGAGGTCAGCTGATCAGATGCCAAAATCTAAACGGACTATTAGGTCACACATTTTTAAATTTTTTTACAAGACAGCACTTTGTTTCAGCTGTTGTTTTTTAAAGTGCTTTATATATAAATTTGAATTGGATTGGATCTTCTGCTTTATCCTCCACTATGAGGGTCACTTTTAAAACTGCAGGGTTTTTAAACTTCTCCATCGCCTCAGAGCTGCCAGTGTGGCAATTGCAGCCAATTGTAGATAAAAGTCAGGTTGTTTACAACGACTCGAGCTGACCATGCTCTCTGTTCACGGAGAAATCTAAAATAATGATTTGTTGAAACCTGATCTAGTCACATTTGCAAATACTTGGATGTGGTGAAATGTCCAGGGGGAAACAAAGAGAGCATAGCAAATGCGGAATTTACAATGTTGCATAAGACGAACATTATCGTCATTACCAATTTCCCCGCGTGTGTGTTTTCTTTTATTTGCTCCCCCTCAGTGAAGGTTGCGGTGTGTTAAGGCGATCGGTGTCCGGTGATCTGAGGAGGTGGAGCGGAAATATTGCCATCGTCGCAGGCGATTGGCTTCCAAGAAGCACCCGTGGTTAAAGTGTAGGGAGGAAGAGGGAGGAAGAAGGAGCGGGAGGAAGATGACAGAAGGAGATAGGAGGACGGGGAAAGTGTGTTTGTGTGTGTGTGAAGTATTACTCATGTCGCAGGGATCTACTGTACGTTCACGCTGTCACATTATGGGGACTTGTCTTCCTTGGGTTGGACAGAAAGTCTACACTTTAAACAAGATTATTTATTATTTATTATGTTTGAGGTTATAATAATCACCAATATTTAATGTGGTGCGTTATACAAATCAGCTGTTGATGATTGTCTTCCCATTATCGAAAGTCAGCATGTGTTGGTAAAGATTTAAAATGTGTGACAATGAAAGGTGGTAACGCTCGTGGATTTTGTTGCTTTGGGGAGAGAAGTGAGTAAAAGTCTAATTTCAGGTGTGATGTAAACATGTCTCCCCCAGCTGTTTGGAACAATGTTTGTCTGTTATTGCTTTCACCTCGAAATTCAACTAGCGCTGCAACTAACAATTACTTTCATAACCGATGAATCTGTCGATTAATCGCTTGGTCCATAAAATATCAGAAAACCTTGAAAACTGTTGATCGGTGTTCGTCAAACCTGGAAATGATGATGTTCTAAAATGTCTCGTTTTGTCCACAAACCAAAGTGACTAACGTTTAATGATTTCTTTGTTATCCAGAGCAAAGAAATGAAGAAAAAAAATCACATTTAAGAAGCTTAAACAATCAGAAATCTCTTAGTAATCGATTAATTGTTTCAGCTCTACTGTTGGAGCTCAACTTGTCAAACCATGAGTCCAAAACCAACCCTTTTATTTACTTCTATATACGACGGTGTTTCTCAAACCTACTTTTTATTTAAAGATGATCTTTCTGATGATCTTTTCCTACAATTTCTTTAACTTACATAAACTGGAACATATGATTTTGAATAGAGGCCACACGGCTGGTGGAGTGGTTAGCACTCTTGCCTTTACAGCAAGAAGACCCGGGTACGAGCCCCGGTTGGAACAAGGGCCTTTCTCCTTTCTGGAGTTTGCACATTCTCCCCGTGTGTGCGTGGGTTTTCTCCGGGTTCTTTCCTCAGTCCAAAAACATGCAATTGACCATAAGTATGAATGGTTGTTTTTATCATGGATGGATGGAGGTGGATTTAATGTTTCTAACTCAATTTTAAATAAAAGACTGGGAACAAAACTCTCTGTACCGTTCGTTGTTGACAGTTCCTATTAACTATTTCTTGTTTTTATGCCACAGGGAGTAAACAAGCATCCGGAGCCTTGTACACAGCCACTGAATGGATGTGTGAGGTTAAGATTCTGTTCTCGCAGCTCAAATATGTCATTTGGGGACGACGGTGGACCAGTGGGCAAGCGAGTGGGCTTTCAAACGGAAGGGTTGTGCGCTAGATTCCCATATCCGCTAGTGTACATTAGACACTTACCCCACGTTATGAATGATGTGTGCGTGAATGGCAAAAACTGTAGGAAAATTCAGAAAACCCAGCGTCAAATCTAAAGGTTCACACGAGTCCCCGCACTCGCGTCGCAGAGGTGCGAGTGTTATTTATAATACCGCGACAATACGAGCGGAGAATCTATTACGGCTGTTGTATTTTGGCATCATCCGCTCCTGGGAGGAGATTTAAGGCTGCTGGAATGTTTAGTTAAAAATATCTCGTCTTTTAGCAGACATGCAGACAATAAATAAATAACCAAGCAACTTTGCATACACACATTCATTTTATAGGCACACACAGACAGAGAGGGCTACAGGGTGTGCCCAGCATCAGCATCAGGACTCTCTGTGCCTGTTCTCTCACCCCCCGGCGTCCTTATTGGTTCCCGTCCGATCCGACCGTCCAATCACATCAGGGAGAGTGAGTCTGTGCATAGACTTGCAAAATACTCTGCGGTTTAACAACACCCATACCACCATTATGTCTGTGTCTTTTAATTCTCCCAACAAAGTGATGAATGTTGAGAGGTTTTTTTCTTTTAGAAATGATTTTTATTTCATTTCTTCTCTTTTTTTCTTTACCGGAATAAGCTGATGAGTGGAGTACACCTTGTGCTACACGGGGCTCATTATTCTATTTATTATGTCACGCCGCAGAATGTGTCTGTGGAAATAAAACACACAGAACGCACTGTTGTCCGGAGCTCGTCGTTTATTAGAGTAGCAGCTTCTAAAGCTGTGGTGAATTATTAAGTAGGGTGAATTATGGGGCTGGAGTGAGAAAGTGAAGGGACAAAGAGAGAGAGAGGGAGGGAAAGAGAGAGAGAGAGAGAGAGAGGTCTGGACAAAAATAGGTCAACCTAGCAGTGGCAACCCAGGGAAGTAGAAATGATTTCACTAAGGAGTAGCTTTATGTGTGTGTGTGTGTGTGTGTGTGCCAGGAGAGGCTGCATATTTGTCAGTCGCTCACGGTTTAACGCTAACTCCACCTACAACAAAGCATTGTGAGGTGGAAAGGTTTCCTAAGCGCTCTCAGGCAAGGTAAACATGGTCTGCTATTCAAAAAGAAAGCAATATGAATATTATCCTTTTTCTTTATAAATTTCTTTCTAATCTTGAACAACCAATACTTCCACTTTGTACTTCTGCTCCTTGTCTACTTTTTTTAGCTTAAAATGTATCTTTTTTGGACACAGTTTCATACATTAGGGCTGTACAACGAACAATTTTCAAATCAAAATTACAATTTGAAACAACGCATCATCTCTTTTCACCGTTCTGTCTCCTAAACACACGCCACATGTTGGAAGCGCTTCTTGTTAAGGCTGGATGATAAATATCATTTTATCGATTCCTTCGCATTTGTAGTTTAGTATTTTTCATTTTTAATTAAACAAAACTTTAACTGCCACAGCAGATGCTCCTCTTGGGCTTCCGTAGTTAAGATAAGATCGCTGGTGTCACGATACCTGTTTCCTGATTTGGTTTTAGTTTTATTTGTTTTCCAACTGTGGATTCTTGTCTTGTCTTGTGAACATGGAGAAGTTTGATCCACATATCAGTTTATGCCAGGCAGGTTTTCTCAAGCATGAACTACACACAATCTAAATATGACTTTGCATATGACTATGAATTTGCATTTACAAACAATAGGAGGATTAGATATATATAATTCTGTGTTGGGTAGAAACGGCAATGAAATGTCAAGTTTTCCTTTTGTTCTTAAATTTCATAAATGCAACGAACTACTGTTTTTATATATAGTTTATCTGTATAAAAACCTTTATACACGCTGCTGCTGGATCATCTCACTGAGAGTGACAGCTTTTGTTGGCTGTTCTGGAGTTATACAGTAGCTCTCACCACTGGTGTCCTGCTGCTGCTGCAGGTGCTTCCCATAGTTTGACTTCTTCCATTTTACTGTGATATTGTTGTATTTCTTTTTTTTTTTTAAGTTAAAAATAGTGCAGGTACCTCCAGAAAGTTCCATTCTGCCTTCCTGTCTGCTCAAAAAAAGAAGAGAATGAGAATTTGTGGAGGAATTACTTTCCTGATGGTAAAACTTTTATTTATTCATTCAAATATAGAAAAACAACACTAATATTACATTTGCTATACCCTTTAATTCCACATAAATCTGCATTTCTAGTCAAGTTTTCATTTCGGTTGCCCTGTAATGACATCATCCACTTTAACCCTGTATGAAACATCATCGCGAGGAAGGAAATATTCAGTGCAAGTGTTTTTTTTTTTATTATACCCACTAATGGATCATGTCTAACAAGCAACATACAGCAATTCCCATGATCCCACACTGCTTTCCATTATCTTACAACTAGGTCTATTTATTACTGTTCAATTGAGAGACCCCTAGTGGCAGACCTTACATACTGTGCATTTAAATTGAAAACCTAATGTGTTACACACATAAATGAAGTCTAGTGCTGATTATGTTCACTTTGTAGCTTTTAATAAATTCTGTTAATATTTTTGTTTTGTCGTGTCTGAGACTGTAGTGTAACTACATACATTTATGTTCATTAACACCATTTTAAATATAGTATATCATTAATATGCATTGCCTTAAAGATATAATTCACCATTTTCTGTATTAAAATATCTAAAAATGACAAGACTTGTGTTATAGATCAGTCAAAATGTGTCCTACACTGTTTAAAACCAAAGAAATATCTCTGTCTATCACAGGTTACAGACGGTTTATTTGTTTTTAATGATTGTTGCTAATGAATATTGCCAGAAATAATACACTTTTTAACACTTTGAATCCTCATCTGCTTTTTGCTGGTCCTGCAGATATTTCACAATAAAGGCCTTAATTCTATTTAGTTCTAATAGTTTTGGATTTTTCATTAGTTTCAGTTTTTATTTAGGTTTTTTTTGTTGGTTTTAATTAGTTTTTAGAGTGTATTTTTTATATTTTGTAAATGCTTAGTTTTAGTTTAGACTAAAGACACACATACACATAACATAATAATAAAAAACCCTCATCTGCTAACTTGCGTCTCCTTATGTTTTTCCACATTATGAACAAAAACAAAATACACCTCATATGAACTCAAAAGGACTATGTATGAAAGTTTCAGTATCAGTATCAGCTTCAGTTAACTCCAATAACCTCGCTCCCAACATCATCAAAGAAGGGCCTTTTCTCAATATGTTTTAAATGTTTATCGTATTTTTATTTAATTATTTTGATAAAAAGAATTCAGTACCATGTGGAAAGTAGATATATTACAGTAAAAAAAGTATAATTACAGTAGTAATACAACAAATACTGATGAGATGTATTATAATTAAAAAAACAACCAGTGCGACATTAATATCAATCCAAAATTCAAAGTTAAATATTAATAATATAACTTTCAGTCAGGTAAAAACTGTGAATGTGTAAATTTTTTTCATATATATATATATTTATATCGTGTGCAGGCGGCGATGGCTGCTCTTCACATGGTTAATGCTGCTTGTGTTCTATACTGCAGCACAGACAGAGGCAGTTCAGTGAGAGTTCAGGAGGAGGCAAGAGTGTGAGCTTTTCAGTGGAAACACTGGCTGCACAAAAACAGAGGATGCCAACATTTTAATCCATCCAGCCTGTGAGCAACTGATACACACTTGTTACTAAACAGGCTAAAGTGTTAGCCCACCTTGCGTTTGTATACTGTGTGTGGGTAATACCCAATTTGAATTTTTATTTATTTATTTTGTTCTCCTTAAGGAGACCATAACTTTCTGAAGCTCTGACTGTGGTTAGGTTAAAGCTGCAGTGCAGAGTTGGCTGAGGGAGCGTTTGTGGGTATGCAGAGCCTGGGGATGGGCGGAGACAAGAAGCATTTATCCGGCTTCTGAAACGTTTTGTGGACGCACATTTGGGTTTTCAGTCATAATCCAAAATGAAGTATGAAATCGCTTCATTTTACTAGCACAATTATGCTGTTGCCTCCGTCTGTCTTGACGCCAAAGTAATCACTTCCTGTATGTGTGTGTGTGTGTGTGTGTGTGTGTGAGCGGTGTAGTAGAAATTACTTAAAAACTTAAACTCCCGTATCAGGGTACAATATCAATATAAAAACTTTACGTACATTTTATGTAATTATAACATGAAAAGGGACTGACTCTGTTACATGTGCAGCATTAAGCTTATATAAGAATTGTGTGAAGTCATTTGACAGTGGTTTAAATGTAACAGTCACATGCTCGTAAGAGTTACGTACTACAGCTTTAAGGTTCGGGTTGGGCATTAACTGGTTTGGGTTAAGAATATAGGTTTTTATAATAAATGAAAGTGCAGAGTCCTGACAACAATAGCTGCTCACACAGTTGTGTGTGTGTGTGTGTGTGTGTGTGTGTGTGCACTCAGTCTATGAAAAACACACACTTCCCTATCTGTTTTCTGTGTCTGAGTGCATCCGTGAAGGGGTGAAGAGGTTTATGTGTCTCTGTGTGTCTGCAAAAGTGTGTGCATGCGTGTGTGTGCGAGAGCGAGAGAGTGAGAGAGAGGGAGAGAGGGAGAGAGGGAGAAGCATGACCTACATTTGGCAAAGCTCATCGTATGAGCATGAAGCTGCCTAACATCACCCCAGAGCTCCTCAGCACAGAGCCACACGATTGGCTGCTCTTGGCTTCAGCCTGACAACAGCACTGGCATCGAGAGAGAGAGAGGGAGACAGAGAGAGAGAAAGCGAGAGGAGGGTATGGGGATGATGTACATACATTAAATCCAAAAAGAGGAGAAGATGCAAATAAGTGTAAGTGTGAGGAAAATGCTCCAATTAGAGACAGTGATGCTTATGAAGTTGCTGTGCGTGAGTGTGACAGAGTGTGTGTGTGTGTGTGTGTGTGTACGCTTGCATCCGTCAGCTCCTGAGGTGCAACGGCACCACTAAGTTGTGACACATGACCAAAGATATTAAGTCTTCACAAACACAAGGGGGGGAGGGATGGGGGAGAGACAGAGAGAAAGAGAGAGAGAGAGAGAGAGACCTTCAAATAAGGATTTTGACGCTACATCAAGTTACAGCACGGTGAACGTCACCTCTGTCAGAGCCTGAGCAGACACGAGGTCGGCATCACCTGCACTGGCACGATGGAATCTCTTTTTTGGGCTCCGTACCACAAAGTCATCTCTTCCTCTCGTCCGCCTCGTTGGTAAATCAAGTAACGATTCATTACTAGATTAATCATTAACTAAAAAGTTTTTTTTTATATATATATATATATATATATATATATATATATATATATATATATATATATATGATTTAAAGAAGATCTCTCAGTTTCTCTCAGTCAGGACAAAATAAAGACGTTTGAGAACATCATTGATTCAAGGTTTTGGAAACTCCAGACAACATTTTCTGACATTTTGTTTATGGTTGTTTTTTTGATTATGGAAATAATCCTAAATTGCAGTCCTACCATTAACAATGTTGAGCTATAGGTTATATAAGCCGGGTTTAAACGCAAGCTAAAGCACTTTTGTTTTTGTTCTTCGAAAAAAAAACAAAAACAAGTTAATGATATTTGCAGAAAATGCTACATACATATGTATATATATATGTATATATATGTATATATATATACATATATATATATGTGTGTATATATACACATATGCATATATAAGCTACTCTACCTTTGTACATTAGATGTCAGTTACCTCGACATACAGTGCTTTCAGGATTGTCCTTATATATTAACCCCAAATGCAGACACGAAAACAGTCAAAATTCAAAAAACAACTAAATCAAACGAGGCAGGGACAAAAAGGGCAGGTGATCCTGGAGAAAATGAAAAGCAAAATAAGTTACAAAAGTTAAGTGTGTTAGCGGTAGGAAGACAAAACCCATGGAAAGAGGGTTTCTCTGGCCAGCCTGCAGGGACAAAGACAAGCAGACACACCCACTTTTAGAAATGGAGATATCTTTAGCTATCCAAGTAGTGTTAGCTTAAGTTATTTATTTTATTTTGTAGTTGAAGATTTGCTCATTTAATGCACATCTGTTCAAAGTTGTAAAAAACCAAAGTCATCAACACAACTATAATTGATGCAGTTTATACTACTACGAGGTGGGAGGGGGCCCCCAAAATCTAATTCTGCTTAGGGCCCCATAAAGGCTTAGGCCGGCCCTGCTTGTGGGAACCAACCAAATTTTTTTTTTTGCCACCAAATGGATTTGAGTTCTCTTAATGTAAGTGTATGTAACATGTCCTTAAATGTGCATAGAACTAGAGCACGCACACACACACACACACACACTCCCGTGCCTCTGTCTCCCACTGTCTGCCTCTCCTCTCCTCTCTTTGCCGGAGATCCCCGGGCACACGGCATTGTGGGAATCACTCCGACACGGCTCCCCGCTCTCTTCTCTTCGCGGCTTTAATCTTTAAGTTGTTTCCATAGAAACGGCCAACGTTCGCTCGGTTTGATAACTGTAAGGAGCGGCTTCTGAAGCCATACATACACATGGAGGATGAAGAATGTCCTCGCCCAAACGTAAACCCCCCTCCCCACAAAACTCACAACTGACGGTGAGGAACATCTTAGTCACTGCAGAGTCTCTGCTGCTGATGCTGCTGCTGATGCTGATGCTGATGATGATGCTGCTGTTGATGCTGATGCTGATGATGATGCTGCTGTTGATGCTGATGCTGATGCTGGTCCATTGATTAGAAATAACGTCAGGTATTGATGATGACAATGATGAATGACTTCATTCCTGAAATTAGAATGATTTACTTATATATTCATGTATATGTATATATATATAATATATACATACATATATGTGTATATATATATATATATACATATATGTGTGTGTGTTTGATTACTCTCCCCCTGTAAACACACACACTCACCCATTCACACTATGACCACTAATAGGAGTCTTCCTCAACACATTCACAGCAGGAGATTCCCCCGTCTCCCTCCTCCTCCCCTCCTCCCCTCCCTTGGCATATGTGCCGGTTTCCATAGAGACACGCAGTTAAAAATAACATGGGCGACGGCTCGTCCTGTGCCATTCCGCCAACATGGCTGAACACACGCACAAACACGGCTCCCAGTGAACACGCGTGTGTTTGACAACAAAGTCACAGGACGACAGTTGAAGTAAAAGGAACCATCACATCACGTACACAACAATTTAATCCCAAACCCATAGACCTTTTCCACACGTGTGTGTGTGTTTCTGCACAGTTATGCCAATTTGTCAGATAAAGGAAAATAATGAAGTTTGAATAAAACACAACAGAAGCGTTTTTCCCGCTCACTGGTTACTGACTCTTTAGGAACACACTGCAGTATTGATGAGGACTGGAGATATAGAAGCCGGGGAAAATATAGGTTGAGGGAGTAAGAGGAACAACAAGAGATGATAAAACATTGACGTGCTGACACAGAAACACACTGAGGAACTTTGACTTCCATTCATGTTTTTTTTTTTTTAATCCTTCCCAAACTAATTTCTCTCCTTTTCTCTATTGTTCGCGTTATGATGAAGTAACTTTAAAAAAAGACCACTCTTTATCTCTGTACAATTAAATATAAGCAGGTTAGTGTTAAGACTGACTAGATAAAGAAATATTTCTTCTGTTCTAATTAAAAAAAAAAAAAAAAGAAATCCTCCATCCATAATTTCAAGGTTTGGGAAACACTGATCTAAACATTTTTAATTGATAATTGAACATTTTCTATTTTCAATGATCAATTATAAAAATATTGTTGTTATTTGCTACCCTCGCACCTTTTTACTTCCTTGTAAAGTAATAAATGTTGTAAATCCTGTGGTGTCATACAAGTGTAGAATTGAAGAAAACACAGTCAGTGGCCAAGCGGAAGGGAATTGGGATTGTAACCAAAAGGGTTGCCGGTTCAAATTCTGATCCCCAGGTGCTGCCCACTGCTCTTCTAAACAAAAAAAAAAAGGAACATTGTATATAAATATAGATTAAGATTAAAGATTATAGCCAAAGGCTAATTTCCATCCTTAGTGCCTGACAGGTTGATGGTCCCTGTAAATTAAGTTAAATTAATCTGAGTATGACAGAGGTAAACTAGTTCTTCTAATTCCAATGTGTGCGAGTTTGTGTCTCAGTGGAGGACGTCTGTCCAGCGACGTCCGTCCCCCAGGTATCAACAAAGAGACGATGTTGTTTTCACAGTGACCTTGTTTCACTAAGTCATGAACGACTGGATTCTGCTAATCTTCCACTCGTATAGAAACTATATAATAAACATATGGTAGTGTTTGCAAATCCTTTCTGCCGCTCCCTGAAGTGGCTTTGAGGCGACACACACACACACACACACGTTTGTGAGGTCCATAAAATATAGAAAAATATTGATCAATGTTAGTTAAAACTTAATAAATGATGATGTTCTCAAACCAAAGTGATTCACTTAATGATTTCTTTGTTATCTGGAGCAAAGAAACGGAAATATTCACATTTAAGAAGCTGAAACGATCAGAAATGTAATGTTTTAATAATGAAAAAAAAAACTTGATTATCAAAATAGTTGATGAACGATTCGTTGAGTAAAAGATTAATAATTAGAGATTATTCTGTTCTAATTCTAATCTTAAAATGTCCTCACTGAGTTTTGTTTTTTTTTGGTCCTCACAAAACTACACATACAAGAACACACACACATACAGGTTTGTACAGCTATTCTTCGTAGGACACTGCAATAAACAAAGCATTATCCCTAACCTTAACCATAACCAGTTATTGCCTAACCTTAACCTGACCACAATTTAAATCTCAAGCGGTCCCTTAGAAAAGAGCTTCTGCCTCACTAGAACCAGGTTTTGGTCTCCATGAGGACCTCTCTCTCTCACACACACACACAGTGTCTGGCTTTGTGTAACGCTCAGGCTGTGCCACTAAGGGGCAGCACATGAGCTCAGTCTGTGGAGTCTGTGTGTGTGTGTGTGTGTGTGTGCAGTGCCAGGAAATAATCCCTTGAACATTTAACCTGCTGCTGTTTTATGTTGCTGATATTTTCTCACTGTGACGCGGTGGGTTGCTATAAATAAAAGCCGCGGCTCTACACTGTGACTCACCTCGGCGACATGGACCCAGACCTTTATGCTGCAGAGACGTGTCCTCACTTGCTTTAACGTGAGCGGTGTGCGGGTCAGAGGAGCAGAACTGAGGGCTTTTGAGGTGGAGGCGGTGGAACAATAGCGCAGGTGTGCAGCCTGGAAAAATAGACATGGGTGATGAAAAGAAGGGGAATAGGGGCGGTGTGATTTATCGCAGGGTTTTCTTTAAACACTAACAAGCATGGGTCAATTGTGAAGATATACTTTTTTCTAAGCAATTTAATATCAGACTAAAACATTATAACTTTTTCTTACAAAACTTTGTTTTTCTTCCAATCTAAACTGTCCAGTCTTTTAGTAAACGTGTTGGTTTCAAAGAAGGAACTGCAGTGCTGTCACTAAATACACCAGACTCCCCTGTTAAATATTGAGATTTTAGACATTTACCCTGGTAATTGTTGGCGATTAACCAACGTTTTTAGGATTGTTAAGTCTTTTTAACTGATCTACAGTTCGGCATTGTTCGGCTTGATTCTTGTGTCAAAGTGTGTTAGCATTTGAAAAAGAGTTTTTTTGCAGTTGGAAAAAAAGAGTTCATGATTTTTGCTTTTTGTGTGAAAGCAATGAAACATCATTCACTGATTACTGTACACAGACCTCTGGTTGTTGAATGTGTGAAGAGTTTTGACAACGTGACTTCGCTAATGTTTTTAGCATTGATCAAATATTTTGCCGCTCTGTAAATTAGCTACTATTTTTATCCTCTGTTTTGAATAGGCCAGATTATTTATAATGTCACAGGCTATTTTATGTATTATAGTCTTTTGTCTACTTTTAGTTTTGTTATTTATTTTTATGCATTATGTTATGTTCTTGTCCTAATTGTTGTGTGTTTACTTGCCCAGCGACGTAATTTAGCTATTAGGTAACTCTGAAACAAGTGTGAAATTGTGCGTTGTCCCTGTTAAATAAACAATACACTAAATAAAAACTGTAATTACAGTTCAATCTTATTTTAAATAGATTTGTAATCCACTCTATATCTGTCAAATGTTTACAATATGCCCCAAAAATCTTCAAATCAGTCCATATCGATTATAACTACAATAAATATCAGATCATTTAAGATTGATCTTTGCTCCTGAGTGAAATTTGAAAACAGAAAACAGTGGAGGTAGAGCGAGTAATTATTATTTAATTAACTGGCCAATCATTGTTGCTCTAAGAAAATGAATAAACGCTATAAAGTCACTGAAACTGTATTAATTCATCCCAAATATTAAAATTGTGTTTTTATATTTATGTATTTAATATTTACTTCATATTTCTACTATTAAGTGCAGATGTAGAGACGATACAGTAAGTGTCAGTAATCAATACTATCAGACCTGAGTGAGGGAGCATAGGTGTGTATGCAGCAGCAGCAGCAGTGCGGGAGCAAAAAGTGTTCATTTTATATTTCTTGGGCTATAACCTACGTCCCGAGACAACTCCATCACAAGTAAATGTAAAAGTCTAAATGAGCACCATCTCCATTGGTAAGCGAGCGACTTGAAAGATGGTAGTAATTAAGTGATAAGGTCGTTAGGGCCTTTTCCACGAGGTGCGGGGTTACGGAGGCGCTCGTATATGGAAAAGTCTGTGATCCTGCCCTGATGTATCATAGATCACTCAATAGCACAACTGACAAACGACCCCGGGGACGAGGAGCTATTAAAGGCCTCCCTGCAGTGCTGTTGAGGAAATCTGTTGCAACAGACTCCTAAATGAGGCAAGCCACATGAAACATCCGCACATTTAATATTCACAACCTCCGCTGTTCGTGTTGACCACTGCAGTGAAGCATGTGCAGACACGAGGTGTGTGTGTGTGTGTGTGTGTGTGTGTGTGTGTGTGTGTGTGTGTGTTGCGCCCAGTTGATGGCGGGTGGCTGAGAGCGACTCGAGCAAACGCTGCCAGCTCCCCCCAGCTACACTGCAAAGTCAGTCAACTGCCAGAGCTCCAGATTACAGCAGATTACCAGGCAGGGTGCTCATCTCATTTTGTGTGCGTGTGTGCTTGTATGTATATCTTTGTGAGGTCCAAATAAAGGCACAAACCTATCTTTGTGAGGACATTTTGACCACAACTTTAAAGTGCTTTTTCAGGGTTAAGACTGAGTTTTACAAGTTTGTGTGTGTGTGTTTTCTAAGTGTTTTTCATGTTGTATGGTTAGGTTAAGGTTAGGGTTAGGGCAGTGACGTGCTTTGAGGTTCATGACTGGGAAGGAACTCGTCGGATGTACATATATATGAACCTAAAATAGAAGCTTATATTTCAATTTTGACCTTAATTAAAACATTAAGTTGTTTTTAATTACACTTATATGATAGCAAGAAAAACAAAAGAATATTTATTCCCCTGACCGCACGTCACTGGGTTAGGGTTAGGCCAGTATTAGTTATGGTTAAGGTTAGAGTAAGTCTCCTGGAAATGAATGTAAGTCAATATAACGTCCTCTGAAGTCCCTATAATGTAAATTATTACATTTTGACTCAGTAGACAGTGACTAATATTGAGATGCTTTAAGGGTCCAGTGTGTAACGTTTATCAGGGTTTATTGGCATAAATGGAATATACTGTCCACAAATGTGTTTGTAAAAGTGTGTAATTACTGTAAAATAATAAAAGAATCTCTTGTTTTCATAGCCTGGAGGTCTTTGCACATCAGTGGTGACACAAAATAAAGAGTGCAGATTAAATTTCTCTTCTCTTTTAAAAAGAATTTGAGTGTGTAATTTACTACCATGGTTACATACAGATTAAAGACATGTAATTCCTGTAAGATTCATTGGATCGGCCTAAAACTCGCAATTCTGGTCATGGCAAAGACCTCAAAAGTGACCTCAGGTGCACTTGAAGGAAAAAGATGATGATGATGATGACAAAAAACAATAACCACGCAGATTATAACCAGTAACTAGTCGGTGTCCGGGCCATAAAAAGAAAAGAAACACCCGAGGACAGGGAGTTGTGCTTGTTTGGTTCAGGAGCTTAAAAACGTCTTAAATCTTAAATGTCATCCTTAAATTCTCATCCTTGCATTACAGTACAGTAGTACAAATTGTGATGCTTCATCTTGTTTTGAATCTACAGTGATATAAAAATAAACCAATCCAATAGAAACACAAACACACACAATGGCAGGTCTTTGCTTTGTGATGATGGGAGGACTGAGCACGTGGTACACATTCCCAGCATGTGGTGGATTAATATGTTAATACTTGATGGTGAAGAATCAGCCTGCCTTCACATAATACTGCATCATAAAGAGATTACAGTCAGCGACAGGCCACGCTCAGGCAGGACCCTACCATGTGCATGACGGGGGTGATGTGACGGAGGAGAAACAGAGCAGTGTGTGTGAGCTTTGGTGAGGAAAACGTAGCTCCTGGTGAATCCTAAGTGAGTCGTGGACAAAAAAGGAAGTGTTTGTTTCCAGGGAGCGCGTTGGGTCAACTGAAGGGAGGGAGAGCAGGTGGAAGTGGAGGAGGGAGGAGGAGGGGGGGAGAGTCTGCGCCTGCTGCAGATGATGCTCGCGTATGTGTCGGAATTTGCAGCGGATCGTTTGTACACAGGACTGCGGTAAAGACGGTGCTGTGGAGCGACGGAGACGTAGACGTCAGGGACCGTGCAGTAAATGTGAAAAAGACTTTTAGAAAGAGGAAGTGAGAGGAGAACAGACCCTGACCATGGCTTTGGTTTGTCTTGGTTTTGGATGTGTCCCTGTGCGGTCCAGAGGTAAAATATTTAACCACTATAACTATATGATTGTGTGCCTTTAATTCAATGTTGTTTACATCGTGTTATCATTATTTATATTGGTATTTATTGACAGAAATGTGACTGTTGAGTGTCTTTGGGCTGAAAAATGAGATGGAGCATTACCACATGATTTATCATCAAAATAGTAACGACTGTGGTGGTCTCAAACCTGCGGCCCGTGGCCCACATGCAGCCCTCCAATTGATTTTATGTGGCCAATCTGGCCCACAGGATGAATTTGTTTAAATTTCACACTACGATTACAATCTAAACCTAATGTCAAGTGCAATATTTTTCACTTCCAGATACCTGTGACTAAATGTTTGTGCCTTTATAGACCAGTGTGATGTGTAAATAGTAAATTTAGGCATGATAGTGTTAAAATTGCACTTTTATTTCTCAAGAAATGTCATGTTTTGTTAAAATATCCTTCATTAAATGTAAAACAAAGGAGAAAAAACTCTATTTTCACTGGTCCGGCCCACTTGAGATGAAATTGTGCTGTATGTGGCCCCTGAACAAAAATGAGATTGACACCCCTGTTCTAGACCAAAACAAGCACTTTTAAATTCTGTAACTTATCATGAATATCATTAATGCGATATCATGATGGAATATAGTTATATAATAAATATCATTCTCAGCTCACCTTTATTAAACAGTGTTTTATTTTTCCTGAAAAACCTTACAACATATTAATATCTAACTATTACTGTCTAACCAATGACGCAAAAAATGCTAGGGCTGATTTTTTTGTGCCAGTCCAGCCCTGTTTTAAAATACTAATAATAAGCGTTAGTGCTGTCAGTTAAACGCGTTATTAACGGCGTAAATTGTTTTTATCGCAAGATTAACGTTCTTTTTGGCCTAGCACACCTTGTGGGGGTTCTTTCACATGCTGTTGCAACAACTAGTAACATTAGAAAAGCTACAACACCACGCCGGATCTAGCTAGACTGGAGACAAAACAACAGGCATGTTGCACACTTGTTTGGGCTAGCGAGCCGGCTAAAGAGTAGCAGGCTAACGTTACGTTTTGAGTGGATGGCGAGCGCTGTGTCTCCAAGCAGGCTCTCCGTATCCAACAGAGTCTGGATTGTTTCTCAACGCACTCCCCACATCCAAGTGATGATGTATGCAGTGTTACCAACCAAGCTGGCAGACCCCCTAACCATAGGAAGGAGACCACCGAAGACCGCTAGATCCTTTAGCTCGGATTAGCTCGGCTAAAAACATTTTCACAAAGCAAGCCGATCCACTTTTCTGTGTTGATAAGAGCATTAAAATGAGAAAAGATAATGCAATGATATTTAGAATAGATAAAAATGTGCGATTAATTGGGATTAATCGCGAGTTAACTATGACATATTTTAAACGTGTGACAGCACTAATGAGTGTCCAATGAGACCAGGTTTTTCAGTTTCAGACAATCCTGTACATCGGGGATGTTAAACTCATTTTAGTTCAGGGGTCACATACAACGCAATTTGATCTCAAGTGGGCCAGCCCAGTAAAATAATAGCATAATAACCTATAAACAACAAGCTCTCCAAATGTTTCCCTTTGTTGTACATTTAATGAGGCATCTATTATGAACAGCCTGAAATTTCTTGAGAAAAATAATTGCAATTTCAACACAATGTTGTGCAAAAGTTTTCCAGTTTAGCCGCAGGTATCTCAAACTGAAATTAAACTTTAATCATAATGTTGAATTTTTAACAAATTAATCCAGCGGGCCATATTGGACCCTTGGGAGGGCCGGTTCTGGCCCGTGGGCCATATGTTTGACACCCCTGCTGTATAAATGACTTTTTTCCCTAATCCACTACGGACCTTTGGAACTGGAATCATATCTTCATTTCCCTGTTGATGAGATGATGGAGAACCTGCTGTAAGTTCACAGAGCGGAACAGGTTCTCCTGTGCAGAACCGGGCATCTCTCTATAGCGTTTCTTACATAACAGCTGTATACTGGTGACAAGATTCTGCAGCTACTGCCGTACGAGTTGTGCTGCCTGACCCAGATACCATACCATAATACATTCCCCACTAATGACTTACATTCATCCACATAGAGATAAAAAAAAAAAAAGAGTATTCCCGCGGTGACATGAAGCATACTGTACGTGTTGGATGACTGAGCCTGTCTATGATTTTTTTCCCGTTGCATTACAAAAGAGTGTGAGCTGTTGTTTGGCTTCCTGTTGATGCCTCTCATACCAAACTGTCATTTTAGATCTTCATGGTGTTCACTGTGGATCGTGTTATATAGTTCTAAGAAGTTATTCTCCGCCTACTTTGGAAGTGTTGTCGTATTACGGCGTGATCTCCTGCTATAAAACCATGTTCTTCCCTTTTGCTGATGTTAATAAGTTGTGTCACTTTTTATCCATCACAACAAACGTCAGCTACGTAGATGTATAGTTTATGTTGATCTGCAGTTGTTTTGGTGAAACTGCTGCTGTTAATATTCTTTAAAATGTAAATGTACATTCTCCTCAACTTTAACTATAGCTTTGCTATATCGCTGTTGAACAGAGGTCCCAACTTGCACCCCCTAATCAATTTCATGTAGCTTAATATCAACTTAATATACAGTTTTTTCTGTCCTAACCCTCTTGGATTCATGTTGCATCATAAATAAGTTTTTTATAGATATATTGCATATCAAAAGAAAGACTTTTATTTTGAAATTCTGTGAAATATCACCACAAATGTCATTATCTTTATATCATGACGGAATATTGTGATATAATTGTATGCTCATATCACCCACCCCTACAAAACAGTTGGTTTATTCCCAGAGATCTGTCACGTTTGTGATCCCATAACAAAGATTCTCCAACATTGAAAACGTCATCTTTCAGCTTTAAGAGAAAAAACATAGGAAAAAAAGCTGGAAAAAGGAATAAAAAAAACAACATTGTAGTAAAAAGTTCCTCTAACTTTGTCTATAAAAGTTCTCTCAGAGTTTTTCTTTTTTTTTGGTTGTATTTTATTATCATGTTCTTTAATCACCCTCTCATCTGAAGACAACAACCAAACTAAAATAAGAAAACAACTGTTTTTGCAACAGAGAGCCTTGTATTATTTATGTATGGTGAATAATCCAGGCCCTCTGTGCTTCTTTAACCTTGTAGTTTAAAAAAAGAAAAAATAAAGGCAGCTGAACATTGTTGATGTGAGCTCGCTGATTTAATTGCAGGCAAATACGAGCCTTGGTTTGCAATGAAAGGTTGCCTGGCTACTGATGTACAATGTTGCTTTCAAGGACACGGTTGCATTTTGAATTTTAAGTTAAAAGAGGAGAAACGCGGCATCCGTCACAAAGGCTGAGGAGGCAGCGGGATAACCTCTCTTTGATAACCAGCAACATTAAAGTTTGCGATTCTCAGTTATTCATCATTCATTCACGGTGGAGTTCTGTGTTTTCTCATACAAGGTAATTGTGCCAATTATAATTAGAAACAAACATGGAGGAGCAGTGGTCTGCTGCTGTGTGCGGCACAGTTAGAACGGGTGAAGTGGCTTTAACTGCCACCTGCTGGCAGCTCGTGGCATGTGTCTCATGTTTATGTATGAATTCATTTATTTATTGGTTGAGACGTTGAATACATTTGAAATTGCTGTAATTGATGTGTCAGAATTAGCCGAGCTTTTCGCCCTGTAGTCTTACAAATTGAAATTACAAAGCTACAAACACACAAAAATATGCAATACAATGGACAGAAATCAGTATTGATAGAAAAACATGATTCAGGACACCCCATATTACACAAAAAGCTACTAAAACATACAATTGAGAAACAGAATTTTTATATTCTTCTTTATGTTAATGTTTCAACTTTGAATTTTGAATTTTTTTATGTGTTTTTGTGTCTAATGTAAATCCTGACCTGGCTCTAATTGAACAGGGACTAGTAGTTGTCTTAATGTGACCATAACTTGTTGTATTTCCCTTCATAAACTATTGAATTACCCGTGTTTAAGGGATGTCCTTAATTAATTAATTAGCTCTGCTCGCTGCGGGTTTAAATAAACTGCAACACTCAGACATTCAGGGACAGATAGTGCTCCAATAACATTTTTCGGGTTCAAACCGAGGTCAACTCAGACTCACTTACTTATTTCTAGCCCCAGGTTTGTTAGTTGGTCTTATACGGATGTTTATTTTAAGGTTTAACTTTTCTGTCATTGGCAGTTTCAATAATCACGCTGCATTCAAAGTCACTACAAACCCCCGTTCTTTCCCTTCCTGATGCTCGGTTTAACTTCAGCAGATCGTCGTAATCATGTCTACATGACTAAATGCATAGATTTGCTGCCATGTGATTGGCTGATGAGATATCTGCATTACATTTGCAAATGTATGTTCTGATCAGTCTTTCATACACTGCAAAAAATGAAAACCTGTACTCGTGTGATTGACTTGACTTCAGTATATTTATCTAATCACAACATTTTGTTGGACTTATTTACTTATAGAGGCTGAAGATACTTAGGCTAATTTGACTTTCAAGTTTCAAGTAAGAAAACTTAACAAGTGCCATAAATTAGCCTTTCTGGCTAAGTTAAGTTAACACTATATACATGATCATTTTTTCCCTTTAAATAGATTATTTTATAACAAAAATCACTCGTAAACCAAAGTTATCAATCCATGACCAGAAACCATCATTGTCATAAAATGATCTAATATGTCTACATTAGAGCTGCAACTAACGATTATTTTCATAATCGATTCATCTGTCGATTATTTTCTCGATGAATCGTTTGGTCCATAAAATATCAGAAAACCTGAAAAAATGTTGATCGGTGTACGTCAAACCTGGAAATGATGATGTTCTCAAATGTCTTGTTTTGTCCACAAACCAAAACGATTAATAGTCACATTAAAGAAACTTAAACAATTGGAAATGTTGTTTTAATCATGAAAAAAGCTTCAAACCGATCAATGGATTATCAAAATAGTTGTCGACTAATTTAGTAATCGAATAATAATCTGATCAAAACTCTCAACTCATCAACTTTGTTTGTGTATTAATTCAATACGTCGTATCTCTCTCCTCTCGTTGCAGCGGTGTCAAACCTGGATATTGAAAGCAAGCTGTCCATTCACTATCAGGGTTCATGGCACCAACAACACAACGTGTTTCATCCTTGCACTCGGCCGCCGTGTTTGGAGGAGCTGCACAGAAACGCCCAGCTCAGTCTCAGAGCCCTGAACCGAGGTGAGATCCGCCAATCCGCTCCGTGCAGTCCCACCATGCTGGGCTAAAAAAAAGAAAGAGGATAAAGCATGACGCGTTTTTTTTCTGTGCGTTTTACAGACGAACAACAGCACCAGCGCTCCACAAGTCGGGAGAGAAACAGGGTGACCATCTCCATCTCAGTGGCGCCGCCTATGCCGACCTTCCCCTCACCTCACAGCATCCGCCGGCAACAGAGGAGTCGCCTGGCACGAGCGGTAAGGTCGACGCGCCGCGCCAAAAGGAGATGTAGCCACCGATAAATCACATGTGTCACACTGGACGCTGTTCTCTTTAAGTGCCAGGAACTAAGAGGAGTAGTTTGTTTTAAGTGTATCTCACACTTGAAGTCCGGGCTTACATGACTTTCACGACAAGACTGTCAGAATCAGAGTCAGAGGAACTTTAGTTATCCCGCGGGAAATTGTTGGGCCAGAGATTTGTTCCAAATTCCATCAAATCAAAGAAAAGTGAGAAAAACGCAGACAGTGATGCACGATATTGGACTTTTTCAGTTTTCAGGAGTGCTTTAGCCAACAACTAATACATTTACAATACATTATATATATATGTATATATACTGTATATATATATATATATAATGTATATATACATGTATGTATTTATGTGTGTGTATATATATATATATATACAGTATATATATATATACAGTATATATATATATATATACATATAGAAATGTATAGTTAAATTCATAATTAGATTAGATTAGATTAGACAGTCCTTTATTCATCCCACAGTGGGGAAATTCACATTATTACAGCAGCGAAAGACGGTAAAGATAAAGATAATAAATAATGAACATGCATTGCCAAAAAAAAATTACAATATATAAAGATATTAACACACTAAGACTATATAAAATAGTTCAATAATAAAACACACACAAAAATCGAAGGACAAATGTAAAAAAAGACAAGTTTTAAGGGGAAAAACGCTAGAAAGTAGCGAGAGCTGCTGCAACAGGCTGCCAAATATCTGCCAATACTGATATCATGTCAATAATATCGTGCAGAGAATATCAATCAGTTATATTTAAATCTGCTATTTTATCATTTTTGCATGTACTTTTTCTCCTTATTTATGTTTGTACCCGGTAAAGCACTTTTAGTTATATTACTTTCTATGAAAAATGCTATATAAACACAATAATTATAAAAATATACCATGCAAAAGAGCAGTTACTAGATAATAAAAGACATAATGTAGGTTTATTCAAATTCACATGGGGTAGAAATTTAAAAATAAGATGTAATATTGCACATGTCGTAATAATTAAAAGTAGTATTGCACTCATAATAATGAGTATAATATTGCACTTGCTGGAAGGAAATTATACTACTTTAAATATTCTAATATTTTGTATTTTCTGACAACGTTTAGAGTTTTTTCAAGTATGTTTTTTTACGATAAACTGACACAGTATCTCATTCTCATGTTGCCATGCAGCAAGAGAGAGCAGAGAGAGAGCGAGAGTTAGACTATCAACCCAGGAAGGTAAAAGACAAATGTGTCTGTGTGTCTGTTCACATCTAAAATAAACTGTATGCGTGTTACTTCCATCTGTGTGTACAGTTACCATCTGTTGAGATTCCATTTTTTTAAATTTTAATTTATTGTGGTGTGGTTATATTTGGTCCCGTTCGTAAACATTTTTTTTTGTATTTGTATAAGAAATGATGTCTTTATTTAATTTAACCTTGACTTGTGTTTCTGAATGGTCTGAAGGAGAGGACGGTGAGAGAAACAGAGATCCAGACCATGCAGAGAAAAGTAAGAACATCCATTGTTCTCATTTCATAAAAAAAAAAAAAGAAAATGTAAAATGTGTTTTTAAGTGCTCTGAACAATATGTGTTTCCCTGCTGTCACAGGAGAGGCCGGGGAGAGAAGCAGATATGCAGACGATCCAAAGAAAGGTAAGAAATATTCTTATATATGCCAAAAAAACAACAAATAAATACATTACAAAGCCAGTTTAAGAGGCCATTTTAACCTTATCCATCCTTTTTCTTTGGACATTGATTTTTTTGAATACTTGCTTCATGTCGTCTGTTTCTTTTGTTGTATTTTATGTTCATAGTTTGAGTGCTTTTACTCACTTCACCCCATTGAAAGTTGCATCTTCATCCCATGGAATAGAAAGGTATTGGGAATTTGTGTTGTCTTTTGTTTTTGTTTGTTTTTTTTTGTTAACGTTAGAGAGATGGTAAAATAGTGACCCTTTTAGCAAAGGACAGTGTCAGCATGTGGTGTCGCTTTCAGGCTACCTCAACCGGGGAAGACGAAGGTGGTGAGGTCACAGGAGGTCACCGAGCAAAGGCCTCCGCCCCCAATACTTCCTCAACCCTGGAGAAACAGACACACTCGTCCAAGGAAAACCTCCCGCCGTCAGATCCGAAGATAACTGCCGATTCTCACTCCATCTCCTCCTGCATCATCCCCATCAATGTCACAGGTAAGACCCTCGTATTACCTTGTACCCCTTAGGGCACCCCAGGTACTACAGTTTGGGTGTCACAACATCAATGATGTCTTCTTCTCATGCGTCCCAGAGGGCACGGATGCAGGCCGAGCTGCGTTCACAGCATCCTCTGCTTGATAACTTGTTTCATTACTTTAAAATGTCTGGTGGCGTTTGCAGGATGGATATTTTGAACATGAACAGGTTTCATATTTGATTAAAAAGGGGATTAATGTAACTGGGGTCAAGTTTTTAATGTTAATATTTTTGAGAGACCCACATTTTAATGTTCCTTCAAGATCCTTGTGCCAGGACAGATTTAGGAAAGCTCTCATTATCTTGGAATCTTAACAACCGCCCATGATCGGCCTTCAAGCTCTTTTAAATGAGCCTGTTATTGTTTCGTATAACTGTGTTTTCCTTGTTTTGTACGACGGTGTTTTCATCTGTTTTGCCTCGAAGTCGCTCCGTGTCCTTGTTCATGCTCAGCGGAACTGAAAACAAGTTCACTCCAAGAGCACGGACCTCAACCTTATAGCTATTAACATCTTGTATAAGCAATGACAACATTCATCCTGAGATATACACACTGAACCATGTTAAATTTAAATTTAGAATCCTTAATCTGGATCAGATTTGGGAGAAACCTAGTCTGATCCTGCAAACACAAACCAAATTGTGTTCCAATGAGTTTTGATAGAGATCGGATTTCTTTCCCCAAGTGTATCTCTTTATCCCTGTCTAATTATAAGATAGACAGAGATTTCTTTGATATTTGGTATTTAAATTTGATATTTGTTTGTGATGTCATCGGTGGGTAGATTATTTTATTAGAAACATACTTGGATGATCACCCATTTATCATAAAAATTCAGAATGATTAATCAAAAACTGTAAACAGGAAGTTGCTAATAGAAGGACAAACTTGCAGATATCCGTGGTGAAGGTAATTAGGTCTTAAAATAAAGGTTATGAAGTAGAAAAAATATATACACAGAGCTTAAATAAATAAAGCTGTGCAGACATAGTATATGGGCATAAATCACACAACCAGAAATAAAGGTATGTGTTAAGTAGTCTTTGTCTTATGGTCTTTGTGTTGTTATTGCAGGAGTTGGGTTTGACAGGGAAGCAAGTGCTCGTTGCTCACTCGTCCACTCCCAGTCGGTTCTTCAGAGGAGAAGGAAGCTGAGGAGGAGGAAGACCATCACAGGAATCCCCAAAAGAGTACATCACGACTTGGGTATGGGCAAATCCGCTGATTGATAGAAAGTGTGTTTTACTGTATGGGTCTTAATTCTGCATCATTTCCTTCATATTTATCTTCATCCTCTAAAGAGAAGGTTTGCACATGATATCTCAGACACACAACATGCTTTGTCTCTTTGCATTTAGACTCAGATGAATCACCCGTAGCAAGAGAGCGCACAGTGATCGTCCATGCCAACCCGCACCAACTCTCTCTCTGTCAGGAAGATCTTTCAATCAGTGGTCGCCTCCATCACACTCGTGACTCTGGCTGCCAGACAGACGATTTCCTTATAGCATGTACGTTTGTGACAACGAACAAGTATATTTTGTTCTTTATTTGTAGTTTATTTTAGTCTTACGTACTTTTTTCTATAGGAAAAAAAAACAACAGGATTTTTGCTCAATTCCCTTCTTTAAATTAAATGGCAAAATTGTTTGACCCCATTCAGACCTGGTGTTTACAGAAGTCTTGAGTGATCATGTGCAGATATGAACACTCCCAATCCAAATGAATGCATCCTCAGATGTGATCACAAAACCACATTCGGATGTTTTTGGGTTTTTTTTTGCGTGAATGCATTCGATCCCCAGGACAGATGAGAGACTGCTACTGACATCTTCTGAATCACTGCAGATTCACAGTATTTTTGCACTGATCAGCGGTCATACACCAATTTATTCGAAGCCACCTTAAACCTTTATTTCATGTTACAGCAGTGTGAGTAGAGCTTTGATTCACTTCTACCAACTTTACACACAAAAAAAGAGAATTTTGTCCTTGGGAACAAACGTGATACTAGTGTATTTTTAAATGCAGCCTGGAGCAAGCCAGATTCAGTCTCATGTGGTCACATGAGGTGCATTCAGGACACGTTTTAAACGCTACGTTTGAACAGTTGTAGTGTCATCTACAGGTGATCAAATCTCTCGGGGCGGATGTTGAAACCAGGTCTGAACGGGACCTTTCACCTAGCAATTTATTGCTGAAGTGATTTGTAAAAAAAATAAAAATTGCATCTACTCTTCAGATAGCAGCCATTGCTAAGTTAGAATAGGACATCTAATCATCTAAAAGCTATCAATCAAACTAGTGTACTTTCATCCTCAAACAAGTTCCATCAAACTGTAATTCAAATGATTTATTTATTGTAAATTGGAATAGTGAGCATGGATGAGGTCCACCTTTATTAAAACAAAATGCTCCCTCTGTTTCCTTCTCTTTCTTCTGTCTTTTCATCTTCAGGTACAGCTGCTCCCTCCAGAAGGCGCATTCGAGCGCAACGTGGCCATCAGGGAATCCCCGCCTCTCTGTCGCATTCAACAGGCAACATTTCTTCCCTGGGAGACCAGTCAGACTCCACATACACCTCTGCCTCAGCCCACGGTGGACGCCTACGCTCTCGCAGCCTCCCACGAGAAGGTGGACGTCTAATGGACAGCGATGACGACGACGACGATGACGACGATGATGACAATTACGATGACGATGATGAGGACGAGGACATGTCACCTTATGAAGCGGAGGACTTTATTCCACCTGGGCCTAGTCCAAGAATGAAGATGATGATGATGAAGGATGAGGAGGAGAGCACAGACGACCAGGCGCCTCCTGAGCCACTGCAACTTGGAAGCCTAAAAAGGTTGCAGCGATCTGGGGAAAGAGACAGAGGAGTTGGTGGAGGGGGAAGCCCAGAACACAGCTGGAAGGAGAGGGGGCGATCTCGCTTACCCCGCAAAGCTGACATGGGTAGCTGTGAGATCTCATCAAGTTCAGATACTTTCAGCAGTCCTATTCACTCGGTGTCTACAACAGGAGTGCTAGGCAGCCATGTGGACCACAAGGAGGACCACCAATCATCAAGTGGGAACTGGAGTGGTTCCAGCTCCACCTGCCCCTCTCAAACATCCGAAACCATTCCTCCGCCTTCTTCTCCACCACTGACAGGATCGTCCCACTGCGACTCAGAGCTCTCACTCAACACTGTGCCCAATGCCATTGATGAGGGATATTCCTTGGATCCCTCATACCACTCTGACCTCAGACCACAGGGTCAGGGCCACAGGTCAAGCTCATTCACATCCTCAGCCACAGACCAGCTGGATGATGCAGGGGTCAGTACAGCAAGTGAAGGGGAGTGGAATTACCCTCCAGACCAGGACCAGACTGATCCAGACCAAGACCCAGATCAGACCCAAAGCCTGAGTCAGAACCATGGGTTGACCCAGGGGTACCGCTCCAAACAAGGTCTAGAAGACCCAACCTGTTTTAGTGACCACAAATCCAGTAACAGTGAGAAAGTGTTAGGTTCTCATTACACATCTGACACAGAGAGTTTCCACTCGTCGTCTGTGCATTTTGGGGAGTGTAATCAGAGTTACAGAGGATACATGTATAACTATGCACACCCAGGAACAGACTGCAGTCAGTCCAACGGTGGGTCAACAGCTCTATCTCCTGGAGTTTACCGCCACCCCTCAGCTGACTTCAGATCAGGCACTATGACCTTGGGGAGGATCTGTCGTTCAACGAGAAAACCGAAAGTCAAACCCCCGCCGCCCAAACGGACTTCTTCCCTGAAGGAGAACAGTGTTTGTGTTGATGTCGGAACAGACACGCAGGCAGATCAAGATCAACCAAAGACAGTTAGTGAACAAGAGCTTAACTTGTCTTCCACAGATTTGAAGCTAGAACTGGAGCTGGAGATTGGAGGTGTTCCTGAACCGTTAGAGACATCTTGCTTAGTGGCAGAGCCTTTAGGGACGTGGGGAATGGGCCTGAGCGAAACTGTGGACATAGTAGAGCCCATGTCCTTTAGCTCTGCAGATACACACTCATTTAAGGATGAAGGTGCCGTGCAATCTGACTATGCAGACCTGTGGCTTCACAACTCTGAGCCAAAGTCCAACAATGGTGAGTACACCACTATGTCGAACTCAAGCACAGCCACAGGCACGACTGTCATGGACTGTATGAAGTCACCAGACAGCTCTTCCTCCTCCACAGAAACACAAAGCCAGGCCTTTGCCCAGGCCTCGGAGACCAGGGCAGCTAGTCCACCTCTCCCACCTGGAGACTTCAAACTTGGGTCTCCTGAGAAGCTGGCTGGTCTGGCCTCACCATCTAGTGGCTACTCCAGCCAATCAGAGACTCCAACATCAACCTTGCCCTCATCATCAGCTGCATTCTTCCCGGGACCTCTGTCTCCCTCCACTGGCAAAAGAAAGCCCAAAGTACCAGAGAGGAAGTCTTCTCTCTCTTCCCTGCAGCACTTTCCCAGGGATGGAGTTTCCATTTCCTCTAGCTATAAGAGAGACCCGGACTTCCCACCTCCACCCTCTCAACTTGATCTCAATGTTCTTCACGGTGGCTATGTCAGACACACGCTATCCCACCGGACACATCACTACCACACGCTCCACCACACCAAACACAGAGTTTCAAATGTATTTACCACTGGAACAAAATTGTTGCCCCCCGAGACACCAAACACCAACCTGCCACAGAGTTCAAACCCTGCTTCAACAATGAATAGCTCCAATCAATTGGCGATACCTCCATCTGCTCCTCGTTTTGTGCAGCTGCATCCTGTTAGTCAGTCTATGGATTGTTCTGCTACTTCAGACCAAGAAACGGCAAGCGGCACAGAGACCGCTACGAGACCCAAATGTCCACCTAGTGGTTCTACTCTGGCTCCACCACCTATTAAACCAAGACCTCTCCCTCCTCGTAGACCACCTCCCAGACCTCCATGTCATGACCACACCTCCTCCCCGGAACATTCCCACCCACATCCCCCAGGTCGTCACCCCGATGGGCCTCCATCCTATGAAAGTCTGCTGCTCAGACAGGACCGCTATGGACCTGGTACATTCTGGGCTATGACAGCCTTCAGAACCCGAATAGACCCATCCTCAGAACTGTCTGAAGACAGCTCACCTTTGCATCGGCCTGTGCCACGTGCACCGCACCCTTCGCCTGTGGATTTACACACACACATCCACTCACACGCAGAGTTCAGAGGGCTCACACACTCGAGTAATACACATTCTGAATTTAGGGTTTTGGGGGAGCGCTCCTTCTCCCAGGATGATGATGATGACGACGACGAAGAGGAAGAAGAGGAAGAGCAGGTGAAAGAACCGCCAAGGGCTGCATGTTCCAGAGGAGGAATGCGATCGGACCACCCTCCACCTCCAGCATATGAGTTCGCTGGAGGATTCCACTCAGACTCAGGGCCCTGGGCTAGTCCAATCAAAGTGCCTGGCACCACAATGGAGACATCGCATCCTTACCTAATCAGCGATGCAAGGAGAGGAAGACAAGTAGACAAGGAGGAGGAGAATGAAGTGACATCAGGTGCTACCAGAAGTGCCCATCTGCAGCACCCGCAGGAGTGCAAAGATGATTCCACTACTCCTGACACAGAGGATTACTTCAGTAAAGGTAAGCTTTTACACTAAATTCAAAGAAATATGACTTTTTTGTAAAAAAGACCAGCTGGTCTGTGGCTGATTTGAATATGCCTGCATCAGCACACACACACCCAAATACACTCAGCTACCTGCTAAGCTAACAGCTAAGTCTGCAGATTTGTTTCTCTGCCATCTATGGTGTAGAACCAAAAAAAACGCTGCTTTGCTGTCGTGATTGTTCGCTCAGGCAGATGATTTATGGGATCTCAAGTATGGAACTTGACGTGGAGTGAGATGGGGGGGTGCTAATGTGGGGGGGGTTGTGTCCGCTTAGTTGCAGATGCCCCCAGCAGAGCCACATAAATTCAATGGAACAAGCGGGAGAGGAAGTAGGAAAGTAAAACGTGTTTACAACATTTACAGTGTGTTTCCGTGAGAAGTACTCGATGTCCAGCGGGCGGACGTGAGACGCAAAAGCAGTGTAAACGGGCGGAGCTGTGCAAATCAGAGCGCAAACAGTGTTATATTATATAACAGTATTTACCCAGCAACAAGAAATTCTATTTTCTGATTTGCTGATAGGTTGCTTATCCAAGACAGCTGTATGACTGAACTATGCAGAGCAATCTGCCTTCGCATCATCGATTTTATAGAGTACTAATTTATGTGCGGTGACACTTATCAGTGTGAGAAATGTCATGGTATGAGCATGTCTCAGGCCAAGCTGTGTTCACAGCACCCTCTGCTGATTTAAACAGTAATTACTTCAGACAGTCTGATGTGCCTCTAGGCTGAATATTTTGAACTTGAAGGGTTTGAACAGACATCTGAATTTCAGATAAAAAAGTGACAGCCCTACTAACATCACCACTCTTTATTATTTTATATGCCAGTCTTTATTTGTTTGCAAAAAGAAGAGCAACCGGCTGCCAAAAAAATAGGTCATTTTTATCTTAAAGTATTGACTGATATTTCACAGATTGTGCACTAAATGATCAGACAACCAGATGACATGTGATAGGGATATTGTGTGTTACAGATTCTACGCCCAGTGATAACTCACTCTCCCCTCTGACGGACGACTCCAAAGCGGATGATGACATTATCACATCACCCAACAAGACCCGTACAACGGAGGACCTGTTTGCCATGATACACAGGTGTGATAACTTTTTGTCCACAATGTATGCAGTGTAACTATTTCTCAGATGTTAGTGACAATACAGCTATTTCTCTATTAAAGGAATACTTCACGGATTTGCATTTAGCTTTGTATTACTAGAACGGGGTAGTATTTTTGAAAGATTGTGCTTCCCAACCTCAGTTTCCCCTGAGTTGACAAATATCTTCATTCTTTTTTGTTACGTGCCCACCTGTGACACTTGGTCCTGTTAGCGTAACTGTTAGCAAAGATGGCGGACACTGTTTACATTCTGGGAATGAGGTCCCGCCCCCCTACGAGTGGGTCTAAAAAGTGCGGAATTAGCATTGTAGTTTCAAGCCTCGGACCAAAGTGTCACTAGTGAGCATGTAAGAAGATATTTTTCGACTCAGAGGAAACAGGTTGGGAAGCACAATTTTTCAAAAATACTACCCCTATTCTAGTAATACAAAGCTAAATGCAAATCAGTATTCCTTTAAGAGTTATTTTCTGTACTACCTTATGTTCTGCTGTTTAAATTATGATTGTTCCGTTATTTTCTCAATCAGATCCAAAAGAAAGGTCCTTGGCCGTAA
The DNA here is from genome assembly GCF_019176455.1 of Solea senegalensis. Classification (NCBI taxonomy): domain Eukaryota; kingdom Metazoa; phylum Chordata; class Actinopteri; order Pleuronectiformes; family Soleidae; genus Solea; species Solea senegalensis. The sequence continues at coordinate 4,433,951 of NC_058027.1, read as the reverse complement.
AGATTCAGGGGACATGAACGCAAAGTCTCGTCTTTGCCCCGCAGCAACAGTGACCCCTGGAAACGTCGCCACCATCATTATCCCACCGGCTCCTCCTCTTATCGTTCCAGCCAATTTAGCCACTGCTGCTGGGTCACAACGAGCCCCCGTGCCGATCTACCGCAGCGCCAAGAAATCCACCACATCCAATGAGGAGTTTAAACTCCTGTTGCTAAAGAAAGGTAGCCGGTCAGATTCCAGCTACCGCATGTCAGCTACGGAGATTCTAAAGAGCCCTATCACCCCTAAAATCCCTGGGGAGTCCCTTCAAGAGGGGCCCATGAGACTGGAGGAGACACCCTCCACACTCCAAGAACCTACTATTTCCAGTATGGACTCAATCCAGATACCAGGTCTTTTTCCAAGGGCCATCTCTGAGAGTTTCACCCCAAAAACCCTACCGTTGTCAGCTGCATCTCGACAGGGTCGCTCACGGATCCCACCTGTGGCCAACAGCAGTCGCTATAGTACACGCAGCCGCCTCTACACGGCCCCCATGCAAGCCATTTCTGAAGGGGAAACAGAGAATTCCGATGGGAGCCCCCATGACGACAGATCATCCTAAAACAACACAATGACACATCTTTGCTGTGTCCCACGTGTGAAATGGCCCCTCGTACTTTTCTTCTACAGGATAGGGGTTTCATCAAGGCCAATATTGTACTTCAGTGTGAAAAACAGAATTTTTTTTTTTTATATATATATATATCTATTCTATTTAAGGGTGCCAGACAGAGCTTTGTGAGATACTGACTTACTAATGGATGATTATGACGTCTTATACATTAATACTGTATAATCGAAACAATAGCTTCCTCACAGTTTAAAAATTTAAGATCTATTTTGATTGACTTTGCAAAAAAAAGAAAAAAGCTCCCAAATGATTGGTAAATAATGATAAAAAGAAATTTTGTGGAATATGGACAATGTATTTCTACATCTTGTGTTTTGAAAGGTATGTGTGTGTGAGAGAGAGTGAGCGTGAAAGAGAGAGAGAGAGAAACTGCTTTCTTATGAAAATTTAAAAACCCTCTTGAAATTTTAATAGTCTTTGAACTTTTGGTGCCCAAAGCATCTGCCTGAATTCCCAGAGTCCATACTCAATATTCCTGCCAACAGAAAAAGGGTTTGTTTGGGTTTTTTTGACGTGGAAGTTACTAACAACACCGACATATCGATCACATTTCCATCTGCAGACATGGCATAGAGAGAGTATATCATACAGAGCCAATCATATATTTCTTCACATAAATTATATCCAAAAAGATAACATGATGCATGTATTTTTATAAAAACGCGCCTCAGAACATGATGATTAAGTCTCACCATGTTGCATGACCCTATATGGAAACATCCCCAGGATCCTGGTTTTAACATTTTGTGGTTCCTTTGTATAATAAGGTTAATGAATCTTTCACTGTGAAAGGTTTTTGGTGGTGTTTCTTAACCCCCATTTTCAGTGATCAAAAAATTGATTTGTCTTGGACGTGAATTTCAAACTCGATGGAGCAAGGGCTTGTAATTAGATGGAGCCCATTTCTCTAAGATACTGGCTAATTTTGGACAATCGCACAGTGGCCTTTCTCTACCAGAGTATGTTGTAAGCAGGGCATTTATACGTCTCTGCGCATATACAAGGACCCTCGCCATGTTCCACCAGAATTCAATCACATACTTATTTTAAAAAAACAAAGACTGATTTAAGCGTTTCCAGCTGCTGGCCAGTCTCGCTGTGCTCACGGAAAAAAAAAAGAAAAAAGGTGCATTTCAAAGCAGTTTGAGTGGAGAACGGTGAAAATGCTTTAGAAGGTCCTCAATCGGTTTGACTTAGAGGTGAATTATTTGGGAAGCTGTCCAAGAATCAACCTCGCTTTTGCACTCAATTCTTCAAGAGTATTCCTTAAAATATATATATATATATATCTTATAATGAAATTGCATATGTATATTTGTACTGAATATTTAAACAAAAAAAAGAAGGTCATATCTATATAAAAACAAACGAGCAGAATTTTATAGGAAACGAACCTGAGTGTGTGTAGCAAAAGAAGAACAGGTTTTACTAACATCACTTCAAATTTAACAATATACACTGTTCTCCTCTCCTTGTTGCCTCTCCTTCATTTGCACTGACCCAGTAGCATTAGACAGGTGAAAGCTCAACCCAGTGGCAGGTATTTGACTATTTTGTCTTACCCTTGTCTGACTTTATCACAAAAACCCAACACAGTGTACCACCACCACTTTAATTAAATGACACGGGGGGGATCAGAGTATTTAGTCAAAAAAATTCTTATAAATATCACACTGTTACAGAAGTAAAAAATAAAATAAAGAGTGGAAAGTTTGAACTCTCACCTGCCTACCACAGCAAACACAACACATGTACGGTAACACTTTACATGACAGTGACATGATGTAGTAACAGTAGTGTAATACCATCTAGCACGGTAATAACATTTATAAACGTGTGTGGGACATCGTGGAAGATGAATTACCTGGACATTAGTTTGGAAATAACGCGGCATTATTGTAATATTCTCTCGTTTTCACCACACTGTGTATGTGTGTTATTACCGAGCTGGACATTGCATTATAAATACAGATGGTATTACCATAATACTACTGCCCTATTACAACACAATATCACCATACTATTGCTATGTTGTAGCCAAACTGTAATGTAAAGAGTTACCACATACTGTATACATATACTGTACTTCAATAGAAACTATTCACTGTATTCTGTGAATACCTCAGCAAGCATATTACTGTTTTATTGTAAATGATACAGAGAGACAGACTACATAGATAGATAGATAGATAGATAGATAGATAGATAGATAGATAGATAGATAGATAGATAGATAGACAACTGTTCGATACTCAGCGAATCTGAATTGCAGAACTGACACTGTGTAAGATGGAGAGAGTGCAAAGCTGTGAACTGATAAGAATTTCACATCCATCATTATGCCCATGTCGCCGAAACGCACTTGTTCCTCACCATTGTTTCATCTGTTGTGTTGTTTTGTTTTTCTGTTTTTTTTTTCCCTATCGCATGCAATAAGTAAGTAAAGAAAATAAAGTCGAAAAAGAAAAGGATACCACCATATCATTATTTTTTATCTACGGGATGTCTCCATACCGCGAGGAAAAAAAAAGATTTTTGTATTTTCCATCCAACTGTCAAGTTCAATAGTGTGTTCTATAGATGTACAAACTGTCTGGCTAATTCTGTTCTGTATAGTCGTGATCACAAACAGGGGTTTTATCTTGTACTGTATATCTACTCACTGGACAATCATAAATGTAAGAGACTGTAAAGAAAATGATATTGAATCTGTTGGGACGAAGAATCCCAACACTCTTGGTGCTGGGTCCTATTAATGCTGGAGCTGTGGATGTTTGGGAGTGCGAGTGATGTTAAAGTATCTGGACAAGCCGCTTTGGATCAAACATAAGGAAGAGGAAAGGAGTTTCAGAAATTCATTGTATTTACTTTTGACTCATAACTGAATTGTTTGATTCCCACAAAACCTTACAACTAACAACTGAAATAAACATATCTGTAGAGTTGATACAGTATTATATATATTAAAAAATAAAAAATACAACGTGACTGAAATTACATTTAAAAAGTTAAAAACTGAAATACTCAAATATGTATTTGAGAGTTTGTTTTTCCGTACTGTACCTGTGCCAGCATTGATGCTATGAAGGTTCTTCAAGACTGTTTCCTTTAGTCACAAAAGCAGTGGAAAATGAATGACTGACACAGTTTTATCAGATAAACGACGTGTGGTTGAAAATGCAAAACTCGTTTTTTAACACTCAGCTCTTAGTAGCTTGGGAATATTTAAAAAATAAGACTCTATACGCTTGGATAGATAGAAATTCTTTCCCCAAAACTGCTTTCCAATGTCTGCACACAATTTTGCCCAAAAGGGAAAGTGGGAAACCACTTGATATTTTTTCAAAGGTGTACAGTATGGAATAACACTAACAGTCTTAAAAATATGGGCCAGAGAACAGAAGAAAAAAAAAAAATACGGATGATGCAGAAAATGTGTAACTATTTAAAATTAAAAAAGAAGAAGCTCCATGTTAAAAACTAGCTAGGACTTAAAGAGATTTGAATCACTTTTGTATTTTTGTATAAACCTGTAAATAAGTTTTTAAAGAAAAAAAAATCTTGCAAATTCTTTCTTTTGTAAAATAAATCAATAAAAAAATAAAAATAAAAAGTTTTTTTTTTCTTTTTCTCAAAGTTTACATGATGATTTCCAAGCCTTTGTATATTTTGGAGCTGTGCAACACCTTCAGTCTTGTATTTATTTTGGCGGGTTACAACATTGTGAAAATTCCATCATTCTATATCTAATTCATTTTAACGGCTCATCAGGCTGCTTAGTAACTGTGCATAGAAAAAAAGCCAATAAATGTGATTGCATTGAAAAGAAAACCTATTGTCTGACCCTTCATTTCCTCTATCACAACCTAGTGCAATGACACAAACTCTCCACAAGATGGCAGACATGTAACGTCTACTTTCAGTGTCAGCTGTCAACTAAAGTATTTTTTCCTTGAACTGGTTGAACTGAAGCTAGTGAAAGTACATACAAAATCAAACCAATTAAAAAATAATTACTCACCAAACAAAAGTTAAAAAATGTGTTTGTTCATTTACTTCCGCAGTACCTACTTTGCCCACCAGGGGCCCTCAACTCACACTCTAATCATAGGATGAAGCGTGGTGCGGATAACCCGGGGGGGGGGCAGTCATGCGTCACAGTGGATGACTGCTGCCTTGAAAACCCAGCGAAGAAGAAGCTGTTTCCTCGTAAAGAAACCATGGCAGCCACCAAAGCCTCCAAAGAGCAGAAATACGACAGACAGCTCCGGTATGTATGAAATAAAACCTTGGCTTTTTTATAGAACCCTTTTTCCATGTAGTAAAAGTGTATATGCATTTAATTAGAGCAGTCACGGCAGAAATATTGGCCAGACAGGGATGCTATTGTTAGCTAGCGTTAGCGTGCTGTGTTCACAGGTTAATGCAGTGGCTCTGTGTTTATTTATTTATCCTATGAACATATATATATATATATAAATGTTCATAGGACATATATTGTTGTTAGACAACAGTATAACAATGAGACATTAATAAGCTTTTAGACCACTGGCGAAGTGACTGTCAGTTACACATAGTTGTTTTGGATGAATTGTATGATAAAGTGATGTTGTGTTTACAGACTGTGGGGTGACCACGGGCAGGAAACTCTGGAAAATGCTCATGTCTGTCTCATCAACGCCTCAGCAACTGGAACAGAGATCCTGAAGAACCTTGTTCTCCCAGGTGAATAACACGTGACTCCTGTCACATGATTGTGTGTGTGTTGTTGAAAAGGTGTTGATGCTGGTAGAAGCATCTCTCTGATTGAATGAATTGATCTGTTGATCAGGTATTGGAGCATTCACCATAGTTGATGGACACACCGTTTCTGGAGAAGATGTTGGGAATAAGTAAGTCTGCAGTGTTGTTTGTTTTTTTAAAAAGTATAAAAACACAAATAATAGTTTTAGGTAACTCATGGCTCACTTGATGCTGTCTTGCAGCTTTTTCCTCAGCAACAACAGCATTGGAAAGGTATGCATTATGCTATTTTTTTCATCTTACAAGAGCGCACAAATAATATATGTTTTCAAGCTGATTCTTTCAGTGTTGCAACATACACTTGATTATTTCCATCACAAAATCAGTTCAAAAACCACTATTGTGCACATCAAAATGTGTATGCGGTATTATAAAAAGTACTTGAACAGCTTTTACAATTCACAACAGTTAATTAATAATTAATCATAATGGTTTCTGGTTTCCTCCCACAGTCTAAAAACATGCAGATTTGGGGAGTAGGTAAATTGGACACTCTAAATTGCCCATGAGTGTGTGAGTGGATGATTGTTTGTCTCTATGTGGTCCTGTGATGGACTGGCAATCCGTCTCGCAAGTGGCACCACTGATCTCTTCGTGGTCATTTATTAACACATTTTTAGCATTTCACATATAAATGTGGGATTATTTAAACATTTTTATGGGCCCTGATCTTGGTGTTTGTGTTGCAGAACAGAGCACAGGCTGCCACTGAGCTGCTACAAGAACTCAACACTGACGTCAGTGGAAACTTTGTTGAGGAGGTTGGTATTGTTAAAGCTTTGAAGTGTTGTCTCTCATGTTGTCATAGGAGAAATTGTATTTTAGTAAGAAACTAAACACAAGTTTTATTGAAATTCTATGAGTACACTCAGTACTGTTCTATACAAAATATTTAAAAACAATTATCAGGATTTTATTTACATGTGTTTCTTTTTACTCCTGCAGAGTCCAGACCAACTTCTCGACAATGACCCAGAGTTTTTCCACAGGTTTACCGTAGTAATCGGTGTCCATTTACCAGAAAGGTATGAGACATTTGATATTTACTATCACTGTTTATCTATTCAATCTGTGCAGTCCATCCTGGAATATAGTGATGTGTATACACAAGTTAGTGTAATTGTCCAATCTTTAACTTAGAATTGTACATCTTTTGCAGAGGCTTGATTAGATGGTGTTATTTTCTGTCTCGTTAAATCGTCGCATGGTGTTTGAACGTTTGCAGCACATGTTTGAGGCTCGGCTCGGTCCTGTGGAGAGCTTCGGTTCCTTTCCTCGTGTGTAAAACCTACGGCCTCATAGGCTACATGAGACTAGTGATGCGGGAGCATACAGGTCAGTTTCCTTTCGATTTCTCTTAAATTTCAATGAATTTTAAATTACAAAAGTATTTTATCGTGGAATTGAATAAAATCATAGATTCTCATTTTGTCATTTACGTGAGATTATTTGCTTTATGACTTAATAAATTATAATATAGTGGATGTTGAAAACACAATTATGCCAGATTTTTTTGTGCAACCCTATTTCACATCCCTGTATTCATATTTGTTTTGATACATGGTTGGTTATTACTGAACTGTGGCTTCTTATTCTTACATGTCATTTCCAATTCCTTTAGTATAATACTATTGTATTTGTAGATAATCTCACCCCCTCTCCCCTCAGTGATTGAGTCTCACCCAGACAATGCCTTGGAGGACCTGAGGTTAGATCAGCCTTTTAGTGAATTCACCAACCACATTCAGTCCTATGACCTCGACAACATGAACAAGAAGGTTTGTGCTTTTACTTGTGCTCTTTTAGCAATTTAAACGATACCAACTTGACACGACTGTCAATGTTTCATTCCTTGTTTAATGTGTAAAGGATCACAGTCACACGCCGTGGATCATCGTCGTTGCTAAATATCTGGAGAAGTGGCTCAATGAGGTACTACACTTTGACACGTTGTGGTGTTTTGTGGCTGTTGCTGTACTTTAAAGGTCTATTTTCTCTTCACTGCAGCACGACGATCAGCCACCGAAGAATTACAGGGAGAAAGAGGCATTCAGACAGTTTATTCGAGAAGGTATATGTGGGGCTCGGGATTGTATTTGCTCATCCGGTCAATTACTGGACAGTGTGGCTTTGAATTTGTCAGTGTTTTATCCTGATTTTTCTTCTTCTATCTTTTTGTTTTGTTTGGTCAGGGATGCTGAAGAAGGACAATGGTGTCCCAGAAGATGAAGAAAACTTTGAGGAAGCAATCAAGAATGTGAATACTGCTTTAAATCCAACCAAGGTACCACATCTCAGATAATGTCATGGTTTTATCTTGTGTCTCATCATGTAAGAAAAAAAACATAGGAATGACTGTCATATTGTCACCAAACTCCAGTGTGGTGTTGCGTGTTTATGACATTTCAATGTGGAAATAACCGCAGTGAAGACCAAGCAATGATGACGGGAATGTTGTTAATTGCCCTTTTTTAAGCATCTTTTACCTCAAAAATCCTGGGTTTACCAACTCACTTTAGTGTGAAAGCGGCTCTGGATTTACTGTCGGACTCTTTTAGAAGGAGAGAAACATGTCACTGAGCAAATACTCTAGGTCAGTGGCGGCTGTAGAAGTACAATATTATTTGCACCAATGTCAGAAAGTAAGACTTTTGTGTTATATCTCCTGTTTCTGCAGATTCCGAGTGCTCTTGACGATCTCTTCAACAGTGAGCAGTGTAGCAGCATCACTTCACAGGTTAGGATCATTTCATTAAAAGCATCTGCAGGCCCCTGTGGTATTACACATCTTAGGTTTATAAGTCAGTTGCTCCGAGACTTCATGTATACATGGTGCATGGCTTTTTTTTTGCCTCTATCTTTAAATAGGATTCATGCTAATATGTCAGTGGCTCATTGGAGCCAGAAACCTGGCTCAACTGACCAAATATATTCTTCTCACTTAGATTGGTTTTGTGGTTCACTGTGTAACATTTAGGCGGTGTAAAAGATGATTCTCCAAAGTTTCCAAAATTAAAGTATTTATTCCTTAACATTCTGCAAACCAACAATTCAATTTAACCCAACAAACAACTTTCTTTTGCAGTCTAATACGCTAAAACACAATCATTATACATGGGCATGAAACTGCATGTTCCCATCAACCTGAGGTGTATCACCTTGGCATCTTCCAAAAACAACAAACATGGCTCTTACAGGTAGTTTTACTGGTGGAATTGAATGCACTACCCTTAAGTATGTTTGTATAAGTGTTTAATTACTGCAAAATATAAATAGATTGGTTTTATAGCCTTAGGAAGTGTTTTTAATATGAACTTAAGACAAAGACCTTGCTTGATGGAGACTGCCATCTTGCGCCAACACGAGTCTACAATAATCTGATCAGATTGTGTGTTTAACATTTTGAAGTAGGAGCAAACGAGGGAGAGTAGAGCAACATCCTTTCTGGCATGTGGTGGTCATTGTAGTGGTACATATTCTAAACAAATTTATTCCATTCGCCAGTCTTCGTCCTTTTGGGTGATGCTGCGTGCCGTCAAGGAGTTTGTTCACAATGAAGGCAACGGAAGCCTTCCTGTACGAGGAACCATCCCAGACATGTTTGCAGACTCTCAGAAGTTCATCAACCTTCAGAACGTGTAAGTGTGCGGATTGTGTTGTGTGCACGACAGCAAAAAGTACTTTCAAAGGGCTCTCGTCAAATAATTTTATAATCGTTTCGCTGTTTATACTTACTGGCTATCTAATTGACAGAATTTCTTACTCAGTTTTAATGCTTTTTTTTTTTCTTGCATTTTCTGGCCTTCCATGAATTTCCTGGAAAAGTTTTGAAATTAGAAAAACTGTTTTAGAAATGGTTTGGTATTAAGTCAATGATTTGGAAACGTTTTTCATTTGGGATTTTCCCAATCTGATATCCAATATATCTTACGTGAGACGCCAAGCTGCGTGAATGTCACTCAGTTATGTCGCATGTGGTACGCATTACACTTCTGAGGAGTTGGCGAGCTCTAACGGGACGGGAATCTGCAGGACGGCCACGCAAGTGTGTTTTTAATGTGTGGCTTTTGAATGAAAAACAACTGTACATTTTTCCCCACCATTTGAATGTATGGCAGCAGGATACGACGCCACAGAGAGATCATTTTGTTTTTGTCGTTTCTTTCAGTTACAGGGAAAAAGCCATGGAGGATGCAGCAACGGTTTCTAGGCATGTGGAAAGTCTGTTGCAGTCTGTCGGAAAGGTACGTGTTCAAAGCTCTGTTCTTGCTGCGCTCAGCTGTGGTCGTGTGTAGTGATTGCTTTCTTAGTTACTCGACCAATCACAAGTCACTCCATCGTGACATTTCACTCCCTTTGATTTTATTATTATAACAAATTACTCATTAGAAATGTCATAACCCATTTCTTATAAAATTTTAAGAAAGTATTTGGCCTATGAATAGAGGTGTGATTATGACCGGCACTGAAGCCAGCCACCAGAGGGCGATCTAGGTGTTTTGGTTTTGGTTCTGGGCAGCTGTAATGTAATGAGTGTATGGCTTTGATAAAGTGACGTTAAATTACATGTTGCACTCACATTTTGCTACTCGGAAGGTTCATTCAGTTGCGATTGGTCGAGAAAATTACAGGTACATTCAAAAAGAAAGTGAATTTCCATCAGGGCTACTCGGTTTCCTTCAGTGTCAATACATTGTTAAATACATATGTACCTAAGTGTTTTTTATGAAAATAAATCATCACAATAACATGTAGACCTATATTACTAAGTGTACAAATGGGTTTTGAATGCATAGCAGGATTAAAAGAACATGGGTGAAAACTGCCTTCACTTAAATGCATTTGATTTAAAGGAGGTTTCTAGTGTAATTAATTTGACTTTTATTTTCTCATAGTCGCCTGAGAGCATCCCTGAAAAGGACATCAAACTCTTCTGTGAGTAAACAATTTTTGTTTAACCCTTTAACACCTAAGCCTCTGGATTTTTTTTTGCTTATTTTAACCATAAAAGGGCCAGAAAACGTCCTGTGAGCACTTACTCACATCCTGTGTGGTTTGTGAGGACAACTGTTGTTCCCTGACACACTTTGGAAAGGGAGGATTCCTCCTTGTAAATGCTGCCTCCGTTTGCTTCTAATGACCTCACTGGTCACTCTGCATATTGTAACACACACCTGTATTTATTTGTTTTGCCGTGTAGGTAAGAATGCTGCCTTCCTGAGGGTCGTGCGCTGCAGATCTCTGGCTGAAGAATATAGTGTGGATTCTGTAAATAGAGATGAAATTGGTAAGTGGTAAAAGAAAAGAAAAAATACTATTCCTTCCTGATTAAAACCTTCTTTGTATGTATTTGCATGCCTTGTGTTTAAGTTAAACCTTGTAAAGCTGAATGATTTGGTTAATGTCTAGTGTTGTTTCTGAATCAAGCTTCAGTTTCATACTTTAATGTATGAATTGCTGTACGTTTAAATTGGTTTAGATCAGTGATTCTCAAACTTTTTATACCGAGTACCACCTGAGAAAATATTGAGCTCTCAAAGTAAACACCATTATCACCAACGTTAAAAATGCAGGGGTTTTCCTCCAAGTTCCACCAGGGGAAGCTTGTGTACCACAGTTTGAGAACCACGGTTATAGAGCATAGCTTAATCAATCATCAAACTAATAAATTGCAGTCGTTTCCAATTTAATTGCACTAATTGTGTTGTTTTAAATCGTGATTTTGATTTAAAATCAGCCCTAAACTGTGGTGTTGTTTTCTCCTCCGGTCAGCATACTAGCCGCTGCTTAACGATGTGTGCTGTCTTCTCAGCCTCGTGCATGGACAGTCCAGACAGCCACATGGTCTTCTACCTCATGCTCCGCGCCGTTGATCGCTTCTACCTGCAGCACTCGCGCTACCCAGGTACAGCCAAACTTCACGCATGCATGCTTTTCCTGTTCTTAAAGCTGTACTGTGTCACTTCAGCATGAACACTTGTCTGATGCATTCAAAACATTGTCACATGAGTTCGCACAATGCTGATTCACATGACTGTCTCTGTGTTTCTTTGTATAGCAGTGAGGGTTTTTGGTTGTCTGTGGAGACACAATTTGATGCGTTTTTACATCACGCACTGGAGCTTTAATAGATCAGGTTAATGATACCAATGTGTTTCATCAACTGGGGAAGCTCCTGCAGTTTTAATGTCCGGAAGCCTCATAGCTGCAGTTTGATTTTTACTGCTTTTAACATTTATTTCACATTATTATTTATTATGTGTATATATATATATGTATATATATATATGTATATGTATATATATATATATATATATATATATATATATATATATATATATATATATATATATATATATATATGTATATGTATATATATATATATATATATATATATATATATATATATATATATATATATATATATATTAGAGCTGGGCATAGATTAATTTTTTTAATCTAGATTAATCTCACTGCAATCTTGGAGTTAATCTAGATTAATCTAGATTAAATGGCTCATTTGAATTCTTCTTCTGCTAAGTGGCGCTCCTCTGTTTTCATCACACCTAACATTAGGAGTAGGACAGAAAAAGTATATCAGAGTAAGATTGCTAGTAGTAGTAGGCAACTATCAGCAACTAATCAGCAAAACGTTGATAACGTTAGCTAAAGCTATACCGCGTGAAGTTAGTTTCAGGTTGGATATTCATTCAGACAGTTGTCGGACGCGACGGTTGGATATCCAACCTGAAACCATTTTCACCGTGGTAAATTACATAGACCGTTATAAAACAAAAAATGACAATAAATTACATAACGTAACGTTACCTACATCCGCGCTCAGCCAGGTCAGAGCCTTCTGGGCCAGGTATACATCCGCGCTAACATATCAAAGTGAAATTCATAGCTTGCTCACTATGTGGACCCAGGTCCCAGACCCAACTTTGAGAATAGATTAACGGCGATAATTTTCTTATCGCGCGATAAGAGTCTTGCGTTAACGCAGCACGTTAACGCCGTTAACGGCCCAGCACTAATGTATATATATATATATATATATATATATATATATATATATATATATATATATATATATATATATATATATATATATATATACATATGTGTATGTGTATGTATATGTATATATACATATGTGTATGTGTATGTATATGTATATATATGTGTGTGTATATATAGATATATATAGACACATATTGATATATTATTGATTATATAGATTATTCAGAGGGAATTGTGATTGCAATATGATTCACTATGTCAGAAGGAATGAAAATTGTTCTGATTTTCATTCAAAAAAATGTTTTAATGATTACCGTGTGATATTTGTTCACATCTGTGAGAAACAAGGTCTCAGTCTGTAGAATAAGGTGCGTATTGTTCAAGACAATAATTAATCTAAAATAATATTTTGACACATTTTGGCCTGAACAGATATTGCGTATATACTACAGCTTTAATGACTGCCATTCAGAGTCGCTTTCCCCTGTCGATGAGCTCTAATCGGTCTGCTGTGACGTTGAAAGGGGCTGGCAGCTGTATCAGGAGAATCGCTTACATATTATCAGGCGCATGATTCCGCACGTAACACTACATCCCGTCCATTCAGGAGTTTACGACTACCAGGTGGAGGAGGACATCAGCAAACTGAAGCTGTGTGTGAACAGTCTACTGCAGGAGTACAGCCTCAACGTCAACATCAAAGATGACTACATCCATGAGTTGTAAGTCACCGTTTCTGCTCTATTCACCGTGTGTATATGTGTATATATATTTATATGCATGTATATGTATGTGTGTGTGTGTGTGTGTATATATATGTATGTATATATATATATATGTATATGTGTGTATGTATGTATGTGTGTGTGTGTGTGTGTGTGTGTGTGTGTGTATGTATATATATATATATATATATATATATATATATATATATATATGTATATGTGTATGTATATATGTGTATATATATGTATATATATGTGTATATATATATATATATATATATACATATATATACACACACATACGTTAAAAATGTGGAACTTGGAAGTAAGGAGGTTGTCAAATGTTTTGTTGTAATGATTTCTTTGTTATATGGAGCAAAGAAATGAACAAAATATTCACATTTAAGAAGCTAAAAGAAATCTTGTTTTAATAATGAACAAAGCTTCAAACCAATGAATCGATTTCCCACATAGTTGATGATTAATTGATTATTAATCGATTACTAAATTACTTATTTCAGCTCTAGTTATTATTATTATTGTAGTGGCTTAAGTGACGTACGGCGTGTTTCCACTAGCTCGATAAATACGCGACGTCGTCAGACTGCCGTCACAGGAAGAGGCACAAGAATCAAACCGAACAACGCCGAAATGTAGATCAGTTCAAAATACTTAACAATCCTGAATGCGTGCTTTAATCTCCGACATTTAGCAAAGGAATTGTCTAAAATCTCATCATTAAACAGGAGTCTGGTGTATTTAGCAACGGCACTGCTGAAATCACAATTCAAAACACGCCTTTTTGAGAGGCCACACATTCACTGCATGGTCAAGCCTAGTAGGACATACTGCGGCGCATGAGCATGTCCACTCAAAAGACGCCAATCTGCAACCTATGTCGGAAAGCGGTTGCCGTCAAAGCTCGACAACGAATTTGTTTCCCCGTCTGTGAATTAACCACCGCACAGAATATGAAGAATATGAAAAGCTTCGGCAGTCAGCGGTAGACCACGACCGGCCAGCTAAGGTACCAACAAGAAAACACACTCAACAAACTTTGGCAGCAGTTAAATGTGTATCCACATTCTCATGTTAATGCCTTGTAGCTCAAATATGATGAGTATTGTTTACGTTAGGGGGAAGTGTCAGTTTAAAATGCTCTCGTGATAGTTTTTGGTGGTCTTCGATGCTTTTACACATTTTTGAGGATTGCAAAAATATCGGCAAAATCCCGAAAAGTATTGGGATATTGATTTTCATCAATATCGCACACCCCTATATGTACAGTATGTTTTTATTTCTAATTCTTTATTTCCACACTTGCAGCTGTCGAAACGGCGCAGCAGAGCCGCACACAGTTGCAGCGTTCCTGGGAGGTAAACTTTTACCTTTTACTTTCAGACATGAGTTCATCTGTGATTCTGCTTTACCAGCATTTTCTGACCATAAACCGTGTTAAATAATTAAAGCTGTGCCATTAACGTTTGTCCATGTGTTTGTTCAGGGTCAGCAGCTCAGGAGGCGATCAAGATCATCAGCCACCAGTTTGTGCCGTTCTGCAACACCTTCATTTACAACGCCATGTCACAGACCTCTGCCACCTTACACTTGTGATTCACTCGCACTCAGAGGGTTGGTTTTAAAAAAAACAAACAAAACAATCATAATAATTCTTCAAAAGTCATCCTGCAACAAATGGTTTAAATAAATCCAATCAAAACATTGCAATAAGCTGGAATTAAAAATAAATGAAGCTAAACATTTCTCATGGATATTAAGGCTCGTCAGAGTGATTGTTCTGTTTATCATATAAGACATAAAGTAACAGCGTTGCATCCATTCTTTGTAAATTTTTGTGTTTTAAAAGAAAATGTAAGAAAAAAAGCTGGAAATATTAACCAATTCAAAACCTGAGTCATATTTTCATCTGTGAAACTTGCGGTAGCTTCAATGAATTCTATCTTTCACTGTAGCAGCACTTGGTGAACTTATTGTGTCATATCAGATCACTGAGGGTTTTTTTTTGTTTATTTGGGTTAAAAAAAATAATGAACACTATGAGTTTTGACTTGTCTATTGCTATTAAAACAAAACTACTGTTCTCTGATGCATTTACTTCAGCATGTTCGGATGGAATCTTACTAATAAATATCAACGTAAGTAATTGAAGCACAACACAAACAAAAAGGAATTGAAATGTGAACGTGTGCGTGAGTTTTCTTTGGGTTCTCCGGCTAACTCCCACAGTCCAAAAATGTGCAATATGGGGATTAGGTCGCCCTATGTCAGCTGAGATTGGCACAGCCGCGACTCTCCTGTGGAGGATAAAGCAGTAGAAAATGGGTGGATGATCACCTGATTGTATGAATTACTGTTTTTCATCACACCAGATTGAGCCTTTTATATTTTCGTCTCTATGCGACTCGGTTTGGCATCAGACGTTGTTTACATTACTATATTACCTCCTCAATGTGGGCGGGGTCAGGTTTTATACGTGACGTAGACTAGTGACCGGCAAAAACAGTTGTTTTCCGGTGTAACTGAATCATTAGAATCAGTTCATTTAAAATAGTTTGTTCACTGAATCGTGCAGGACTGGAGCACTGACTGCTAAAATACACCAGACTCCTCTGTTAAATATTGTGATTTTAAACATTTCCTTTGCTAAATGTTGGAGATTAGCGCACATTTCCAGGATTTTTAAGTCTCTTTAACTGGTCTACAGTTCGGCATTGTTCGGTTTGATTCTCGTGCCGTACGTCGCGCTCGTGACTCTTCCAGCGACGACACTCTCTGACCAATCACAGTCACATTTTAGCATCGGCTCAGCTCGTTTGGAACCTCGCAAGAGCATGTACCAGGTAGTATCACCAAAAAGTAGAATGAGTAGAGTCAAATTGACCTAATGGAAAGTACCATACAGTAAATGAACATCTTTTGAGTTCTAATGCTAACTGAAGGTTTTATAGTTTGAGTTTTGAGGGATATTTTGGTCCGAGATGCAATTTCACCACTAAATATTGCTTAAATTTACACACTGCACCTTTAACATGGAATCAACGTTAGCTGACACCCATATTAGTTTCTGATATTCATTTTGTAGCAATGTACCCTCTGGCTGCACTGGTGATTGCTGACATAACTCCATCCAACACTAGAGGGCACTCCACTCCTCCCTGTGTGCAGTTGCCATTCATGGGTTAACTTGTACCTCAGTTCCAAGTTTATTTTGCAAAACCTGTTCAGTCACCGATTCCTGCATACTAAGTGTTAGTCACAGACTCCATTTTAGAATTTTAACTTACACTTTTAATGATTTACCTGTGCCAGTGTTGTGTTGGACACTTGTCCCTCACTGTGAGCGTAATCTAATATATGCAACACAGGATCATGAAGGTCGTCGTGATGTAACCGTCGGGGCACAGTGCAGGTTTTCATTTGGTTGTTTCTTCCCACCCAGTCGCAGCAGAATGGAAATTTACCCTCGGCAGATGTTTTCCTTGTAAGACTCTATATCCAACCCCCCTGAGCGCGACAGCTCTCTGTCCCACATTCACACACCGCGTCTCTCTCTCTCTGAGGAGGATAGAGCAGATTCCCAACAAGAAGTATTGGCCATTTCCCAAATTGAATGTCTGTCCACTGCTTCTTAAAGATGATCATGTGTCCATCAGTCCAGATTATCATACGTCAGTGCTTGTTTTTGGTCAAAAACCAGACAGTTTTTCTGTTTTTGTTAAGTTTGAAGTTTAATAACCAATCACACCGGGTCACCAGAGGCTTAATATAGTTCAAATCTGTGCTGTGTTTGTCTGGTCGTGAGTGACGGAAACTCATAAAGGCTTGGTTTGGATTTACTCTTCTGAGGATCTCGGTTTTGGCCCCAAGGAAGAGGTGGTTTGAGTGAGTTTGAGGATGACACTGTGGGAAACTGAGCTTTGTGTTGTTTTTAATTGCTTTCAAATCATAGTACCAAAAAGCTACTTAATCCACGGCAGTCATTGCATGATTTTGTCTCCAAGGAAAGATCTTACAGATAACAATAGTGAGAAAATGAAGTCCTGAGATTTAAGTCAGAATTCTGAGGGGAAAATGTATAATTCTGAGATTCCTTTAATCTCAGAACTGAGATAAGTCATCGTCACAATTTCGAAATTAACGTTGGAATTTTGACTTAAAAAGTCAAAATTCTGACCTGCTCTGTATTAAGTAGGTAGTGAGAAAGATGTAAGAATTTCAAGTATTAATCGTATGTGATATTCCCTGCTGCTCATAACTGCTAACTCTGGCCACTTGGGGGCAGTGACAATAAAGTGGTGTCACAGAAATCACATTTTAAGTCGACATGAACAACAGTCACTTATTTGTACACCAGAGTTCTCTTTTAACTGCTCAGTTAGTGACTGTTTTTGTTATTTTATTCCGAGCCTGTACGACACTGTAGAAGCTTTAATGCTGAAAACAGCTGTGACCGGATGTCTGAGCACTGAGCTGAGAAACCCGTATGTAACTCTATAACGTCACGAGGAGGTTACGTGATTTCACGTTGTTGTTTGTAAATATTCCTATAGTAAAATATGAAAAAGAATCGCTTTAAGGAGAGATTTACTCTCCGTAATGTTGAATGGAAAAAAAGGTAGACACATCTGCACTCTGTTGCGTCCTGGCATTATCACTGTCCAAGCTCAGCTTGACACTGTGTTATCTTAAAGCACCAGAGGCCCCAACAATGGACACGAGTGTGTGTGCGTGTGTTTGTTTGGCAGAGTCAGGAGGAGGAGGAGCGGCCGGTTGTTAATGCACAAATCAATCACTAAATCAGAGGCTGCAGGGAGGCCACACTTCCAACGACACGATACTCTCTGCAAGCCTCCAGCGAAAAAGAAAAAAGGATAAAGAGAGACGGGGGGAGGTAGGGGGAGGTGGGGGTGAGTGCATGACTCAGCTAAGGGAAATTAAAGATACTGCAAAGTAAAAGTGACGCACAATCCTAACTCCCTCCACTGGATTTAACATATTTTTTTATTCTTTTTAACCCTTTTTAAACCTTTATCATGTACAGTGGACACACGTGTCGCAGTCACAGATGTTCCTCCTCATGCATGTCCGGTCAGTCTTCTCTCGCTGACCTTGAGCATCAACAAGGCTGTTTTCAACGGTCGAGATGAAATACCCGAGCCAGCAGCGCGACTTAAATCACCGCCCTTCCTCTCCGTGATGCTCGGTTTGATCTTCAGCAGGTCGTCTTGACCACGTCTGCCTGCTGAAACAGGTGTTTTAGTTAGTGTTTCGCACACAAAGAGCATAAAATCCACAAGGGAAAAAGAGAAAGCCACAGAAATACACAGTATAAAAACTGGCTATATGGGAATTTTAGAGTTCCTTATCTGTACGCCACATTATCAAAGTGAGAATTGTCCGTGTTTTGCTTTATAAAAAAGGAAGTTAAAGGTGATCAGCGTGCCTGGTGTTTATATGAGTCAACAAAGGGATTAGATTTGAAGAAGTTACTAAGTGATAAATACAGATTTGTTGAACGTTCATATCAGATAATACTGTTGGAACTTTTAGTTTCCTGAAGTTGCCAAACTTACGAAACGTTTTTTGCAACAGAAGAAGTTGATTAAGATTGGAACTCAGATACAAATAAATCAGAGAATAGTAAACAGTAGAAAGAATAGAGAGGCCCACCACAGACCCATGAGAGGTTTAAAGTATGCCGGCCTCAGATGAGGATAAATAATAAAAGATATTATATAGGTGTACCTAATAAAGTGGCTATTGAGTATAAAATAGTAAAAGCACACATTGTTGTAGGAGAATGTAATATAGAGATGCCTTCAATTCTTCATTAGACAATTTAACCACAGATTAAAGTTGTTTTTCCATCTTCTCACGATATAAAAGCGCCGCACTCAGCAAACGCACGTGCAGTTTGAAGATGAAGGCACAGAGGGGTGCAGGAGACGTCTCGTGTCTTCCGATGGCTGTTGCGTGGCCGCGCTCCAACGAGTTCGCCTCCACATGAGGCCCAGGCTGAATTAAAGCCGGCCCTGCCAGAGTGGAGTGGATTATTCAGTGTATTTGCCGGGAGACTGCAGGAGGCCGGCATACTTTAAACCTCTCATGGGTCTGCGGAGGGCCTCTCTATTCTTTCTACAAACAGATGGAGCAGGGCCTGACGAATGCCTGTGTACAGTGCGGACAGACTCTTGTGGAAATAAAGGAGACACAGACAGTAACAGCAACAGTTTGGTCGCTGAGACGGCGAATAAAAAAACCCCACAAACTTGTCGTGGGTTTGGTGCGGTGCGTGGACAAATCAAGATATTTCACAGCTTGTTAACGGCATCTGTGATTTCTGCACTCACACAACACTGGGGCTTCAAGCAGCCAGAGTATGTGAGGGTGGAGTTGTCCAAACTGCGAGACCTTAATAGTTTTATGCTTTCCAGATGCATTGTTAATGAGTTCATGCAACACACAGATGACAGATAACGCACACTGCACGGGCGGAGGAGGAGCTCTACTGAAACTGGAAAGCTATTTGACCATTAATTGATGATACTCGGTTTCTACAGTAAACAACTGAGTGTATACAATGAAAATAAGCAAGGAAGAGTAACGTTGATGAGTGTGTGTGTATCTATGCTGCTTTTTCTGTGGGGCAAGTTTATCCGAGATGGAATCACTGTCAAATAAATGCTTTGTAGAGATGCCACTAATACTAAAACACTTAAATCTGTATATTTTGTAATAACATTAAAGATCCAGTGTGTAACATTTACGACGGTTGACTGATAGAAGTTGAATACATGACACATTGGTATGTTTATATAAGTGTGGAATGGCTTCAAAATGAACATTTTCGGGTTTTGCAGCCTTAGAATAAGCATTTTATAAGTACTTCAGGCAAGGGCCTTGCTTCACTGAGGCCGCCATCTTAAGGTGCTGGTATATTTTGCAACGGAACTTCCGCCCCACCAGTAGGTGGAGTATTAAGCCCCGCTCACCAAGCAGAAAAAACATTTCAACAACAGAAGAAGTGGCCGTCAAGGATAGTCATCCGAGCCTCAACCTGGCAACCCTCGAACGGGCTGACATCCCGACTCCCCTGCCCCACGGGCTTTTCAAGCCGCTTGAGCCAGACATGTACGAGGGAGCTGTAGCATTGTTCAATTCGTCTTTGGTAGGAATGCGACTTGCACTGCCACCCAATGGTGAAGTGGTATACTGCAGTTAGTTAAGTCATGTTATTTATCAATATGGTCCTGCGCACTTTGTGTGCTCTTATTGGGAATAAATCTGCCTCCTCAGCCCATTTCATGGCTTTTTTTTTTTCAAAATCAGGCACTGGGCGGAGTTTAGTCACCCTTTAAAGTGAAAGCTTAATAAAGAGTGAGCTGTAAAAGACAGATTTCATCCTTTTCGGAATGTGGAGGCCACCGTAGTTCCCTGACGTGCTTAGGAAAGGGAGGAGTTAGGTGGCATTGGTGGAGCGGCGGGGTTTTGGTTCTACCAAATACTGGGGGCAGTGAAATGGGAACTTGGCTCTATCTCTCTAAGCAAGGTACCCAATCCCAATTGATCCCCATTGATTGGGTCAGTTGGACACTCTAAATTGACCCCAGCCACTCGAGGAGCCAGGTGCCGGTCCCAAGACTGGATAAAATGGGAGGGTTGCATCAGGAAGGCCATCAGGCATTAAAAAACATCTCTGCCAAATTGAATATGCGGATCACTGAAAAAGCAGATGATCCGCTGTGGCAACCCCTGGAGAGGGAGAAAAAAAAACATCCACTAATTATTCATCTGGATTCATGTTCCATTAGCAGCGAGGACTTTAGAGAGTCTGGAGGTCTGCGTCCATGGATGGGTCAGACCTTCAAATCCAGCCAGGACTACCCCCCTCCCCACCCAGCCCCCACCATCAACCGTCACCAACCCCCGCCCAGCCTCACCCCTCCCACGAGCCTCGGGTGTCACATTACACTCGACAAATGCACAACATGCATGAGGCTTATTGCACATACTGTAGACACAGTCTCATGAATTCTTGTATATTTAGTATCCCGCCTGTCTGTCTGTCTGTCTGTCTGTCTGCAAAGACAGGATGGACAAACCTGCTGCTATTACCCTTGGTATTTAGATATAGGTGTTATTATTATTTGTGATTTT
Organism: Solea senegalensis; assembly: GCF_019176455.1. NCBI lineage: Eukaryota > Metazoa > Chordata > Actinopteri > Pleuronectiformes > Soleidae > Solea > Solea senegalensis. The sequence goes on along the minus strand of NC_058027.1, from coordinate 4,412,549 downwards.
TGATTATCAGTGTATGGTCGTACCGTCTTTAGCTATGATATGTCCTTTAAATTGTTCATAGTGTTTAGTATATATAATCAGGGAGAGACATGGCAGTACAAGGCCTTTGTCATCACCTACCCTGCATCATATATGACATTCTTTCATTATGCAGCTACTGTACTTTGTCTAATTCAGTCACCCAGTCCTGGAAATGAGGGTCTTCCTATTTTCTTCCACTTCCTGAAGATAATCTGACGTCCAATCAGTGTTTGGGGAAAAACCGACAGCACTTTACATTCTCCTAACACTGTTATTTAATATGAGTATAAGCGTAGTAGAGTGAGAGACGGACAGGATTCCTTTGTTCTTTTGTTTGTTTGCTCACTTTTGGACAATAAATCCACTCAAAGCAGCCAATAACCTGGGTTGGACATCATGTTCCTTTCTCCATACCCATTATGCAATAGTACAGCCCTTTAGTTTGACTTCATTGTACATGTAGTAGAGTATGTATGGTATTTTTTTTAGTTCATCATTCACCTCAGAACATTCTGCAGGTGCCTTTCTTATCTCGGTCGTCGCTCTGGGACATTCTCCCCTCATCACTGAGATCAGTGGGCGGCCGGAATTTCGTTGAACAGAGTTGAACACCGGCGTCCTGTGTGCTTTCCACGTCTGTGTTTGTTGTGTCAGATACACATCTGCTGCAACTGAGGTGAGGCAGCAGCAGAGACGGGGTCTCAACGGAACATTGTCACTTCCTGTGAATTGCGAGAAAGCCAGAGAGACATGTGACGTGTCACAGTGGGAGAGGAGGTTGTGACTGATCCGTCGTGAATTTCTGCTGATGTGAGGTTTTTCTCGTGACTCATGAGAGTGAACGAAAAAAGCCTCCGCCATCATAAACCACACAAACACATTGTGAGAGATGCTTGCATACGTTACCCCCGTCTCGACTCTTTTTTCTTTTTCCTGCTTTTTAAGGCGAGCTGTAATGAGGACCACCTGTTTTTCTGCAGCCATACCACGGAAAACACCAAGACGCAGAACTATGTCAGTGATGTGAGCGCGTTATAGAAGTTCCAGGTGGCGCTTGTGGACCGTGTCGGGTTGTGCGTGATGGATATTGTTTGAGTTACACTACCTCTTGTGTACATTTTGGTTTCTGCTCTGCATAAAGAAAATTCTTGGCACGCTGTGTTGATCCAGAGGACTGTACATACACATACTGTATATGTGTGTGTGTGTGTGTGTGTGTGAAGGGGTGAAGAGAAAGACAGAGAGAGGAGAGAGATGTGCTCCACAGGGGAGTGTTTATGAAGAGATGTTCTGGGTGAATTCCTCAGATAAGTGGCACGGCCTCTTTCTGTTCTGGATGACAGAGAGAGCAGCACAACCCTGGACTGTGTATAGCAAACCTCAGAAACACACGCACAAGCTTGTGAGTTTGAAGTGAACGAGTGAGGCGGGGAGTGGGTTGCAAGGTTTTTTTTTTTGTTTTGTTTTGTGCAGCCAATTATCCAGCGATCACCCTGATGATAAACACTTTTAGTGGTGGGGAATAAAAGTGTCACACACACTGGGAGTGAGTGGGTAAAATCAGCTGCATGTGGCCCCTATATGTGGTGTAAGACGGAGTTCACATCACAGCATTCTTCAGATTCCTGCCTGTGATTGTACTCGCAGATCTTGTCGGTCATTTTATTAGATACAGACGACACATATTAAGTGGCAGGAGTGGCATTTGGTGCGCCTGTAGCTCAAGGTGTTGAGCGTCTTATATATGTACCTTGGTTGTAATGAGTGTTTATTAGTCTGAGTTTTGTCATTTTGAACCAGCTTAGACATTCACCTCTGACCTCTGCTATCAACAAGGCATTTTTTTCTTCACAGAAATGCTGCACACAGGAAAATTCCGCTTTTTCGGACCATTCTTGGTAAACTCTGGAGATGGTTGAGCCTCAAAATCTCAGTTTAATTATTTAATAAGTCACATAGATCACCTTGAACTTCGGCAGGTCGTCTTGACCATGTCTTTCCATTTTCATCAGAACTGGGCGTGAAGTCACCCCAAAGTTCACCATGTTCCATTTGAGAAGTCGGAAAAACCATGGATGCAAACATGCCTCGGGCTAGCTATTGTTAGCAATACCAGTCAACAACAGTCTACATGGTATTTTGTGCACACAAGCAACGTAGCTACATGTCGATGGTTACAATTAAACAGCACTATGTGTACGACTGATTTACTGCGATGCGACTCAAGTGCTATCAACAGTAAAATGAGTAGAGTTTGCTCCGAGTTGTAAATCCAAGTTCAGGGGGCGTTTCTGTTTCAGGACCTCGGAAATTCCGACTATACAAATTAAACATACCATACCGTTGCTGCCATGTGACTGGCTGGTTAGATATTTGTGTGAACGAGCAGTGGAACAGGTGTACCTAATAAAGTGGCCTGTGAACAGTCAGCTCCTGAGAATGAAACAAACAGGCCCCCGTCCATTTATTGCACCACAGTCATCAAAGCAACAGCACTTTGAGCTTTCATGAGCATGTCTCTGCTTTATGTAGCCTTGGTTCATGTGTGCCCACATGTGCCGGGGTGTGCGGAGTTCTAGTGTGTTTGCAGGCCAGGGGATGTTGTGTTAAACCACAGAAACCCACATATGCAGCACTCTGCCTGACAAGAGACGAGGGGGAGAAAGAGAGAGACACAGAGAGAGAGACAGAGAGGACACGGTAACCTCAACAAGGGATTGCAACAAATATGTAGAGTCTAATCCTCTCATTAGACAGCTATCTATCTAGCTAGCTAGCTAGATAGATAGATAGATAGATAGATAGATAGATAGGTCGATAGATAGATAGATAGATAGATAGATAGATAGATAGATAGATATGTGATTGGAAAAAAACACTTTGAGTGGTCAACAAAACGAGAAATGCACAATATAAATACAGACCAGCCATGTACCATTAATCCACATCCATTCTGCCTCACAAAAAATGTATATATACAAAAAAGTGCATAAGGAAGCTAAAAAAAATGCTCACAAGAAACAACAATTGCAATAAATGTCAGTTTTAACAGTGCTTGGATGCTAAAAAGTAAACAGGAGGTGAACGCGGGGAACTGCGTCATCACTTTTCAACAGTCTCTAAACATAGCCAAGTTTTCAATTCTCCCGGCTTTTTGAAATGTCAACGGAGTAATGTGTTGCACTGCCATGTGGGGAGTCTGAGGCCTGGCAGAGTGTTAGTAAGAATATTATCTACTGCAGACACACACACACAACAACAGCAGTTCAAAATGGTCTATATATCACACAGGAGAATATCACAGTTACACAACCACAAACGTGCACTGGTCTCCCTGACTCCTTACATCTGTTTGCCATTGCACCTCAAAAATAACTAATACTATTCTATAACATGAAATGAGAACTGTGCAGTATTTGTACATGAGCTGAGTCTGGTTGAAGGTAACGGGAGCATTTTCATTGCTTTGCCAGGCTGTATCTTAAAGCTGCTGTCAGTGACGTCATCTCTTGGCTGACTTTCTGTCCTTTGCTGTAGATACCATTCCCCTCCCTACATCACCTTAGGAGCACATTCACTGCTTCGCCGCCAAAATCTCTAACATCACAAGCAGAGAGGACTGCCTCTTTTTGGAGTTCTGGCTCCTGATTGGATAAAGTGGTATGGATCCTTGAAAAGGGTCCAATACTGAGAGTGAGACTTTAACACTTATTACCTCTGCCATGGACAATATGTATTTACGACGGAGAATTAAGGCCATTCTAAAGAAAAACACGGAAATGGAATTTTAAACACACCTCCCAAAACGTCTTTAAACGCTGTACATGTCACAAGTCATTTAGCAGATGCTTTCATCCAAAGCGACTTACAATAAGTGCATTTCAACATTGTACCTAGTACATATGCCAGGCCTGTATGTGGCACTGTAGTGCTCCTACAGAAATACAACAAAACCAGAGAAGAGGCTGTTGAGCATGCGCACACGGCACATACGCCAAGTTTTTTTTTTGTCTTCATTTGAATAAGTAATAGATAGAATGAGGAACTAAACAATCTCCAGACACAAGGAGACGGAGAGAGGAAGATGACAACAAGGAAGATAAGGAACCGCAAATGCCAATGCAAGAGAGAAGTGGGATTATGACATCATTGTTCTCCCAAAGTAGCATAGTGGTTGTCTACATGAAAACGGTGATGTTTTGAGATCTTCACACTCTGGGACCTGTTTTCCAAAAAGTGCATTTCAGAGCTCCCAAAATGGCATTTCTGTGTGGATTAAATGCTAAATACGATAAAAAGTAGACTTGTTTTTGTGTGGACAGCTTCTCAGATTTCGTAAGAATAAAATCGTAAGATTTCAAGAATGAAGTCGTAAGATGTCGAGAATAAAATCGTAAGATTTCAAGAAAACGTTATAAGATTTCAAGAATAAAGTTGTAAGATTTCGAGAACAAAATCATAAGATTACAAGAACATAGTAATGTTACTTTTCACTTTTTTAGTGGTGTATGCTTCCATCCACAGATGTAGCCTTGCAGTCGACCCAGGTCCGGCCTTTTCCTCCTCGACAAAAGAGAGAATTCCGTCCAAGTTTGTGTGATTCTTTCTCCAGAGAAACTCTGGCGACTCCGTTTCTTACACAATCTTTCCAAAGTGGTGAAATGTGGTTTTCTTATTTGTGAAGAACCAAACCAAAAGTATAACTAAACAAGTTGCTCCACATTCCTCATGTTGTCGCAATTGCAGCTCATGATCTGAGAAAAAATAAAAACGACTTTATTCTCGTAACAATACGACTTCATTCTCGACAGCTTAAATCATTTTTCTTCAGTATGGCCCTAATACTCTTCTGTTTGTTTGTTTGTTACCTCAGATTGGAGCAGCTGAATCACTGTCACATCACTTCAATCACATTCATTTATGGTCGGACCAAAGTGTTGATGTCTCCGTATAGTTTTTCCTCGGCTTATTATTTCCAATAAGGAGGTTGTTGTATTTTTGGTCACGTTTGTCCCTGAGCAGCATGACTCACAAGGTAAACAATAGACTTTAATGACATTCTCTAGGGATGTAGTTTATGGCCCAAGAAAGGGAATTAGGGGATTGGATTTTGGTGGTTTTAAAGCTCTGGTTTTAAAGCTTTAGTGTGTCATTTTTAAATATAAACTACTGTGTTTCACTGGTGGCAGCATTAACTGTAATACGCCCTTGAGATTTGGTTCAAGCCTTTTCCCAAAACTATCCCTTTTAGGTTGGATTCCTGTTGGGGTTAGGTATCACAGAGATAAATGGTTTGGGTAAGGGTAAGGTTGGGTCCTGATTAATGTAACTGTCTGCCCTCCTTCTCATGCTACAAGCCTCCCCCCTCCCCTTCCCCGACTCTTTCCACGACACAGACGCCCTTTGAAGAAAAACATCAGACTTCTCATGTCAAAGGAGTGTTTTACATTCCATGTTCGGCAGCAGGCTGCGTCCTCCACTCAGTGACAGAAACACTGTTAAAAGACTTTCCTACAGTAAGATCCTATTAGCAGTTAAGAGGGTTAGTAAGCCATAATCTTATGTTAGTTTGAAGTTATACAGTATGCATATAACACAGTGCTCTTTGTAAGGTTGTGTGTCATCTTATTCTGCTTAAGCTGAGCAGTGAGGGTCAGGAGAAAGTTAAAAGCAAAATTAGAAAGGATAACTCACTGTTATTTTTTCGGAAACAAATTTATGGGGAACCTTCTTGAGAGGTTACAACACACAGACGCACAAACTCTCCTCTCGTCTGCCTTCCCCCGAGCGTCAGCTAAAGCTACATCCGCACACAGCTCTGCTTTTGTTTAAAAATGCATAAATTCTCTGTTGTCCACACTAACCCAGCGTTTTAGAGCCTTGGAAAAAAAAAGAGACGTTTGAAAATGCAGCTGGCTTGGTTTTCATTCAGAAACCATAAAGTCGAAATAGAGACCTCAAGCCTCTTTGACACTAAACATTCACAGGTACACATTTTTGAACCCGGGTGAACAAGCTAGCGCCATTCCAACGGCCTGTGGTTAGGCTCCATTCCATTTGTAGTCGGATTTACAACTTGGATATCAGGAGCAACCTTGTATACCCACAAAAAACTGCTTCTTTTACCATCAATACCACTTTTGTCGTGTTTATTTCACATTAAATCCGTCGTAAACATAGAACTGTTTAATTTTTATCTGTAGACGTTAGAGGTGCCACTACAAAGGGTTCAGTTTAAGTTCAATACATTTCTTTTTTTCTTGGATTTGCTTGAGGTTATGTTGCCCTTTTCCAAATATGTTAGCTTCCTAATCTTGCTAACACTTTACTATGTTTTCATGATGACAGAAACACACAACAGCAGAGTCGACCCGCAAATTAGCAGCTCTACACACCAAATCAAGTTTGTTTCAGAAAACGATTTTTAAATCAAATCGTGAAGGAATCGAAGTTAAATCATGATAGTCTGAAAGATTCACACCTTTAGTGGACATGTTGCTACGTTGTTTGTGTGCGCCAAACAGGCTATCATGTGACGTGTTGTTTTGACTGGTATCGCTATATGGCTAGCAATGGCTAGCCCAAGATAGGATTCTGGAAGGGGTAGGGTGAGCTTGGGGGTAACGTAGCTCCCAGTTCCGAGTTCTGATGTAAATGGAACACCGCATTAGTCTGCGCTGTTGTGTTTTTTTTTTCCTCTACACCCCGCTGTGTGCTTTGTGACGCCACAAACACATCACAAGCAGGTGAAGATAACAACTAAAGCCTTATAAATCTCAAGGGACAATGTGACGTTGGCTACTGTTTTCTATCTTTTACTTCGGCCCCAATTCCAAACCATATTTGAATAGATTGGAATGATGGAATCAAAAATATTGATTGCATTGATTCCCGAGTTGCCTGTACAGTCCTCGTTTGGGAGTTCTTGGCAGCTTGTTCTTGACAGATGATCTGGGCAGAACTGTTTTCTTGTGTGGGGTCTTCCCAGGACGTTTGCACTTGAGTTTCTCCTGAATTATGAAATGTCCTGGCCAGAACTGACTTTGTTGTTGAGTACCAAGAACGATTATGTACAAACTAGTATTTGACCATTTGCCTGTAGAGAGAATCGGCTTCTTCTTGGTTGACCCAGGCATGTGTATGCCCAGTGTACGTGAATGGTTCTGTGATATAAATTTCAGTTTGCAGTGATGGTCAATCCAGACCTGCGAAGCACTGTATGACATTTTAGTGCTTGTCTCAGTGCTGAGTCATTCTGCTGGCTCTACCTGCTTCATCAGCTTGGCTGGCTGCTTCACCAGGATCCACGGGCCACCAATTGCTGTACACAGTCCAGTTTCACTAAATTTACAACGTGCAACTCAAGCATCCATAAGAAATATATCACCAATTTGACATGTTGCGATCATTTGTGAAATATGACAGCCACTTATCACAGAGCGCTGAATAAAATAGAACAGGGTTCCTGTGAAGATATGAATATAGATATACATACATAGAGGTCAAAGTTAACCATGTAACTCAACGGAGACTGTAAAGCTTCTCACTGAGTGAAGTAACTTACACTTAGGGTGCAACATGCAACACAGAGCCGACGCTGCACAGCCTTGTCAGCTACTGCTAATTCACATTATGTCAATATACTGTATTACAAAGATGAAAGGCGCCGTTTTCGGATGAAATTCATATATGGGGAAACTGGTACATCCCATAAAAAGGAACATGATTTTGGAGTGTGATCATATTTGTGCCTGGTTCTGTCTGTTTGTACCAGTTTTAGTTTCTGTCACCATCTTTCACTGAAGCCTGCGGTGGTGGTGGTGGTGGTGGTGTTGTTCAGTAGCTGCCTGAAGCCTCGGTCTGGAGGCACTTTTTCACATGTTGCTGTTGGATGAAGAGTGTGTGGGTGTGGGTGAGAACAAAGAATAACTGCCATGGTGAACATATGGCACAACCGTGGGCCAGGGGCATCACAGGGGGTGGCGGCATAGGGCAAAGTGTGTGTGAGAGAGAGTGCCTGTTTGTCTTTGTGAGGACCAAAATAACACATATAAACCATAGAGAGTGAGGACATTTTCTCTACTTCACACGTGCCATCACCCCTTAAAACAGCTTTTTGAGGGTTAAGATTTAGGCTTCGTGTTAAAATTAAGTTTAGGTTAGGTTACCCATGTAAAACATTGTGTCAAATTATCAGAACTTATCTTCCTTATGGGGACAAAAACCAAGTCCCCATGATGTAAATGATTGCATTTTCAGGTGATGACACGTTGTATGGTTAGGATGAGGTTAGATTAAGGTGAGTCTCCAGGAAATGAGTGTAATAATGACCTCTGAAGTCACTGAAACCAGACTGTGTGTGTGTGTGCATGTGTGTGATATTGTGACCTCTTTGGACCCCTTCACTGGTGGAAACACTGACCTTGTTTCAATCCATCGTGCTCATGGCGACCAAAGCCTGGTCCTAATGAGGCGGGATCTCATTTTTGAGGTTCTAGTTAAGGTGTTTTTTTGTAATTAGGTGGAAGAAGTTAGGGTTAGGCATTAAGGGTTTATGGTTAAGGTGAGGAGTAAGGTATTGGTTAGGCTGTCCAAATGTATGGAAGTCAATGAAGAGTCCTGACAAGGATAGCTGTGCAAGCCTCCCTCCCTCTCTCACTTGCCTCGCGATTCTCTGTACATACATTTTGAGGGAGGGGCCTGTTTGCTTGAACGCCTTGTCATTGTAATACAATAAAGCCAGTGCCGCCACCCCTTCCCCCCTCCCCCCCCCCACTCCTTATGTAACCCACACTTCCTATATCACTTCTTTTGTGTGCCACCTTCCCCTCAGCTTCCCCTCTGCTGAGATGCAGACACGAAAAACACTTTCTAAAGTGCACGCACACAACATTTATGATCCAAAACTAGTGACTAATAATTGGATTGAGCACTGTGAGGCTGGTAAAGGCTGTGATTTTAATTTGGTTTGTGTGTGGTGGGGGTTGGTAGTGTTTTTCTGCTGTGTCTCCAAGCAGGAGGGATTCCTTTTTTATGAGTCCTTCCCGCCTCATTCTAAAAGCATCAGCTGAAATTCAGTCTTGTACACAAACACGGCCTCACACAGACTGCCCATCTCTGCGAGCAATGCAGTTAACGGTAAATAGACGGTCATCTGCAGGAGATGTAATCACTTTAACATGCTATAATTCACATGGAGGCAGCGGGATAGGGGTACAAGTGTTATTTTACAATGCGTCATTGTTTTCTATGAGGAGGAAAAAAATGTCTGCAGAGCTCTTGTTATTCTCCAAAAATGCAGACATTGTCAATGGGTTTTTTTATTGGTCGTAAATGCATTTCAGTGGAAAAGATATCTCGCTCTCTCTCTCTCCCCTACTCTGTTGATGTAACTGGATGTGAAAAGCTGTGGATGATGATCTGCCACAGTTCTTTAAAGTCCTACGCCGTCAAACCTGTTGTGACAGGACGAGACAAAGGCAATACAAGGAACACGCCATGATGAAAAATATTAGTGTTCACGAGAATATGTCTACGCTATATAGATGCAGGGATATTGAGGGAAACATTTTTTTTTTTGGTCCAGTTCATCGCAAACATTCCTGGAATTCATTTATGGAGCCTTTATATGCAGCGATTGTGCAATAGTGTAAAATCAGTTAAAGCTGCGAGAGGCAGTGTTGTTGCATCTCGTCCACAGTTTGTTAAAACACTGAACTTTAAGTTTAAATGCATTACATGCGAAGATTTTTAAGCTACTTATTGATCAGTAGCACAAAATGATTCCATCTGCTTTACCTTTACATGCGTGTCTTGAGAGTTGAGAGCTGTGTGGTCATGTGACTGTCGCAGCTGGACAGTAGGTGACAGATGCTTCGTGCTGCTATTTCCACTTGGCTGTGAAGACGGGCACTTTTTTTTTTACATCTACATGCCATAGAACAATCACTGGTGTCTTACGCGCCGTAACACAAACTAGAGTGTGTGTGGAAAGGGTACATTATTGGGGTCGTCTGTACAGTTGAGCCTGTCATTTCTATGCTTTTCTTTCATTACGATTAACCTTAATTAAGCCGGTGAGGTGTCAGCAAGACGATCACTGGTTTGGAGGTTAATTGGACACTAAATTGACCCTAGGTGTGAATGTGAGAGTGAATAGTTGTTCATCTCTGCAGTGGACGAGTGACCCGTCCAGCGAGCGTGTATACCTTTCGCCCTATGTCAGCTAGGATTAGCTCCAGCCCCTCCATGACCCTCGTGTGAAGGATAAAGCTGCAGAGAATGAGTTAATGAATGTGCTGCTGAGAGTCGACCTGAGGGTGTTGAAGAAAGATGTGTCATTGCAGGTTGTCATACCTGTCTGTTAGTGCCTCACTCATCTAACCCGGTGTTTTACTTTTTTTTTCTTTTTTTTTTGCTGTTGACTGAACAATGACACGTCATGAATGCATGATTGCATGTGAGTAGACTTTACAGCAGGTCCGTCTTGATGAGCATTTGTACGTGGCTGTGTTGCATAACAGAGTATCTTGCTTGAATGACTTTCAGGCTGATGTTACAGAGGCTGGGAATTCTAGACGGCTCCCTCATTCATGCTAAAACACACACTTCTATACCTGTGAGGACCATTTTTGACCCAATCCCTCCCTTTAAATTGCACCCAAGACTTAACTTAAAGCTGCAATGTGTAACTTTTAACTTCTATGGAGCCGGACACGACGTGACAAGTTCCCCAGCTAACTTGGAGAGCTCTTGAATTGGTTCCTATTTGCAGATGTTTTCATAAGAAATAAAGTAAGAATACGTTTCCCCGAGCAAGTACATGACGTCATACTGAGAATCTCAATGCTGATTGGCCACCGCATCAGCGCAATTTTTCACGAAAGTATGCAATTTTGTCGCGTAGCTGTGCGCCAAACGCGTCTATCTCGGCACTCGGCCCGGGCGACGCAAATATCGCATCTGTAGATTGACTTTGTATGTTAAGTTGTCGTGTGAAAAATTTGTGGCGTGAGCACGGCATAAGGCTACAAAGGGTGAGTGTCCCAATACTTGTACTAGGGCTATACTAGCGCTATGGGGGCTAGCTAGCTCCTCAAAAAGAGATTTTTCAAGGGCACACTTCCAAGATGTTTTCCAGGTAACAAAACCCAACATTGTGGAAGCCTATAGAATAGAATGTGCTATATGAATGTGTGGGTGAATATGTGTGAATGGGTGAATAGCAAAAACTTTTGTAAAGCAGTTCTGAGTGGTCATCAAGACTTCGAAAGCGCTATATAAATACAGACCATTTACCATTTAATGCTACCGTGATAAAGCCAATGATGCTTAGCGTGTTGTGACGCTACGCTAAACACAACAGACTAAACAGCTCCACCAAAACAGCTGACCATGACCGCTCACGTGATGATGTGTCACATTCTTGACGGGGTGTCCCATTTCGTCGGGCTACATTTGAACCCACTAGCCCTTGTAACTCAGTTCCAGGGGCTAGTGGGAAGGGGCAAAGGTTAGCAGTGAACATGAAAAATGGGATTGGGCCCAAGTCTTGACCTTCAGACAAAGATGTGAGGGGTGGCTAATATGTCCCCGACCTCCTGTACATATCGCCTCTTTCTCTTTCCAGGCCTAAAAGTCACATTAGTCCTCATAAAGGCAGACATTTGAGATCACATACTCCTACAGAGAGAGAGGGAGAGGGTCAGAGAGTGAGTTACTGCTCCAACAGGTTAGTAAAGACATCAAACATGACAGATTATATCGTTCCAGTGGTTTTTTTTATCTTATCTTCCCTCCCCGTGCTGTTGCGTTCTCTGTTCCTACCCCGCTTACCTTTGACTCCATCTCTTTCGTCCTTGCCCTGTCCAGGCTGTCTTTCAAACGGCAGAGGTCAGTTCATTTTGTATGAATAATTCACCGGGGGCCACACAGCCAGTGTACAGTGGCTGTCTTAAACAAGCAGCGGCTTTTGATTTAGCTCTGCCACCAGAGAACCGGTGAAGGTCGTTTCTCCCCGGTGGACACTCCTCTGCAGCCATCGTGTCTGAGGCTAAGACTGTTTACAACTGGAATTCAATTACAAGGGAACAAACACAGTTTAGTGAGTTTTATCTTTGTAAAAAAATAGATACGTGAGTGAAAGTGTTTTTTTGTGTCAATATACTGAAACAAATGTAGGTTAATTGCCTCGCATTGTCACTTAGAGCGAACAGCATCGACACTGGAGTCCCAAAGTCTGAGACTGCTTCTAATTTAAGGACCATTTTCGATTTTGCTCTTCTAAGCTTGGCTTATTTTTGGTTGGTAGGAGGAGAGATGATGATTGAGATGAAAAAGAGAAATACTGCAATGATTGAAGTGTATAGAACATCTCTATTGTTTGACGGATGCTTTTCAGCTTGTAGCCCTCATTTGGGTCTTCAGTGTCCATTAATCTTGAGAAAGAGCCACTTTGGGTAGACCCGTTTGACCCCGTAGTGCAAATATATAATCTAACATCAATCACACTCATATGTGCCACATTCTGTCGTCTATTTTCCTCAAAATTTCAATTGTGTGCTTTTGAAGAAGACCCGAAACTAGCATTTGAGATAATGAACGCCTCAGGAAAATGTTTACTGACGTTATAAATCAACTAAATCGCCCCCTAGAGGCTATTCAGTATGTTTTGACTTCCTGATTGACTTCACCAAGGAAACCGGAAGACTGCATCCGTTTGTCATATACAGTCACTGGTAGGGCCAGACTGCATATGGGCATGCAAACTATTCACTTCCTCTTCTTCTTGCAGAAACAATGTTGGTGTCTAGGTCATAGTTCTCCACTTATGTAATCCCTCTCCACACTTTACCGCCGGGCTGCTGGCTGCTGCAATCTGGTTCAAATTTGATGTGACAGCAGTGGTTTCCACCTCAGTTACACATGTTCGAGCAGCAGGCAAAATAAAATGTAAAACAAAAAAACACCTGACGACTGAGGTGAGAGCTGGAGAGACCAAAATAAACAAGGTTTCATTCACTTTTTACTGCTTTATCCTCTATATGGGTGCTGGAGCTAATCCCATCTGAACGGCGGGGTCCATCGCAGAGCCGAAACAACCATTCATACTCATATTCACACCTACAGTCAGTTTATAGTGTCCAGTTGACCTAATTTGTGTGTTTTTGGACTGTGGGAGAGTAAAACTTCTAGCCTCTGCACCACCGTGTGACACCACGTAACAGTGCATTTCTAAGTTATCCTTAAAATGAAATCACATCAGTGCTTGATTCCATGATATCAGCAACATCAGACACAGCACTGAAGTGTACACATGAAAAGTGGTCAAAGAGGGGGAGTAAACTTCTCACCGCATATTTCTCTGGAACGTACAGAGCCTGGAGGCTCGATCAAGGTGACTGCACACAGAGTGAGTTTTCCATCTCTAATCTAAAACACACACCGGGAGTTTGCGCTCCTTGTAAGCAGCCACTCGTTTGCAGTGCGGGCTGAGGTAACCGAGAGTGTGGAATTATTGTTTCGTCAGTGTGAGGACGATTACATATAGTTAAATGCTTCTCAATAACAGTGTTGTAACTTCAGAGGGAGACATGATAAATTCGACAGCAGATATTTTCAGTCCTGGAAGATTGGACTTGTTTGTGTCAATGAATCCATTTAGGAAAGTTCCACAATTGATGGGATGCACTTGTCTAGGGTGTCCAGATTTTTAAAGAATGATGGCCACAGTGTAGCAGTGGTGGAGAGTGGTCTCCACTTTCAATTTGGAGCTATACCCCAGCAAACGCTGTGACTTTGAAAGTTGCTGATTTAACAGCCTGAGCTCAGAAAATCTCAGCAGGTGTTGAGCCAAAATGAAAACTGAGCTAATGTCCACACTGCTACCTGCTGCCACCTTTAGTTAAAGGTCCAGTATGTAACATTTAGGAGGGTTTATTGGCAGAAATTGAATATACTCTCAATATTTATGTTTGTGTAATTGTATACTTGCTTGAAAATCAACTTTTATTGCTTGGAAATGAATTTGTTTTTGCCTTAGAATAAGCCTTTTTGATGTACTTTAGACAAGGACGTTACTGAAGGATCTCCATGTTTCTACAGCAGCTTGAACAAACAAACCAACCATTGAAAACAACAGTCCGCCAAGAAAAGGCTATACAACTTTTAAGGTCCGGGGTTAATGTCCCTATTTCTATAGTAAAGTAAATTCAGTAAATTCATAAAGGAAGCAAGTGAAGGGCCACAAAGAAAAGGTTTTAAAGAGATAATAAGCATTCAACTCATCTTTATGCAACATGTACTGTATATAAGGATTGACATTTGTGTAACCCCACTGATCCTTCCCCTATGTAACGTCTTGTGAAGACATGAATGAACACACTGTGTGTGGAGGAAGAGGAGGAGTTAGAAGAATTTCAGCCACTTTTTCTTGCTTTTTCTCTACAGAGCGCCTCCTACAGTTTTGGAGTACATATGCTTTATCCTCATTGTCCATGTGTATTTGTTTTCATGTCCATGTTGATCGGCATCTGTTTAGCATGCGTCTGTTTGTTTGTTTTTTAATTCTCGACATTCGAAAAGCCCGTCCAGTTTTGTGTGTGTGTGTAGCAATTCATGTTTCTCCCGAGATCTGAGACTGTGTGGGACATTCACGAGACGTCCTGATTCTGAGGACTCCAGGTCAGTGGCTCAGGTCTTGCAGGGGGAGTGGAGACAGCCCTCAATGGCACTCATGGCTAGCACTGTTGTCCCTGTGCGTGTGTGTGGGTCTTCTCTGGGTTCTCCGGTTTCCCCCTACATGTCCAAAAACATGCAGAGGTTAATTGGCGTGAGTTTGTGAGTGAATGATTGTGCGTCTCTTAACGTTTGTCCTGCCATGGACGACCTGGCGACCTGTCCAGGTTGTACCCTGTTGTCAGCCGGGATTGGCACCAGCAGCCCCGCGGAAAAAAAAAAGACCTGCGTCGTCGTGCTTTAAGAAAAACAGATGTAAAGTAAGTACATCTGAGAATCCTAAAGGAAGTGTTTGGAAATCACACACACACACACATGCAGGCAAACTGTAAAGTGCTCACTCAGCACCGCAGCTGCATCAGCACAGTTCTTTGTGTGTGTGTGTGTGTGTGTGTGTGTGTGAGGACTTAAGGGTGATGGGATCTCTGGGCAGACAAAGGGGAATCAGTGCTGCTCTCAGCATCCATTAGACAAACCCCACGGATCAATATTGATTCTTACTAGCACCGAGCTCTGTCTAATAGGCTTCTGCTTGCCCTGATACAATGACAGCATTAGTGCACAGGTCCAGATGGATGGATTCGGAGGGGGGGTGGGAGTCTCCGCCACAGATGGAACACAAAAAAACCAGAGAGAGTGATCAAGAGGCAAAAAAACAAGAGAGAGTGATAAAGAGGCTAAACACATCTGTTGGAGAGGAAAGACAAGGCAGTGACAGCGATGACGTGAGCGAGAGAGATCTGCACTGAAGTTGTAGTGTGCTCATGCAGGCGCACAGAAGATGCATCCACGAAACAGACGCTTCCTTTCACTTAATGCATCTTAGTCCGTTACTTAGTGCGTCGTGTCTTGACGGGCCACTTAAGGCGGAGAGCAATAAAAGCGTGAGACGTTAGTGAACGCCTCCGAGTCGCTGTGTCTGGGATTAGACAGAGTGAAAATTGAGTTGTTGTTTTTTTTTTGGGGAAGGGGTTTGCGTTGTGTATTTCCCTGCGTGTACTTCAGCTGGAATAATAAATAGTGATCAGCTGTTGCTGTCACCCGACTCTTATTATCCGCTCAGTCAGTTTGAACGGCTGGAGAGAGGGAATTGGAACATCTAATAATATTGGAAAGCATTTCGGAGGTCTGAGTCGTCTTAAAGGTTCCCTGTGTGGTTTAATAAGACCGACCTCTGGATAAGGCATGTAAATACACTCATGCTCAATATTGCATCAGGCAAGTTCAGTGAAGGGTGAAATGCCTCAGTGTTAGAGAAGGAAACATTCCTTTCAATCCGCTTTTATGAGCCACAATATACAATATTGGTTATTTCTGAGTTGTTTTTCCCTCTACATTTTAATATTAATTAGTATAAAGAGAAGATTTTTGTTACCTCCATGCACATTAGAATTAAAATCTAAATCTGACAACCTCTGTGGTGTTTTTCAGACTTGGAAACAATCTTTGACTTAGTTTGTTACTTATTACCGTCTCCAGTGAGGTTATGTTTTCATCCATGTGTTTATATTTGTTTATCTATTTGTGAGAAGCATGACTCGAAAGGTAAAGGACACATTTTGATGACATTTACAGGGGATGTAGGTTATGGCCCAAGGAGGAAATGAATAGATTTAGATGGTGATCCAAATCCAGATTTTTGGATTTGTCTTGAGCGAGACAGAGGAGTGTATTAACATTGTAGGAAACTACACAGCCTTTGGTTTTATTGTAATTCTAAATGTTAAAGACTGTGACACAATCCTCTCCTGATCCAGTACGGGAATTAACTTTGTTAGTGTGCTTATTGTTGTAAATATTTGCATTTAAACCACATTTTTGGTGAAAAACACTGCAGCGTTTGCCGCTTTCCATTTATCTGATTCAAAATATGGCGACTTGCAAAGCGCTGTCAAATCAAAAGGTCCTCGCCTCCCTCTTAAATGTGCGTTATCGAGTGGTTTCTTTGTCAATTTTTTTCAAAGATTCATAGAAAAAGATATTTTTCCCTGTACTGCTTTTGCACTGCTTCTGTAGAATCCCACAAATGTTTTAAACTTCAAACCAAGTTTGAAAGCGCTTATAGAACAGTCAATAATTAGCTGTATAAGTTAAGTTTAACTCAGTAAACCATACATAAACGTACCAAAGGATTATATAGACTCCCTATATACGATGGTATATCATTTGTTTGACTCCTTTTCCCACTTTCCTCTCCTTCATGCATGCACACTTACATATTACCAATGAATCAACCATTTAAGTTTGTGAGTAGAGGAGTTTGTTTAATAAGGCAGAGCAATGATTCCTGGACCTGCGTCTTTGATTCTCTGCCAGAAAGGGGGAGGGGGGTGGATTGAAAACCTAATATGTCAGAGCCTTGTGAATTTTCTCATGATATAGCCGTTGGATTTGGTCCGTGTTTTCTTTTTTGCTTCTCCGAGGCATCCGTTGCGGACAGCTAAAGCCTGCGGGCAAGCCTCTGCGCACGGGGGAAAAGCGAGGCTGAGACACAGTCCGAGCTTTGTGCGGGGGGACGACGACTTGCGTATAGAGCGCATAGTGTTGGGGTAACCAGGCAGTGCAGCTGGCTTTTCACAAGTATGCAACATTAGGGCTGTGTTTAAATCAAAACCTGAAAGACAAGGACCCAGTTCTCCCACACCAAAACACAAAAAAGGGGACAGCGAGTGAAGGGCAGCGAGGCAGAGGAATGTGGACATGACATGCCTTTAAAATACACCTTCAGGAGAATGACTATGTAAATGATAGCTTTAGCAAATAAGGTCAAATAAACGGAGTTTCAAATCAAAAACGGCCATACTGCAATTGCCATTCAGCTCAGTTTGGATGGACGCCCTTGTACCTTTTATTCACAGTTGGCCGACTTTCAGAAACCCAACAACCCTTAGTTTTCTGTTGAAACAGACAAGCGCAGTGTATAATGTACGTATACTCCAACTGTGGATATGATTTTTTTTTTACACGCAATTTCAGGAATTAAGAAGAAAAAAACGTGCAGGCACGTTCATCCTCCTGGCCCCTTAAACCCTCTCCACCACATTCCTTTAATATAATGTGCAGGAGCTGGAGTATTTTTCTTAAAGGAACCAGAGCGAGCGCTGGTATGTGGATGGAGCCATTATGGAGCTACTTCAGTGGGATGTTTCTGTTATCTCCATCAGATCTCCCCTCATGATCTGACCCATGGTCCAGCAGTTATTTCAAGGTTGGTTGATCATATTTTCTCATTCTCATTCTCTCTCTCCCTCACACACACACACACATACATCGTCCACATAAGCATGAACACAAGTGAACTCTGTGAATGTGTGCGCATTAGCACCTGCACGACAAAGACCCTATGGTCTCTGACATTAGTGTGAGCAGCAGGCGTGGCGGCATTCTACAAGAAGACGTCAGGTCGGTGTCAAAACCTTTTTACCCCTGCCACGCACCGTCCACCGCGAATCAACCCCAATGCATGTCTAATTTCAGTCCATGAAATACTATCACAGTGTCCATTGCCAGAAGAGATAATAGATCTTTGACATCTTTTTTCTTCCTAAGTGCAACTTAAACCCCCTTTTCCGTTTCCTCTCCTAATGCAAGCGATCCTACCCCATCCCCCCCCCGCTGGGATGGATCTGTGAGATGTTAGAAAATGTTGGCAAGGGCTGCTAGTGCTATTGAGGCTTTGAGGCTCGGGCTACATCCATCCATACTACTGCTACGCTTTTTAATTGAAAACAGTGTTTTCAGATCGGTATTTCATCCAAAGTTATCTGCACCCACACAAACACACCTGGAAATGTCCTGTAGTACACTGAAAAGGACTTGAATTCTCTCTCTCTGTAGTTGTTTATCAATCAATTGGAAAAGGGTCGCTGGTTAAACATTGTCATTGTTTTCAAATGTCTCCCTTTTGCCGGTCCAGACTAAAACACAGCCCCCGTGTTTTCAAACTACGAGAGGAAACAGTAGTGTTTTCTGGACTCTCAAATGCAGTGTGTGGACAGTTTATTGGTAGAAATTTTGCATTTTTAAATGAAAACAGAGTAGTGTGGATTCAGTCTCATATATGTGAGAGACATGATGAAGTCTACATATAAAAAAAAGAAAAATGGATTGATTTCTCTGGATGAAAGCCATTTATTTACCCAGTCGTGATGTGTGTTGGCGACACAAAATGGTCACAGCTCGTACTACCTGACTAAAATGTTTATAAAGTGGCCGGTGACCTACAGGACATTGCTCTTTGTACATGTGAATAATCAGCCAAACTTTGACCCACTAGAGCTGATATGAACAGTGGTGCCAGTGTCTGGCACCACAGGCTACTCTTACTCCAATGCTTCTCCTGCAACTGCACAGTTTGGGATTTGACAGTTAGTTGAGATTCACTGACTAATTTAGTACAGAGACGAATGCAAAAGGAGAGTCGATGTTGTGTCATATGACCTGCTGCTGCAAGAGTGCACGGAAAGAAAGTAAGATCACTGTGGAGCGAATAACAAACTCTGTTTATTCTCTATTCTGAACAGTTTGAAATGAACAGTCCTCACACGTTAGCATTGTTATAAAAGGCCAAAACAGTTCATGTCTTTTCTCTCCATGTGGTAATAGAAAGGATATATGAAAGTCAAAATCACATAACATAATGGATGCTGTTCCAATAAACCACTTTGTAATATTCGCTGAGCTCACACGCTGACAGATTTACGCATTTCATTCATTAGTATCACATATTTACTGTCCTGTATCGTTGCTCTCCGCTGTTTCGCAGTCTACTCTGCACTCACACTTCAAATTCCAAACTCTCTCCACCTCAGTCTCATCTGCTATTGCTCCCTCTCTCTCATCTTTCGCTCTCTCTTTCTATCCTAAAGTGGTTGCATTTCATTTTTGGTTACTCAAAGGAAACATCCCTTTGCCCGAGTTACCACGATTGAACTTGCAGTGGTTACAGCACTTCAAAAAAGCCTAGCCTACCCTTCGTGGCTTTTTCACACCGTCAGAGGATTAAACTGTATTCACATTGATTTGAAAGGTGGCGTCTTTTCAGACTGCCTGAGTGACCTCATTGCCGAGGCCTTCCACCATGTCGGAGACTGCATCGGGAACTTCTTGGACGCCCCCACCCACGTTCACGTCCTTTTTCAGTTCAAAGTCACTCTGCTCCTTAATGGGCATCTCCTCCAGCTTGTCACTACCATTCACACATTCCGGTGTCTGTGTAACAGCAGAAGCTGTGCACTCTCCATTCACAGCTGGGTGTGCATCGTCTTCTGCCACATCCACTTCAGCAGAGGGACTCTCTAAATCTCCATTTTCCATCTTGTTTTCAACCGCGGGCTCTGGACAAGGCACCTCTTCGGCGGAAGCTTCAGCTTCAGCAGTAAAGTTGTTGGTGGATACAGACTCTGAGATGATAATCTCAGGGACAGATTCTGCTGCTTCTGGCTCAACAGTGGGGACCTCCTCCACTGCAGTCTCCAAGGCCTTAGGGGCTTCTTCCTCCACAGCCTCATGTTTAGCAGTGTCAGCTGCGGCTATGACTGGCTCCGGCTCAACTTCTTCTACTTGTTCATCTGCAGGAACCTCTTGCTCAGGCTCTGGCTCTAGTACTTTCTCTGGTTCTTGCTCTAGTTTTGGCTCTGGTACTTCCTCTAGTTGAGGGGCTTGCTCTTGTTTGGGCTCTGGCTCAGATGGTTCCACCAACTCTGGCTCTGGTACCTGCTGTATCTGCTCTGCTACTGGTTTTTGTTCTGGCTCTGGCTCAAGGGTTTGCTCTGGTTCTGGGGCTTGTTCCTGTACTGGCTCTACAGTTGGTTCAACCACTGGCTCATGTTCACAGACAACAGCAGGTACCACTGTCTCTTCCACAGTTACTTCAGGCTCAATAACAGAGATGGGCTCTGGCTCCTCAGGTGCCTCCTCTGTGCTGGCAGGAACATCGTCTGTCTCTGGAGAAGCTGCTGCAATAGGGTGCTCCTCAGATGCAACTACAAGCTCAGATTCTGCTTCATGTTGCACAGGTTCTTCTGAGAGTTCCTCTGCTTCTGCTGTGGCCTCTGGAAAGCTCTGTACTGATGCTTGGTCTTCTACCACTGAGGCCGACACCTCTGTTGCCACGACTGGTACTACTGGGCCTGCATCTTCCGATGTTACTGGTTCTGCTGCTACTTGTGCAGATTCCTCTTTCTCCAAAACTAATTCTTCTGCAACTGGAGTTGCCTCTATTTCTTGTGCAGCAGGTTCTTCTGATACTGGAGCGGCTTCCTCTAGTGCTGCTGCAGGAGGTTCATCTGCAACTGTAGGTGCTTCCTTGGCTGCTGCTGTTACAGGTTCTTCTGTTACTGGAGCTATAGCAGGTTCTTCTGATACTGGAGGTGCCTCCTTTGCTGGTGCAGCAGGTTCTTCTGATACTGGAGCAGCAATAGGTTCTTCTGATACTGAAGCTTCCTCCTTTGCTGGTGCAGCAGGCTCCTCTGATACTGGAGCAGCAGCAGGTTCTTCTGATACTGAAGCTTCCTCCTTTGCTGGTACAGCAGGCTCCTCTGATACTGGAGCAGCAGCAGGTTCTTCTGATACTGGAGCTGTTTTCTCTACTGCTGCTGGAGGAGGTTCATCTGCAGCTGCTTCCTCAGATGTTGCTGCAGGTTCTTTTGTTGAGAGTGGAGCTGCTTCCTCAGCTGCTGCAATTAGTGCCTCCTCTGGAGCTACGGCAGCTGTTTCTTCTGGAGGCGCAGATTTAGGCTCTTCTGGAGCTTTTACAGCCTCAGTTACTGCTGCCACAGCTGACGCTGCGGTTTCCTTCACCACATTGTCTGCCTCAGCCGTCAACTCTGCCTCAGCCCCAGCAGGTGGGACTCCGTCCTTCTCTTGAGCAGATTCCTCTACAGAAGCAGCTACTGCTGTGACCTCATCCTTCGTTTCTTTTGGGTCAGTCACGTCATATCCCTTCTTCCTCCTGCTCAGTTTTCCTCCCATGATGTCTCCTGCAGGAGCAAGTACATGAAGATGTCATTTAACATGAGAAATAAAGCACAGTGTCTCTGAGCTGTGGTAACAAAAAGACCCCAGACTGACCTATGGTGTCACATGTTTGCTGATGATACTCTTAATTTACTCATGTATGTTTAATTACCTCTGTCTGTCTGTTGGCATGAATTGCTTATATACTACTGATTAAATTATTGCACATATTGAGTCTTTGCTGCATTTCTTTTTGTCCAAAGAAGGGCTTGGACTTGAAATATTATTTTTCTGAGGGCAACAGCTGATGGAAATGAAAGATAATTCAAGTGGCTTTGAATGTGGCATGGTTGTTGGTGCCAGATAGGCTGGTCTGAGTATTTCAGAAACTGCTCAACTACTGGGATTTCCGTGCACAATAATCTCTAGGGTTTACAGAGAGTGGTCCAAAAAAGCAGAAATATCCAGTGAGCAACAGGCAAAAATATCTCGTTGATGCCAGAGGTCAGAGAATGACCCGATAACCAAGATAACGCGTTACAAACAAGGCATGAAGAAGATTATCTATGAACGCACAACACATTAAACCTTGAAGCAGATGGACCATACTGAGTGCCAGTCTTGACACTTTATTAGGTGACATGGGTGTACCTAATAAAGTGGCTAGGTCTATTGTTGTAAACCAGAAGTTCAATTAGGAACTGTATGTGTCCAATAAACCCATAACTGAGTCGAACACCTATAGATGTACAGATATAACAATCTCAGTGAGGGAGGAACTGTGGATGGGTGTCGCAAAAAAAAACACCAGAACCTCCGGGTACAAACCACAATAATACGTGTGCATGTGCACAAATTCTGTTCATGGGACAAAGAGCTGCGTGTCGTTCTTTGTGTTAATGTCACGACACAGTTGTAGCAGTAGAGGAAGACCCAGTGATTGCTACACTTCAACTTCCCCTCGGTGACGGTAGAGAACTGGGAAGTTCGTCTTTATGTTACTAGAGCTGCGTGGTTCTGTGCAGATATGCTAATTTGACTGGTCTGTTGTTTCAGTGTGCCCAAGACCACCATATAGAAATATTTGAAATATTACATAGGGAGGGAGGGAGGAGTGTGTGTGTGCAGGTGCAATCAATGTGGTAACTGTCCCTAGTGCTGCAGTGGAGCAATTAAGATGGGATTCACCACATACCAGGCTGCTTTTAATGAAAATGTTAGTATTAGTGATTCAGATTTGGATGAATTTGTTTGGTGGATGATTGCCCAAGGAAGAAATGATTTGATTTTGGTGGCGCTCTTGATCCAGACACAATCATCTTAAACCTTGGCAGAGGTTTGCACTCACAGAGTGCTTCCTAGTTCTGCTTACAGTTCTAATTCATCATACTGACTTTTTTATGTGGCTGACTTGTTACACCACCACCACCACTCCCCCGACCCCCACCCCCATTTTTTTCTCCTCCTTTTGCCAAAACCCCACATGTCTGAGGCCTCCACATCAGACAAAGCAAAATGTATGATAAAAAACAAAGGCGAGCGCTGCATTGGTTTACCGAAATATGAGAGGAAATCGGGTAATCATCAAGGGAAAAAACGATCGTCTATTCATGCCTGCATGTCCTTTCAGTCTTAAGGGAGAATCGTTAGGATGGAGTCAAAAAGAAAGACATCTGAGGCACTATAATATAATCATTTATATTGTTTTACTCCAGATTGATAGGACAGTCATTCTTGTGAATTGTGAATATACTACAGCAAAGTGTATAAATGAGGAGACCTTCCCTTTTTTTTTTTTTCTTTTTTCTTATCTTTTTAAAAGAATCTAATCTCAGTGGATTGAAAGTGACTATTTTCAGGTCAATATTCAATTAATGATACATCAATATGTACCGTAGACGCAAGGCTTTTTGTCCATTTTAAGAGGAGAGAGACACACACACACACCGGTAGCATGTGCTGTGTGTGACCGGCGCTAACAAAGGATGGTGATTCCTCACCAGCATCTGCTCACTGACAAAAGTAACGGGCCTGGTTAAGTTTAAGCAGAAACCACAGCTACAACACAGTGGGAGCGACACAATAACCCACGAGGCTACCATACATGGTAATTACACTGGCCTGCACACTTATACAAACTGGCCACGGACACTTGAGATAAAAGCTGCCTCCATCCCCCATTTCATTTCAAACCACACACCCACCCACCCACTGCTGTGCCTCCCTCAGCTGCTCTGCCCCCCTTTTTTCTCTCTTCTACACCAGCATTTCAAACTGTCCGACACATTAAAAAGAAAAAGGATATTCGTTACACAAGAAATAGTGTGCTTCTAATGCATTTTTAATGCCATAACTTTGATTTGTGCTTTTGCCTGCCACAAATATGATGTTTTAGAAAGGAAAGCAGAGAAGAGGCAGCAGGTTTCATTCCATCCACCCACTGAGAGAGAGAAAATCTTAAAGAATCCTGTCTTTAATGTAACACATTTGCATACTTGGCCAAAGGAGAGAGGGAACAATAGGTAATCTTCTGCTCAAATGCATTTTTTCCTCTCTCTCGCGCTCACTCATTCACTTCACTTTCTTTCTTTCTTTCTTGCTTAACTCAACAGAAAAAAAAAAATCACACATGTGTAAAAATAAGATACTGACCTGTATTCCTGTGCTATCAGTCACACTACTTCTTCTTTCTCTTCTTGTTCTCCTCCAGGCTCCGGGGCTGGATGTGTGATAATGGAGTGACAGCTGCAGATTCCACCCCTGCTCTCAGAGGTGCAGTCTGGAAAGAGGAGGAGGAGGAGGTGGAGGAGGAGGAGGAGGAGGCTGTTGCAACCGAGGAGAGGAGTGGAGTGGAGCCCCCTCACAGTTCTCTCGACATCTGTCGCTGGTATCACAGTCCAGCCTTCCCCACCAGTGCAGGCTCTCCCCTCCCAGTCTTTTAACCCCTCCTCCCCCTGCACACACCCTCTATCTGCCGAGCACCGGTCTCTGTTGCAGCCATGATGAGGCCTGCTCACACAAACACACTCTTCTCAATCTACACAGAAAAATCACAATAATGTGGGTTAGTTTTCAACAATATAACAATAGCAAATAAAATCAAAACAGTTTTATTTGTATGTCATTAAATCTCAGTGGGCTTATTGTGCATTCCATTTACATCGGAAGTGGGAACTGGGAGTGACCGCACCTTTTGTTTGACTGGTTTCAGTTGGAAATTCGGAAAAAAACATGGACATGTATAGAAATTGAGCGATATTATGTGTACAACTGACTTAATGTGCAACTAACGAGACAGACTCACAAAAAGAAAACAGTTAGCTATCTTGGATTTCTACTCCGAGTTGGAAATCCGACTTAAGGAGTTCCAGTTGAAGGAACGCCCCCTCAGCTTGGAAATTCTGCGTTCCAGTTCTGACTACAACTGGAACGCACCATTACCCTTCTCGTTGCATTTTGCCCCCACATTGAAATAGCGTGGTTTCTGAAGATTTTTGAAGATAAAATCCACTTAAAAAAGGTGAGTTAATCTACAGTCGTTACCATTTTCAAACTTTCACTTCTGCCCCTCATTCAAACTCAGCAGCAAGTGAATGATATTTTCAAATAAGAGACTTTGTGTTTCACACTTTTTCTTAACAGGTTCTCTCAGTGAAACTGGGAGAGAAACTCTGGTGACACCAATTCAAGTTGATGGACTAATGATAGGTTTGCATCACTCACAACCCACCACCCTGGTATCCACTTACATTACGGACATGAAAAGCAGCCCAAACTGGTTAGGTTTTCCTCTTTTTTTAAGGTGAATTGTGTTCACAGAAAATGATCAATTTCATTTTACCATATGCAGTGTTGGATCTGAAACATCCCAATTGTTTTGGTCATTTACAGGGTCTTTTCTATCCATGTGCAATCTTTGAAGAAAACATTTATAACTCATATTTCATACATTGGTGCACAACAGAGAGTATAATTGAGGAGACAGCACCCTCTTCTGTTAAAATATATTATGGTGATAATGGAACACTTACATTTACTTTATGGTTATTTGTGAGATGTTCTTTAAATAATTTGTGCTTTCTTCTTTGAAAATAAATATTATTAGCTGTTATTGTGTATGAAATACAACAGGTGACAAATCTCTTAGCAGTTATTCTGTTCAAATCAAAGTCTTGGATTTTAGAAAATACTCTGCTACACTGCTGCTGTCTCCCAAACCTCTATGAAAGAAAACAAACAAAAGAGAACCTGTCTTGTTTGTTGTCCTTGCTTGGCAGCCAGCGCAGCTAAACAGTGACAAAGGGGGTAGGGTGGAGGGGGGGGGGCAGCAACGGCTGAGTTTCACATGATGCAAAAGCTCTGGAATGCATTCCCACATGAGTCTAAACTCCGTCAAAGCCAAAGCAGTCTGCTCCACACAGACACACGGAGAGGCCTTGGAAAAGCCTGCAGTTATCATTGTGTTCATGTCCAACGCTCGTTGGAGGTGGAGCTGGAGAAACACTGAAACAGGTGCTGGGATTAAAAGCAGCACCACCAGGGTGAGTGTGTGCAGGAATGTGTCATTGGATTCCCAGTAATAAGAGTAATCTGGGCAGATTAATATGAACTCACTGGTCACATTATTAAGGCACGCAGGGCAGCTGATAAAGCAGCAGAGGCCGCACCTGGTGTGGTCTGCTGCTGCTGCTGTAGGTCATCTGCAGTGTGGTTGTTTGAATTTCAGCCTCTGGCCTTTCTCATCATCAACAACAAGGCATTTTCTTCCAGAGAACTGTGGCTCGCTGGGGTTTTTCTCTTTTTTGGACCATTCTTTAACTGGAATTGAGCTGGAAAATCCCAGTATATCGGCAGTTTTCAGTCAATTAAATCACCTTTCTTCTTCATTTCTGAGGCTCAGTTTGAACTGAATGACTTGCTGTCATGTGATTGGCAGATTTGTACCTATTAAAGTGGCCAGTGATGTTAGTTATAGTGTTACAACATGAGCGTGATACCAACTGAAATGCACAGGTAATGTGATTAAAAACTGTGTCTGCTAATACGTAAATAATGTTCACTTTGGTACGGTCACATTCCAATATTTCATGATTCTAAAGTGGATAACAGAGAGTTTTCATTGTACATTCAATGCATAAATAATACCAGAGCAATGGGAGGAGTTTATCTACGAGGAATGCTGCAGTGAGACGTTTCATGACCACATGGAGTCACACTACTATTTTAACTGCCCATAGATGAAAATAAATTGTTATTGTATACATATAATATCCTATTTTTCCAAAATGATATTTCTGAGGTTAATTAAAATTTAATTTTGTCAAAATTAATGTTTGGTTTAAATGGGTGAGGGGGGGATAGTTCTCTTCCTGTTCACTTTTCAGCCAGGAACAGCACCATCTACTGGAGTTTTCTTACAGAATAATGTAGTAATGGCTTTACATGTATTTATACAAAACAAAACCACAGGACTTTTATGTTTATATCAAAACAGGGAATCTGTAATATTCACTTTATTGACTATATATCACCACTGAGACAAACGAGGCTGTTGATGTCCTATTATATCCTATTATTATTATTTCCCTTAAAATACCATATTGGGTATTGAAATACCAAACAATGTTACCTTTCTGTGCAAGATAAAGTAATACAAATACAGTTCAGTCCACTTCTTGTTTCAGTTTTTGTTGTCAGGTGTACAGCTGTTATTATTGCCAGTCAGTGAGTTAGTGACAATTGTGTTCCACTGTATCTATGGAAACCCTCACAGTATGCCTTTAACAGGCTGGGAATCATGACACAAACTCAAACAGCTGTTTATTCTCTTTTAAATTCCCTTTAAAAACATGTTTTACAGAAGTTTGCATGTACTTAGCACCTCAGCCATTTTGACAGGTTGCACTAGCAAAAATCACAGGTGTTAATAATCAAATAAATGAAGGCTGTGTTCCATTAAGCTTCCTCAGTTTCTGGGTGCATGCTGGTTGACTGTCCCAATGTGCTGACTTACATTAACTGAACAGAGCCATGATGAATTTGATCAGTTACACCTGCGCTTTTCATGCAAAAACATTCCGCATTCAGCATTACTCAATTGTTATATTATATCTATCTTATGTTGTTAAAAATACATATATATTTTACTCTGTATGTTTATAACGTGTCCTGAAAAGTGCTTTATAAACTATTATTACATGGGCATCAGCTGTTAAAGATGACATCATTTATTGGCACGTGTCCAGGGTACTGCTTGATTGTTCTATGAAAACATGCTTGAACAACAAGAAAACGTCTAATGCCGCCAATACTCTTCCTATGTTTATGTTACTATTAGTGCATAACTCTACATAAACAATAAGTGTTTGTTTATTTATTGTATTTCAATCAAACCATTCCATACGTCATGGTTCGGCGCGACGTGCCGGTCAACAAATGCAACGCACCCTTGGCTACTAAGAGTGAGGGCGGTGCTAGCGGTGGCCAAGCAGGGCCTTGCCTTTGTGGTTGTAGAAAGAGAAGATGGCTCCCGTTTTGGAGAAACAGCTCTCGGGCGCAGCCGGGCCAGGCAACGACAACAACGAAGACGAAGAAGGACAAAACCTTTGGCAAGTTCTGCTTTTCCCTAAACTACTCCACGCTAGTTGAGGCCTTTCATGGCAGAGCACAGCAGCCACGGTTCTGCTTTGTCACTGCCGGTCGGTCCCTATCAAACACCGGCCCCAGTAGCTAGCAGTAACATTAGCACTGAGTGAAACTGGGCGGTCAGTGTGCTAGCATTCCTTGTGTTAGCTGCTTTGCTAACGTCAGATAACTATGGATTTGCTGATTTAGTTACTCTAGAGGTAACGGAACATTGTTAGTTGTTTTCATAGACTCAAAGTGAGTGCTGCCGAATTGGCAGTCACGTTTGATAGAGACATTCACAGTAACTGGGGCTTTGACAATGTCCAGACAACCGGGTTTCTCCTTTCTGTAGATGGAGCAAGCTAACAGGAACAACAATAATATTGTGTGGCTTGTATCAAATTTGAACAAGAAGTATGAAGAAACGTAGAGATGGTTGTAGTGTGCCCTTATAAATTACGTGTCTTACTGTTATGGTGCTTTAGCTTGACACGTTGCATTGATCTAGTATGTAATCTAGATTTAAGTACTCCGAGTGGACATGACTTATCATTTCCTGTTTTTTTTAACCGTGTCTCATCACTGGGCCAGCTCAAAGCGGAATAATATCTAAGATTACAAGTAATTGCTGTGTAAGTCAAGCCGAGAGTGTTTTGTGTTATGGTAGCAACTAACCAGTATGTTCTGTACTCAGGAGCTGTCAGTCACATGTCTTTCTTTGTATGCCTATTTGTTTAACTATATATGTGTTGTTTTTGTATAGGTCCTCAATATTGAGTGAAGTTTCAACTAGATCGAGTTCAAAGTTGCCAGCAGGAAAAAATATCCTGGTATTCGGTATGTATTGATATATTTATGTATGATTTTTTTTTTTTTCAATGCACTTGTGCTGGTCAACCCCTGAGGGCGTGAAGAGCCAACAGACTGCAAAATCACAGTCCACACCTTTTAAATGCTTCACCATCCCCGCTGTTGAACAGAATGCATGCATGTATGAAATATACAACGTTAAAATACATAATGGTCTTGGATGAGGTCATGCTTTTTGGGTGTGGCTTCCATAAAAACCTTGGTAACTGTTAATAGGAAAGTTTTGTGACACATTGTCTCCTGGAAAAGAAAAACACCATGAGCAAATTGAACTTGACTTGTTTTTGAAGAGGAAAGGTTTAAGTCTGCATGTGCTTTTTTTTTTTTAAGAGACACAAGTCCAAGTACTGTTTAAACTGATGAATAACACATTTTCCAGGTGACCATGGATCAGGGAAGACAACACTTATGGCCAAACTTCAAGGAACTGATCACAACAAGAAAGGGAGGGGACTGGAATATCTGTACATAAATGTTCAAGATGAGGATCGAGATGGTGAGTCTATCTGCTGTACCCTTTACTGTTGGTTAACTACTATCTTTGAAAAAAAATATGTGTGTGTGTGTATATATATATATATATATATATATCTTTGTGTTGCATGTATGTAATTATTTTGCTTGTCCTTTTGCAGACCTTACTCGCTGCAATGTGTGGATCCTGGATGGGGACATATACCACAAAGGCCTACTTAAGTTTGCTGTTTCAGCACAGTCCCTACCTGACAGTCTAGCTCTATTTGTTGCGGACATGTCACGGCCCTGGACCGTCATGGAGTCACTACAGAAGTGGGCCAGTGTGCTACGTGACCATGTGGACAAGCTCAAGATCCCTCGTGAGAAAATGAGAGAAATGGAGCAACAAAGTAAGTCATAGTTGACTTTATCAGCCCATATGTGTTTTGTATTGTGGATGGCATTGAAATGACGCACACAATTTTAGTCCCTGCCCATTGATGCATATACTGCTGAAAATGTTAGCTTTCCATTTAGATGGTTTTAATTTACTTTGACATCACTGGCTTTCCTGAGGACAAAGCTGTCACAGTCAACTCGAACCCTTACATGCCTCTAATGTGATTGTGTACAGTCTTTATAGATGGATAAATATGCTTATTGTTAAGCAAATGTCTAAAATTTGTCCTGCATCTATTTGCTAGAGCACATGTCTTAACAAACATGAATAGAAGTAGACACAATACAAACAAACAAAACAATCAGAGCAAAGAGAGCGAGAAATCCTTCCACAGTGTATTTGATCTTGATTTTAAGTTTAACAATGGATTGATGCAAAAAAAAGTGCAATTGGCAACTGGATTTGCTTGAGACCTTGCATTTTTGTGTGTTTCAGCTGCAATGCTTACCACACTGCTGACTTGAACACAGTCTCAGGGTTAATATCCATCTCAAGTTAATTAATCTAGCCTGAGTTATCACAGTAGTGATTACTTATTCATGATTGGACAGTTAATCACATAATAAATACAAGTAGACAATAAAATGGGTTCAGTGTGTAGTATTTTCAATATTTGCAGGCTTCTCTAAATGTATTTACAAGAATTACTGTATGATTTACTTGTGTTATATTGACTTGTTTCATTAGTTTAATTACATGAGAATATGCCTTGCTGAGTGGCTACTGGGGGGAAAAATGAGAGATTGATCGCTGCAGTGCTACCAAAGGCGAAGCACTGCAACATTGCACATTCTGGTAGCTGTTTCTTGGTTATTACCAGAGAGGCCCATGATCCTCAGCTGTGTGCTCTGGCTCGGGGCAAGATTTGCAAAATCAATGCGTGTGATGTTCTCCTGGTAATTTTAGAATAGCTTCTTTCTAACTCATGAACAGTTCTTTTATGATTGGAAAGATTGTTGCTCCTGAGACGAGTTAGATCAGCCTATAGGGTTTTACAACAAGCTCCATGTCTGCCTCTAAAGTTTGCACACTCTTGTTGGTTCAATGTCTGGAAGGACAGAATTGCAAAGAAGTAAAGATGTCCAATCATTGCAGATGAATTGTGACAGAACAGGCCTGGTAGTCTTTCCATGTGTAATATAATATGCTAATGCTGTGACAAGTGGCAACAAGCATTCTCATGTGCAGGCAAATGTGAAAAAGAAAAGAAAAGGGAGGCTGTAAGCCAAGTGATGACTAAAGCTAAAACTGTTTTTTAATGATTTATGAGTCCACATTTGCAGTTTGCTTTACTGGCTGTGTTCAAATGTGTGTTAGTTAAGTGTGATTTTTATTGGTTTAAACAAAACACAAGGAGCAAAATACTGTCTAGAGTTTGTATTTAGTGGATTGTGGTTATATGCACTAATTGGAATATTTATTAATTTATGAATCTGCCCTTGCAGTGTTTGTCTGTACAGAAGTTTTTTTTTTTCTGTACAAGTTGGGAGGCTCAATATCTGATTGTCAGATTTCACTTGTGTCCCTTCTTAACCTTGTAACCCCACCCACTGTCTATCAGTGCAGGCATGATCATATAATGCCACCAACACTTTGGTGACACTTAGTCAGATTATCTATTTGTGGATATGAGTCTGTCTGTGTGTGTGTGTGTTTGAGTGTGAGTGAGTGGGGCAGGCTGAGCATTGGCCTGGAAGTGTGTTTTGTCCAGTGAGTCTTGCAGTCATCTTGCATCATGGTTCCCACCCCTTCCACAGCAGCAGTGTCGGGGAAAGGAAGCGACGTAAACTGAGTCAGTCAGTGGGCCGGCCATGCTGACGGGTGCTCTGCTGCTGTAACTGAAGTAGATTGGCTGCCGAGTTGACTCAAGTCGAATTATGGATTCGGCCCACTACTACCAGGACCACACTGTCTTTTCTGGAAGTGATGAGGGGGTTTATTTTAAAAATACATTATTTTGAAATGGTCTGTTGGGAAACATTTTAGGTATTTGTTTTGACTGGAAGTCTCTCTGTTTACCTGACGGCTGTCGGCAGCCACTGAGGCCACATTTGTTTCTTAAAATATTTTTGGGCCAGAAAATGAATAATTTGTAGCTAAACATGAACGTAGGCTTTCACTGGCATCCATGTAGAAAGGATTATTGATGTGATCAGGAACCCGCTGGAGAATATCATTTTGTCAGTTTGAGTACTTTAAGTGCTGTGTATATATAATTTAATAAGCTCGAGTTAACCTTGGTAATGTGTTGTGATGCATTTTGGCCTCACCTTTTTCTGGAACAGATAAGTCTTGTGGGGCAAAGTCTGCCTCTCTGTCTCTTTCACTTTGTATTCAAAAGTGTGACGCCATCCAAAATATCTGCTCTGCATTACACTGTCACATTCTGTAAGAGGTAAATCACATAGTGAGGTTTTCAAGTAACAGACCTTCATAAGTTACTGAAAGCATTCCTTAGAATAATTCACTTTACAAAAAAGGTATTTGTTGTAAGACATTCTCAATGGAGTCTACAAATATAAGAAAACATAGTCAAGTTTTGTCTGTGTTTTCCCTCAATAAATCTCAACGGCATGTGCTATGTCATGACCCACCAAGACTTAATGTCTCTGGACTGGAAAGAATTAAGTCACATTGTTTTTTAAGCAGTCATTAAGATCTTTATAAATCTAGATTCAGATGTCATATTTAATTCATCCGTCCATTGTCATTATCTACAGCTTTATCCTGTCACATGAGCGTCGCGGGTCACTGCAGCCAATCCCAGCTGACAAAGGCTGAAAGTCCAGAGATGCTCACACAATATAATCAGTGTTTTAAACTCTATATATTCATGCCTCCACTTTGGATTGTGTTTAACACCATTTCTCTGCCTATATAACTAAAACTTGTGTCTAAAAGTAAAGGATTTGTCTCCAAACGGCAAGTCTATGTGCTTTTGTGGTCTGTCCCCCTCTTGCATTCCTGAAGCTCCTGAGGAAGTAGGCCAAAGCTTCCTGCATATAACCCCCTCATCACCACTACCACCACCGCCACAGCTTCATAAATGTCTGGAAAGCTGTGGCAGAGCAAAATAAAAGTGCAGGATGTCGTATATTTATCTTTCAGACTTTGTTGGGAGAAAAAATGTGTTCAAAGTTCTGCATCGGTGTTGCAAAAGCTACAAGTAGTAGCTCCATAGCTTTATCAAAGACACCTACAAAGGTATTGAGTGTTGTTTTTTGCTGCAAGTGTGTTTGTGTGTATCAACGCCCTATTGAGGCATGTCAGAATGGCTGAAATAGAGCAGGAAAATTCAACTCTGCAAACCAGTTGGACAAAAAGTATTTTTATTTGATACCAGGCAGCAGAGCAGAGGTGCAGATCTGCATGACTCTTGTGGCAGCAGATGCATGATTAGCTCTTCCTTTAATATATTCATAAAAAATGGGGTTTTATGAGGTTAAATTATTTATTTTTTAAAGCCTTTGACCTGACCTGTTAAGAAATATCAGATTCATATTGAGTTTAAAAGCTGTACTGTCACTAATACACAATTTCCACTGGTCAAATAATGTGTTTAAATGTCTTTTTTATCAGTGGAAATGTGTTTATATTGGCGTTCACCTCCAGCTTTTTATCAGCCCCAGCTTTGATTGGTATCCGTGGGAAAGGCAGACCTGGATTACTTTCTTTTTTTTAAACTTCAAACAGCGCTTTCATCAATCATCATCTAAATGATTGATTTTTCACACAGGTTTAAACATCTCAGGTATACTGGTCTGACTTTGTGTTTTGTTTTTTTCCCACCAGTGGTGAAAGCGTTCCAGGAGTACACAGAACCAGAGGACGCCACCTTATCCTCTCCACAGCGACGGGCTCCAACAGCAGGGGAAGACGAGGCTGTTGTGCTGCCATTGGGAGACAACACACTCACATACAATCTGGGCATTCCAGTGCTAATAGTTTGCACAAAGGTTAGTAATTCCTGCATATGCTAATAGTTGAAGTCAAGTACAGTACAGAGTCTGCTTTTTGTGTTCTATGTATTGCAGTTGTTTTTTTAGGTTCTTTCTGTGACTTCATAATACATGAGCCAAAATGTTGATGCCAAGCAAATCGAATTGAATTGTTTTCAGTGTAACAATACAGTGCGGCACAATTTCAAATCCTTTTCATAAAGCAATTGCAAATGCAGCTTTGACCGATTTGTTTTCATTAATATAATTATCATATCAACTACTTCCCACCAATTGCTTGCTTGATTGTCTCCTCGGGGTTTACAGCTTCCTCTAATTGCAATTCACCAGAACAACAGTAACACTAGTCATCCTGGGCATAGCACCAATCAGGATGGTTTTATGTAGAGTGTTGTGGAGTTAAGTCTGGCCAATTTGACATGAAATCTCTTCATAGATGTCTTGGCAATTTGTTTAAAATTGATAAGTGATTCACTTGAACTCAAGAATGAATTGGGTATTCAATATTTGTGTTCCAAATAGTCAAAGTTCAACCTTTCACAAGGTTTCTTTTGGTTATTTAATGCCATGATTGAGGAGATTGCTGCCTAGTCAAGTTGGAGGAAAATTCACAAAGATTTACATCTCTAGTAGTTGAATAGCCCTCCTTAGTTAGTATTGTCTGCACACTCCACATTGATTTGTTTATGCTATTCTTTGCTCTTACTTCAGTGTTATGCTGAGTGAGGCTGATGAAGTATCTGCAAATAAAAAGCTACCATTTTATGTGCTGCTTAGTCCTTCAGGCAAACAGCAGTGCGGCCTTGCTGTGACTAGAAAATGGTCGATGTGTTTGTGGTGCCTCTAAACCGATTTGGTCCTGGTCTGAACACACCAAATGTGTCCTGAATGTGTTTGAATCTGACCACAAAAAGAACACATTCAAAGATGGTTTGAGGGCACATGTTGGGGACATTCCTCATATAATGTCTTAGTTTGCCTCATGTGAGGAGAATCCAAAGGGAGTGAATGGACGAGTGTCCTGTCTCCTATATGCTTTAGCCAGATACCACCCACTTACTCAACTTCCAGAGATCCTCCTCCTCCTTGTGAACGCTTTTCACACAGACAATATCCTGCTGTATTTGTCTTATTAGTACAACAAACTCTGGAGACTGTCTGCACCCAAATGTCAGCATATGGATTCTGTGTATAAGTGGCATCATGGCACAATATGAATAACGGGAACTACCACATATATGATCCATGAATAGTCTTGTAAAAATGCACTTAACAGGGATTGAGTACTCGTATAATAATGTATTAAAAAGGAAGTGCTCGTCTTTTAATGTTTCTCTACTACTATCAATGTGATGCGTCAAGGTGAACTCTCTAATTGGGAGTAAAAACCGTTTATTGCAATGCACAACAAAATCATTAATTTGTAGAATGTTCATTTTTGAATACTGACATTTTAATTTCTGTCATTACAATGAATTTCTCTCCCCTCTAAATATTTAATTCCCCAGTGTGATGCTGTCAGCGTACTAGAGAAGGAGCACGACTACAGAGAGGAGCACTTTGATTTCATCCAGTCCAACATCAGACGATTTTGCTTACAGTGTATCCTTTCAATGCATTATAGCTTGTACATGTATACTTTATAGATTATTTTACGGGTGAGTGCTCTGCATTTTCTGCTTGTTCCGCCTTCATCGGTGCCTGATTATTTCTGCCTTAACGGATAATAACAGATGGAGCTGGCCTGCTCTATACATCAGTCAAAGAAGAGAAGAACCTGGATCTGCTTTACAAATATATAGTACATAAGATTTATGACTTCCAGTTCACCACACCTGCCTTAGTGGTGGAGAAGGATGCAGTTTTCATGTATGTCAAGCAAGAGATTTGTTTTTATACTTCATGTAGTATGTAATTAAATGAATGTTTGTATAGTTGTACTGTAATTAACAGTTAAGTTCTGTATTTCAGTCCATCTGGATGGGATAATGAGAAGAAAATTGGGATTTTGCATGAAAACCTCACAACGGTCAGACCTGAAGATCCTTTTGAAGATTTTATCACAAAGCCTCCAGTTCGGAAGGTATAACAATGCAAAGACTTCAAAATCCAAATGTATTGCCTAATAGATTACCATTAACACCTCACATTCTTGGCCCTCTTGCTCATTTCTCCAGCTGGTTCATGAGAAAGAAATAAACGCAGAGGATGAGCAGGTATTCCTGATGAAGCAGCAGGTATGTGTCTGTCTTTCCCGCATATTTCATGTTTTCTTTCTCTAGTCGGTGAGATTTAAAGGCAAGCTTCCATATTTAATTTCTAATATAATGTCTTTTAAAAAACGGCTTGTCTTAAATTGAATGAATAGCAATTTAACTGGGGATTCTAAAAGGGTATCTTTGCGGTAAAACTAATTTGAAGTTTATGATCATGTGATTCTGATGTGTCTTTAACATGACTGTCTAAAGTAGGGCCTGTGGGCCAAAGTTGGCCCTCCAAAGGGTTTCATTCGGTTCGCCAGAATTGTTTTTTATATAAAGATTTTATAGGGCTGTCAAGAACTTAATTGTAAATCAAATATTGATCAAAACAGTCATAATCTCAACCTTCAAAAGCAAAGGTATAATCAAGGATTTAACCACGCCCCCAGTGTGACGGCCTGCAGGTGTGCCACAGGGGGTAATACGACTACATTTTAGGTCTTCCCGCTAACCAGAAGCTGCTAATGGTAACCATGGCAGATGCTGATTTGGACAACATATCGACCGAACTCGAAAACCGCTGACTAGAAAAACGTGGTGTGCAAGCTTTGTTATGAGTTATGAGTAAAGTCAACTCGTGCTAAAGCAATAACTAGCGCTATAGGCATGTTTGTAGCATCAGACATGTGACCGTATTTGGTGTTTTAAAACCTTGGATTTAAGCATTTACTGGTTATTGTTAATACATTATTATTATTGCAAACAAATGTTGGACATTATGTCACTCATGACACCATGTAGACAATTGAAATTAAAGAATTAAAGACATTTTAATAATGATCCTAGACTAAACTTAAGTCTGAAAATGGCAGATCCATCTGAAATGGATTGAGAATCGAATCGTGACTCTAAAATCGGATTTGGAGAAACTTCCCTAATATTTAAAATGGAAAGGTTTGGTCTAAAAATTCCACAACTATTGTTGCCTTCACTTCCTGTTTTTAAGAAACTAAGGGGGTAAAACAGCTTCTTTTATTTAAATGCATCAACTTCCCTTTTTATTTTATTCATGTACATTTAAGGTTTTACAGGTTTAAAAATTGAATAAATTGTCTGTATGAATTTCCTTTTCAAGGAAAAGTTTTATTTTAATGTTTGCGTACATAGATATCTGATGTTGCGAATCAATGGCTGAGTAACTTTTGCTCTTTCCAGTCTTTATTAGCAAAGCAGCCGGCCACTCCAACAAGAGGAGCAACCGTAAGTGTCTTAATGTTCCTCAGTAATCTATAGATTTATTACTTTTTTCCCTGGACTGTATCAGTTTTTCGACTGTACACACAAACTATGCCATTTGTTTGTGGTCACAGTCTTGCGCTGTCGTCTGTGTTGCAGGAGTCTCCAGGACGACCGTCCTCAGCATCTCCAAGGCCTTCTGTTCGTCCTGGCCAACAGACGGTGACCGGCGGCTCACCAATGGCTGCTGTCAAAAAGCCAGATCCTAACATGAAAGGTAAGAGAACCTGACTTAAGTTAACATCTTGGGCTCTTTAGATTGTTACAGTGTTTTCTACTGATTTCATAATTCAAATTTCCAAATAAACACCTGCACCCCTGCAAAGAAGCCTGTTTAAAACAATTGTTTCCAGTCATGTTTGATTTTACCACTGTTACGTAGATGAAGGAAAGTGCTGCAATACTGCCCCCAAGTGGCAACAACTCAAATAATTCACAGCACACATTCTATGCTGGCTGTTTTTGAGCAGTAGTGTTCAAAATGAACAGATAAGTATGAAATTGTGTTGGAATTAATGAAATGCTGGGCGGCCACATGCAACAGTAAACATGAAGGAGGTCAAGTTATGCTGCTATAAAGAGAGAAGCTCCAGGAAGAGAAGTGAAATCAAAACATTTGAACTGCTGGATTGAAATAAAACACTAGAGCCACGAGCAGGTGCAAACTCCACCCTGAAGTTTATTTTTTTATTTTTTTGGTGGGACAGATTTATAGGTAACTCCCATTTATTTCCTGGTCATGCGCATGACCAGGAAAGTCCCATGTTTACTGTAATCATGGCTTTTAACTGTTGCATATTGTGAAGTA
This sequence comes from Solea senegalensis, assembly GCF_019176455.1. Classification (NCBI taxonomy): domain Eukaryota; kingdom Metazoa; phylum Chordata; class Actinopteri; order Pleuronectiformes; family Soleidae; genus Solea; species Solea senegalensis. The sequence goes on along the minus strand of NC_058027.1, from coordinate 4,374,158 downwards.
GTTAAGTTCTTTTCAAAGTTTGCTGTGCTTTGTAGCAAACTTTAGACTTTAAAGGTGGAGGATGTTGGTGCACATACCACAGCCATGGCAAAATATTTCCCATCACACAGCACGCAGTCAGTAACCACACCACATGTTGACCACCTTTACTAGGTTTCTCCTGTCCTGAAGTATTGCTGCTGTTTCCCGTCTCCATTAAACTTCTTGAACAACAAGTTTGAAATCAACTTTTTAAAGAAAAGAGGCTTTGATTTTTTTAATGTGTTTAACTTAGTGAGGTCTGCGTTCAACAATGTTAATGCCCAAACGTCAGGTCAGCCGACTAAATATATGTCCTGAATTACCCAGTGGCCTTCAAGGGATTTCACAATCGGTGAATCCCCTTTTTTCCCTGTTGGCCAGTCTTCTCCATTCTTCTGTCATTGAGAGTTCCAAAAGAGGTTCATTGAGTTGGTCCTGCATAGTCATGATCTATTTATCATGGATCATTTATGGATTATTTATGGATGACTGTGGGACACGGGGAGGGAGTAGTGGGAAGAGAAATTTTCCACAAGATTCACCACAGGTGTGTGTGCGTGTTAATAAAGTGAAGAATGTAAAACTGCGTGACCAGGATTATTTTTGGATGTACACTCAAGTTTTAGGATGGATTCTTCACTAAGATAAATGTTTTTTTTTGTCGTATGCTAGGATTTATCATGCTCAAATTGTGAAAGAACGGTTTGGGAAGCATGAGTTACCATTTTTCCCACCACACAGTCCACACCTTAACCTTAACCCAGCCCAGCTCTTGTATTATTAATTCAAGATCTTGGCAAATAACAAAGGAATGCATCTGTGGTTTGAAATAAATGTTGCATAATCTTATTGAAACGATGCCACGGTGAATGTGTGCCATAAACTCGCTAAAGGCAGTTTAACCAACGTATTTGCCTGACGTACAGCATATGTGGAGGCTTTTCTTTTACATTCACATGGCCTGTTTCTCTGTGTCTCCTGCAGCGGGGGCTGCCAATGAGGGAGTGCTGGCTAACTTCTTCAACAGTCTGTTGAGTAAAAAGACTGGGTCCCCGGGAAGTCCAGGAAGTGGCGCAGTGGGAGCTGGAGTGCAAGGGTCTGCCAAGAAAACAGGTAAAAAAAACTCCCGTCTCTAATCTGAGCAATAACAGCCTCCGTATTCTCACACCTTCTTCCCCAGAGTTTAGCCGTTTCACAGCAGTGCTAATGACGACAACAGTTTGAGCACTTTAAACACCAGAGGAGTTAGACACAGGGCACTTGTTGTTTGAGGCTGTGGACCATATTCCCTGTCTGGAGTTTTATCTCTGCAGCCTGAAAACGAAGGTTAAAACAAAAAGAAAAGTTGTTCTCTCTGAGCGAACCTCTGTCATCTGGGAGAAACCTGTGCCAGGCCTGTATGCACCAAACCTCCAACCATACATGCCCTCATCAAACTAATATGGCTCACTCCATGTCCCATCACATCTCACTTGCTCAACTAATGTGTTTTATTCCAGCTGTTTTGCATGTCTTTTTTTTTTTTTTTTAGCTCCAGCATTTACTTTGTTATATCAGGTAAATGTAACAAAGTCAAATACTGCTGAATGTTCTCCGTGAAAAGCTGTTAAAGGAACCACTGACATGCACTTTTTGTTCCAGAGCTGTGCAGCGTTAACATCTCTGTGACTCCCAGCTGAAAGAGTAATGCATGTGCACATGATCCCTTTTGTCTGATGATGAGTTTTGCATGTGTGTTAACTTTGGCGCTGAGCCATTAAACTCCGGCATGGGACCGCATCTCCATCCAACCCCCATCAATCCACTCTGCTGGCCGCACAAAACTGCAATTTGTAAACGCACACAGAAGCTACAGGAGATTACTTTTGGCCTTTTGTCTCCCGTTTTCCCAAGGGCAGAAGCCGGGTTTGACTGATGTCCAGGCAGAGTTGGACAGGATGACTCGCAAACAGGACCCCGTGGTTTCAGCTAACAACGTACCGCCGCCGCCGACAGAGAACGAAGCGTGAAGCAACACAAATTGAAAAAAAAAAAAGAAGAAGAAAAAAAGACTGTCCACTGCATTAATACTCTGGAAAAATACATGTACACGTCAGCTTGAAAAAAAAAAATTGACCAAATTCCCAATGTCTATATCAGTGAGCAGCGGTTTCACCGAAACAAGTTTTTTTTAGATGCTTCTGGTGAGTGAGAGAGAGGTGTTAAGATAAGTGCTGAAGGCTTGGCTTTATTTCCCCTCCTCTCTTCCAGTGTCAATGTTATTTTGTGTTTAAGGAAATGTGCGCACACTCCCGGGCAGCCAGTCTGACCTGCTGGGCTGTAGGAACTCCACTTTGTCGGGGTCAAAACACGCTCTTCTCATGGGTTAAAAGAGGGGAAACACACTGGACCTGTAGCCTCTGGTTCAGCCTGTCTGATGGAAGGAATTCGGTTGTGATTGGAAAGCTATTTAAACTACAAATATATATAAATATATATATTAATTGAAAAAATAAGTACTTAATAAAACTCGCAAACGTATGTAGTGTGTATAAAACAAAAAGAAGAAAAAAATGTTGGATATGATACTGATATTTATACAAAAGCGCCTCCTTTTTTCTTTTTTTTTTGACCACCATTCATCAGATCCAGAAAACATCACAAAATGCCACTGACGTCACTAATATGACAACACCACAAAGCTGACAACACGTCACATTTGTCCTTGTCGCCCTGAAGGATTCTGTAAATATAAAAACAAACCAATGTATTCAGGTCAACTTTTGATTTTGTATAGAATGAAATTCTGTCCTAATTCAGGAGACGGTTAGTTTGACTTAATTCGACTGGTTGGGATTGAACAGGCTTTAGAGGCCGACACAGAATCTCTTCTTTAACTACAGATGTGTATATTTGCAGAGGGGGTTGGGCAGCATCTTTCCTACTATACCGCCTAAGTGCCTCGCACAGTTAGCTGTTTGTGTCATAGTAGAGGTGCTTGTCTACGGAAGAGGAAAGGCACTGTAGCACCACCGGTTCAAAGGTTTTCGTCCATTTCTTTGTTGTCATCCAAAATAATTTATTGCATTTTACATTTTTGGTAATGTACAACAAGCCTGTGGTCGCCTTTTTTTTTTTTTTTAGTTCTCCAGAAACAACATTTCTGTTGCCTAGTTGATAGAACTCAATAGAGCAGTAGTTTAAATGCCTTCATATAAACTGTATACAGGCTGCTGATATTAAAGAAGAAAACCACATGATGGAACTGTGGTCCCCCCCCTCCTCCTTCCCCACCGATGAACAATTGCTGTGGTTGAAACCATTCGCTTTGCAGCCAAAAACGCATACAATTACTTACTGTGGTTTGATCAAATGATATCTTGTATTGTTCAGTGTTTGACAGCACTCTGCTCCTCTTTGGTTTCACATGTTTTATTCACACTGTACTCGGTTAAAAAAACATTCCCAGTTTCTACATGAAGTGTTTGGTAGAAACGTCCCTCACGTCCCAACAGATTTTTTCCTTTTTTGTTCGCGTCTCTCCGCGCCCGCTTAGAACCACAACCGTTGCCTTTAATGTACAGCTAGACGTTAGCCGCACCGGGCGCCCTGCCTTCACAGAAATAATTCATTTGTGTCTTTAAAGGATTGCTTACAATTGTCTTAAGGCAATTCCTTTCATATTATTTTTTTTAAAGCAAATACATTATACTTTAACTGTATCAAACAATCTGTAATATTTATGGTCACATGGCATCATGATCTTATTGAAATTGTGTACGTTATCATTTTTGGGTCTGTGTGCAAGGCCCCACTTAATCCTATGGATGCTATACATCTGTACTTCATGTGGATTAATGGAGGAGAGCAGCTGTCTGTTATTTAAAATAACAAAATAGCACAACTGGAGTGAATTGGGACATGGAACCAAAGATGCATATTAGAAACCTGATTTTCTTTATTTTATTTTATTGTTAGTCATCCATGAGATTAACTGGTGGCCATTTTGTTTTGTACAAATCTTGCATGGAGCTCTTGCATTCCACATTTCAGACTTGCCTAAACTGTTTTCTACGAAAACCCCCCATGAAAATGCCATACATCTGGGATTTTGGAAAAAAAAAAAAGGAGTTTTGTCACCAAACTGGTATAGAAATACACGATAATTAAGTTTAACGCTTATTCTGTAAGGGAATAACCACAAAACAATATTCATGTACAGTTTGCATCTTTGATTTTTGTCAAAAAAGTGATGCTACACAACTTATAGATTTACATAGATCAAAACTGAAGCTCTTGTTTTTTGTTTTTTCTTAATTATTATTTTTGCGACTGGGTGGAAAATGCACCTGAGGATCTGTTGCCGAAATCGATGAAGCACATTTTCAGAACAGCCAGGAGCAGCAGCTCCATCACATGTTCAATGAAGCACTTTTCCAGGGACACTTGTATCAATTCCTTGTTGCTGCAGTTCAAGATACAGGATGCATATTTGTCTTTTTGTTTTTTTTTAGATTAACCACGACCTTAGAAGTTAATCTCAACCGTAAAGCTGCATTGTTTGTCTGCATTTGCTGCTTAAATTATAACGTGGGCCCCTTGTGGTTAATTATGGAATAATTAGTAAGATATTGTATGTCTAATATCAATTCTTTAGGAACTATTGTTTGTATGTTTTCATCTTGAAGTAGATAAACCAAATACATATCCACAGGGTTTTTGTCCGTGAAACATCCCCTTTTGTTTGTTTACACCCAGCATGGAGTTGTTTTTAAATATGGTTTTGCCCATAAACCCTTTTTTGTGTTCACAAGAATTTTGAAATGTCAAACTACTTAAAGTGCTGATTTATCCTGAGGAAACCGTATGACTACACTTAAAATTAGTGGCCGAGCTGAGCGGAATGCTGCTTGGTTTCACAGTTGCACTTGCTCTTCGTGAAGATTGGATGTTGTTTCCAACATTGAATGATGATCACATGTTGTAACTTTTATACTCAAAGGCGGCTCCTCGCGTCCTTACGAAAATTGCCTTCGACCACTATTCGACAGTCAGCGTCTTCATGACACTACGAGCTTCTGCTTCCAGTACTTTTGTATTCAGGATATCGTTGTATATTGTTAACACATGGCCGGCTGCATTTTTGTGTCCTGAACTAATTTGGAGGTTTGATTGTATTGTTAACACAACTCTGTAGCCTCTAAGCTGCCATGTGGATTCTAGCTTCTTACGCTGACAAAGATAAGGAAAATGTTTATCAGACCCCTGGCTTCAATAAAACCAAGAATCCAAACATTGGTTGGCGTTTTGAATATTTTTGTCAATTTACAGTATCTATTGAGGTTAGATCTTCTGACAAAGAGCTTCTTACGATAGCTTAGAAAAAAAAATGTTTGCCGATAAAGTTCTCCACAACTTTTTATAATTTTTAAATAAATCCCCAAACAAGATTAATCCCTCTGTCCACTGCAACGTCACTCAAATGGAAATAACTGTTTGGATGTGACATTCAGGTATCGCTTTCTTCTGGTCATCTGCCATCACCTAGGCAACCTTTTATTACCACAACAAACCATATGAGGGCGCTAAGGTGCAGAAAGTGTAGTTAAATCGCTTCTGCCAAAAACAATTAGGTTTATCCTCTTTTCAAATCACACTCACTTGTGTCCGATATCTCAGTCTACTTTATTGGCACGATAACGCTCATAGACAGTAAACACCTACAAACAAAGATTTATGGACCATCGCTTCCCTTTATCTACACTCTCCTGTCCGGCCTGGTGCCATGAGGGATCAGAAGGTGCTGCACTTCCCACAGTTGTATCTTTTGCCCCCGTCTATTGCTATCGTATATGTTTTATTCATTGAGTATAGATACATGTGACGACAGAGCCACACAGTCCTGTACTGAAAGTGAGCAGAGATCCAGACACTTAGTGTCAAGCTCTGCCAGCTATATGATTTTATATGTACTGTAATTCATGTTTTATAACAAGTTGAAACAGACGCCTCATTTTCTTTTGTGGGAGGGCCATTGTATGTGTTAGTTTTAGATAGAAAGGAAGCCTAATGAACCTGTCTTGGTGCCTCAGAGTGACATCATCCCCGAGTTCCTACGCAATATTTTCTGCACACAAACAGTGTATGAGTATGTGAATATGTCTATGGTTAAAAATGAAGTATGACCAAGGATGGATCACTGAACCAGGCCCTGGCCCGGGGGCCCATGTGCTCAGGGGGCCCTATGATGACTCTGCCCATGTTGAGGAGCTACTATGGTAACGGAAATGAACCAAACGGTGTAGTTGTGCCGTGCTGTGCCGCGCTCTGTTATTTTAATGGGGCCCTGGAGCCTGTGATATGTCTAACATCAATCATTTTTATCATTATCATTATTATTATTATTATTGTTGTAAAAAAGCATATTTAGCTGTGAAATTCTTAACATGGAAACCAAAATATGTTTTACTTTTGTCCAACCTTTGTACCACTGTAAATTTGTGAGAGTGGGGGGCACGTGGGGCCCTTTTCTAGTCTGTGACCAGGGGCCCTGCACAATTTACTGTGAAACAAATATGATAGAAGTGATATTGATGGTAGAAGTAGGTTTGCTAACACAGTATGGGATTCTGATGTATCCGATGTTGCAGAGCACACCAATAATGACCTAACGTAATCTTTATACACTGCAGTATCACAGACCAGTTGATAAGTCAACTTTGGGTTATAAAACTCGAGCGATGTATGTGATGTAAGTGGTTGTGTGTAACTCGGGGCCCCATTTTTAGGGTCCAAATTTCCTAGCAGCGCCCCTGAGAAGACGGGCGAGCCGGCGGCAAAGGTCGAGGCTGTCGTCGTGGTTCCTGTTGGTTTCGTTTAGCAGGCTCTTTGGGGACACTTGAAACCTGGCGCAGAGCCTTCACAAGAATGTGCAGTTTTCAGAGGGGCGGAGACAAGCCGTGTCTCGCATCCATGGCGAGAGCAGGCAGCCTCACAGTTGGTCGCTGTAGAGAGCAGCCCTCATTGAGGTTACAATAGGGAACACAGGCGCCCTCTCTCCGCTCTTCTGGACCACAATGGCTTCATGTTTTTCGGTTACACGCAGCTCGGTGGGCGTTTGTTTTTCCTGAACTCACGAGAACCGCTCACCGTTGCAAAGTGACACACGGGGGGACTCGAACAAGTGACCCGCCTAACATAGTTGGAAGTGGGAGAGACGCGGGAGGAAGCACCGCAGGGTGGCATTAACACGGATACTAACCGGATTTTCCCCTGCGCCCAACGGCTAAAGGGGGCAACCGCCGCGGCTGTTTCCCCGCGGGGCGGCGATGAAAAGTGGACAGTCCGGTTTGTTTCCTCCATCCGCTTCCAGGCTGCATGGAACAAAGTGTGCTCTCTGTCACATAACCTGCATCCAGGCGGTTCGTGAGCGCGGAGCCGTGTAGGGCTGTGTATGTCGTAACAGTTCTTGTCAGGAGTCCAGCTTCACCCTTAAACCATCATGAGGTCCAGCGAGGAGCCGGAGGGCTTTGACGGCGAGGCCTCCAACACGTCCATGATCTCCGGGGCCAGCAGCCCGTATCAGACCACCACCGAGCCCGTCCACTCGCGGAACGTGTTCGGGGGGATAAGGTGCGACATGGAGTACCTCAAGTCACACTTTGGGATCTTGAAGGTGGTGGAAGTGGTAAGTGTTTGACCGCGAGCACACGTTACTGTCATGTTCACAGATGTGCGGCACCATTAAAGTGACTTAAGCAAATGATGACGCATCACTTGGTGGATAACGGCCACCAAGCTGTTTATAGATGAACGATTACACTCTCCTTACTATTACTTCTGTCCCTGAAGGAGTAAACACTAACATGAACAAGTACACAGCTACACAGATCCTGGTTTATCCACCATTATTAAATAATAGTGGGTTCATAATCATGTTTCAAAGTAATAAGATGCTTAATTTTCAAGTGATGCCGATATAATCGCATAGTATTGGACATCAGCAAACACACCAATATTCCCTCAGACTAAAACAATAGACCGACTATGTTGCGTTTCCATGTCGATTTGTTTTACAATGAAGAAAATGTATATGCATCTGCACATTTTAAAGCTCAAAAAGTCACGATATTAAACATATTTACCATAAAAAGCATTTAAAGGTTTTACTCCTGGTGATTCCCAAGTAAGGTGTGCAAGCAAAAGAGAAAAAAAGTCGATTGCACTCATGCTTTCTGCAGATGTTTGCAATGATCCGTGACATGTAACTGTCATCCTCCGCCCATGCCTGCAACAGTGTGCGTAGACTGTTTGTGTATGAGAGCGAGAAGCTCATCCGCCATCAACTGCTCACTACAGTAGAGGACATAGGACTGGGGCAAACTCCTGGCGAGATATTGCCACCACTGGAGCGCTTGTGTATGGCTTGATTGCTGTAGACCCTCGCTGTAGTGTAAATGGAACTGCAGCCATGTATGGTATCATTTGTTCAAAGTAATGTAGGTGTATCGTGTGTTGACCCTGGTATATTTCATCACTTCTGGGGAATCTAAAGTGTGTTAAGCTTCAAGACTTCAAGATGCATTCAAGGAATCTCATTACATTTCATGACTCCTGCAAACGCACTTAAAATCCACTCACTGAGTGCTTGCTGCTGCCTTCTTGTCATAATAGATGGACCACAAATTAGGTCATCATTGCAGTAGCATTGCATTGTTTTTATGAATACGATCATCGATAAAACATTAGTTTCTGTACCTTCACAGTCACAGTAACTCAGTGAATTCACTGAAAATATGTAGAGACTTCTTGTGAAGACAGAATGTGAAACGTAAAATATAGATACGGATGTCTGTTGTTTCAGAGATAGTGAAGTTAAAAAAAGCGACATCATTCTTGGACCTCAGCCAAGATTATGGTATGACATATTTATATTTATGATAATATTAATCACATGTGATTCTTAATGGACTAGGTCAGGGGTAGGGAACCTATGGCTCGGGAGCCAGGTGTGGCTCTTTTGATGATTGCATCTGGCTCGCAGATTTCGGCTTTTCAGATAAAACATAAAATATTATCACTTGTTTTAATCCATCCATCGATTTTGGAAGTGGAGGAAACGCAAGTGAATGACATAAATGCAGCACCGTTCTATTCCCTGGCTTTGGATGAGTCAACAGACGTAAGTCATTTGTCGCAGTTCAGTGTGATTGCAAGATATGCTGCTGGTGACACACTGCGCGAAGAGTATTATAACAACATTATTTAAAAGAATAAATTCAGAGGTTTATTATACTCACATTTAGTTAAATTCAGTCTTAAAATATATTATATGGCTCTCACTGAAATAAATTTGCAAATATTTTGCTTTCATGGCTCTCTGAGTCAAAAAGGTTCCCGACCCCTGGACTAGGTCAAAGAACTACTGTTCTCAGATCAGCCATGCACACTTTACCAATATTATTTTTAAGAATACATTGGTACAATTTAGACTTATCACATCTCTGTAGTGATGTCACTGATTCCTCTTGTGATGACCTCGCATTTCATAATTCCATAATCAGATTTTGCTCTTGGACAAAAAACAGGGCACAGTTTTCTTGAATCAACGCACCTAAACCAGATGTTTGAACTCGGTGAAGAGGCAACAATAAAGCAAAAGCGAGCGCTCCCCGAAGCTCTGACGATTCAACAGAGGAGGAAATATCTATCAAGCCACAGCCATTTCTCTTCTTCTGCTGCCAAAATAGTCAGACACAGGCCTGCACACTCAAACACTCCAAGGAGTGTGTCCACAACAGGAAAAGCCACGGAGTTTAGTCAAGGAAACTAGCAATTACCTCTAACAACATTTGTCGGACGCACAACGAAGCATACAGAAAAGTACAGGACAAATTTGTCCTCTTCCCTTTTGCTTAAATTTTAAAGAGTATTTTTAATTTTTTTTATCTTGTGGACGGCTGAATTTCTCAGTGCTCTGTGAGAGGAGCAGTAAGCCTGTGCTGTTGCACATACCTGTAATGTTGACCTCAGTCAGTGTGAAGTTGTGCGAAGTTATTGTGGGACGCCATCTGTCACCGGTGTGGGAGTATAGGAGTACGAAATGACTGAGAAGGTCCATATTCATGTGCGTTTGTTTTCGGGGGTTTATCAAACTACTTGTTCAGCATTGTTTTCTCTGCACCACCGAAAGTGGAAACCTGCACACAACGTCGCAAAGGCACTGATGCAAATTGAATGTAAATGCTGGAATAACACACTTGATCACAGGCTGATTGTCGTGTCATGCAAATTTGCCGGGGCACTTTGTGAAACAATGATGTGTGAACTTATTTCTGTCACTGGAAAACATTAGCAGCTATTATACGGCTAAAGTAAACACGCGTCCTATTGACTGTTTCAAATCTAATGTTGACCTTTTCTATGTACCTTTTCAGCTGGTTGGTGCAGCTTTTATTCTGACTTTCCAGTCTGAGCAAGTTGCATCGCACACTTATCTACAAGGACAGGACTAATGAAAGCCATTGCTGTTTACATTTAGCGTCTCAGAGGAAAACTCTAAATGCTCGTCTGGATCGCTTGTTGTTTCTCTCTGTGTCAGCGTAGACTTTTGTGTTGAACCTTTTTAGAACTGATGGATGAAGGTGGCGGTGCAGAACCGAGCGTAAATCCGTAAATACTACATCGGTATTGGCAAAGTTTGGCTTTAAACACGCTAAAGTCCCCCAATATGACGAATGATAGACTGAGTAGATTGGTAGTAGAGTATTTATTATTTTGCTGATTGAAGAATTGTATATCTACTTTTGCTACTACATGAGTATGCAAAATCGTATGTTGATTTCACTACAGAAGAGACTAAATGACCGCAAGGAAAACATCTATATCCGTATCTGTTATCGGCCCGAGCAATGTAGTCCAACATTGTGCATCCCTAGTAAATACCTCTATGCTAAGGTGGTGTTTTTAAGGGATTGTAACTGACACGTTATCTGGGATCCAGTTTTCGACAGTGCTGTTGCTAAATACACCAGACTCCTCTGTTAAATGATGAGATTTAAACCATTCCTTGGTAATTGTTGGAGATTAACCCACGTTTTTAGGATAATTAAGTCTTTTTAACTGATCTACAGTTTGGCGTTGGTCGGCTTGAACCTTGTGTCGGACTTCTCTTCCAGTGACCAATCAGTGGCTGGCAGCCTTTCTTATTTGGAAACTGAAGTTTATAAACCCCTCACACTCCCACATTGAAGTCCATAGGCAAACAATGTAGTTTCAATTCATTGAATTTCAGCTTGAAATGTATATAGACTGCCAGGCCGAAATGGCAAAAATGACATGGGAAGAAAGTGTTAAAAAAAGATCCACAAGTCACAAGCCTTTATGATTCACAAAAAAACAGGAATAACGAACAACGCCGAGTTGTTCATTATTGTGGCTGAAAGGGCACTAGTCATGTGTTCTTAATAAATCATCTGTGTACAGAAACCAGTTGCATGGAGGTAAGAGTCCATGCAGAACAGACTGGTTCAGTGCAGCACAGGCTGCTGTGGATCACATGTTTCTTAAATGTTTAAAAGTGTACATGTGGAGGACCTAAATGCCTCACCTACCTCCTTTGGCCTTTGTCCGTACTTCCTTACAACTCAACGAGGAAGTGTTTTCAATATTATCTCCACACCCAGACCTTGTTTATACTCGGGAGGTAATTTATTAGATCAGGTCACGACATTTTCATTGACCCGCCCCCCCCTTTTTTCTTTTTTTTTTTGACTGAGAACAGCTTTGTTTTCCTCTGTGCAGACCGGGGTTCTCGTGTCCGACTGTAACAGAATCGTTCCACAGCAGAGCACTGAATGGCAGTGTCAGTTTTTCATTCCACGGATGAATGAATGCACAGGTTGGTGTTCGAGCCTGTACTGAGCAAACAGAACCATCAACAGTTGGGTCCGTCCTGGCTGCGGGGTTGTATAGTGTATGTTTTTCTAGCTGTGTCTGGGTCAACAATGTTGTTTCGCCTCATGCTGCTTTACACTGTCAGGAATTTGATACATTGTAGGTCCTGACAGAACATCAATCAAATTATCTAGTTTCCCAACAAGCCCTAAACCTCCATTGTTAACAACAATGGAGGTTTAGGGGTTGGGGATTGAACTGTTTTAAGTCCTATTACAGGCCCTCCAGTAATTTGCAATATTAAGATCGTAACAGTCACGCAATTTCAACCAATTACTGTGACTTTTTTGGATTGGAGGTAGCTGGACTTGTTTGAGGCTGCTTTGGTTCTGACAAATGTGGTATTTCCTGGTACGGTTCAGTTTGGTACAGTATGGTACGGTTTGGAATGGTGAAGCCCCGGGTCAGGCTTATGTTTTGACTAAGAACAGGACCTTTACTTGGTAGGCAGGGAAGGCGAGATACGTAGCATGAAGAGGTCGTACCGATGCAACGACAACAAACGCGCGGGGGGGAGTGGCTCAGTGGTTAAGACCGTTACCCTGTCTGCAAAAGACATCATGGTCGCAAGTTCGACTCCACCCCTGGCTGATTGTACTCAATTCCATAGTTGCTTTGAATGAAAGTGTCTGCTAAGTGACAATGTAATGTAAAACGTGACACAAAAGACAACAGGAGGACGTCCAGCAGCTCTTTGTTCTTTTGTTTCAACGAGACAATGCGGGCGTAAGTGAGTGACTTTTTTCTGACTGTCATTGGTGGAGCTTTTCTTGTTCCACCTTGACTATACCAACCCATTTTGCTCTAGTACCCCAAGGGAAGGGTTTCAAAAAATGAACCGGTTGGTTAATTTGGTGCTATTACCAATGAAAACCGTTCTCTACCACAACCAGCTTCTGTCGGCTGGAAACCTATCTAGTGGTCGTTAAGTTAAGCAATAAAGGTCGTTCACGCCTCTGACCCAGTTTCAGGTTGTTAGTTTCACCTGAGTCAAGGTGTGAAAGAGGGTCATTAGGAGTCGCGAGAGACGGACACAGTCTGCTATTGTGTGATTGAAACAACTTCATTTTAATTCAAGCAAGACACTCAACCACAATCGCGGATTGCTACGCCTCTGCTTCTCGGCCCAAATCCAGCTCGCGTCGACACAAAACAATACTTTAACGACGTTGAGCTCGGGTCAGTTTGATGTTTGCAGCTGAAACTTTGACATGACACTGCTACAACTCAACGAGGGGAGGAAGGGAGGGAGCAGTTGAGTCTTAAAGTAAATACGGACATGAAGTGAGACAAGTGTGCATCTGTCAGGATTAAGATAATCCTTCTCACGTTCAACATTATGTCTGTCTATCAACACAATCCTTTTAACGAGTGCTTCGTAAGAATTCCTAATTGAAACTATCCATAACATCATGAAACTGAAACTGGAAGTGAAGTCATAATGAAGTTATAGTCAGAATTGTAGATATATTGTTGTTGTTAGCCTTTCATTTGACATTATATATTTGAAAGAAAACACTGCAACTTTTTCTTTTTGGTAGTACCAATGACAAAAACAGCCTGTGCAATCCTGGAAGAGCAGCTGTAATAACATGTTGTAGTTAAAATATTATGATGAGCTGCTTTTTTTCTCCCCCCGTGAATGTTCTGTAATGAAGTTACCAGGCGCTCCCGAATGTCGGCGAGCACTTCCTGCTCCGAGAGGGACACCGTGTGCTCCTCCGTCCTCCTCTGGTTGAAACATTACTTATTCAGAGCTTGTGGGGAGACACAAAGACAACAAGACTGTTGTCCATACGTGTGTGTGTGGAGACATGGATGCCGTTGCTGTTGCCGTTCATGCCCTCTGGGGTGAAATATAACCTGAAATTCTGGCCACATTTTCCATCACATAGATGACTGTGGGCAGCTGCTGAAGCATGTTCAGCACTTTTGGTCGTTTCTTTATTCTTGAAGTCCCATACTACGGGTAGAGCAGCACATAATGGTGCCCGGTCTCTGCAGTTGGGTCTCCTTTATTGTCTGTACACAACAGATGGTCTATGAGGAGTGTAACGTCCAAGAGGCAGTAATTAGGGACGAGCTGATACAATACGAGCTGGTCAGAATCACTGGATTGAATATCGGATGGCTAAAAATGTCAAATCCAAAATATAAATAAAAATCAGCAACAGCGTTTTAGCTGAGTCATGTTGAGGGCTGTTTATCTTCTTTATTTGTTGCACAGTTGGAATTATGTCTCGTGGTATCGTGCCATGTTGTGTCGGGTTGAAGGTTAACATGAAATCATTACTTACCGCATTATTCAATGTGGTGCCGTATGTTTTTCGCAGCCTCCTCCCCTGACACCTGCTACAAAGGGACTTGGGGAGAGCAATATGCTGCCTTCAAGAGCCATGACATCATTCATTAGCCCAATCAGCCCTCTACTATTGTTTAGGGTGTAACCACTCTGGCTGTGTTTCAGCCACAGATGGGCTGCTCTCCATCCAACAGCTATATATTTAACAAATGAGGCCACAAACAGCTGCACAAACCGAAGTCAGGCGCAGTGGATTTGTTTTTGTTCATGTCTTTGCTGTAGCCTATCACGGGTAATCTGATTACTTTGTTACTTAGGCTGCCTCCAAAGGTCTTGAAGACCGGAGGAAGAAACAATCAGGGAAGTTCTCCACAGACACTGCCAGCTGTCATAAAGCAACACTGTACTTTCGGGATAAATATAGTTGGCTGTTGAGCTGCTGCTGCTCAGACGATCTTAAGACGAGGAATAGTCTTTTCTTGCAATGGAGACTGTTTAGAGCAATGAGATACAACTGGCCTGGAACCAGTTTGGATTATGATCGGCTGAATATTCATGTTGAGTTTCACATGCAGTCACATAGTGAGAAAAGTGTTTATCGGTGTTTCCCAAACCTCAAAATGACGACATCCTCAAATGTCTTGCTTTTCCCCCAAACCAAATATGTTTAGTTCAAAAAACCCAACTTGTTTTTATTAAAAAGAAAAGTACTCAGCACGGAACACGTATTGATTATTGAATTAGTTGGCTAATTACTCAGTTGTTGATTATTAGCTTGATTAGCAACAGTTGCCATTTCCTGTAAACTGGTTTTCAGCTTGTCAGTGTTCAAAGATGGTCTTTTGCTGTGTTTGCATCATGGTACGGTTTGGTTTGGAATGGTAAAGCCACTGGGCCACCCTGACCTTACCGTACCATTTCACTCTGGTTCCCCCGAGGGGAGGTGCAACACTAGGGGCTGGTTATTTTGGTACTATACCTAATAAAAAAGCAAAAATACCCTACTTACCATGCTGTACCAAACAGAACCCGTCAACTTAGTGGAAAGCTATTGTGATTCTTGGCCTGACTGTAAATACAAGGCAGACATTTTGAATGAATGAAGGTTATATTGAACTCAGTCACTCGTTCACAGGCACAAACAGTAGCTTACAGCTCTTACTCCAGCGCCAGGACTCCTTCACGCTGCATTATTAGAGTTATGGAACAATGTGTTCTCTAATGGTTTCTATTGACGCAGTGCAGTTATCGCCTGTGGCCTTGATTTCTCTCAATTATCACAACGTTTCGCGACGTTTAAAGTCATTAGAGCGACTTGAATCAGTGAGACAGAGGAGGTGGAGGTGATAATGACCATGTTTGTGTAGAAGCCTTACATCACCTTTTACTGTTTTAAACGTTCTCTGTTTCTACTGTTTCTATTGCCGTGTGTCACAGAAAACTAACAAATACACTATGGTATGGTAACAGTGTGGTAACTATGATGAAACACAGTTTGTCCTTGCGTCTGTTGTGTGCACGCCTCTGAATATTAGATTTCAAGGAACCTCTGGGGAACTTGTGCAGGGCATCATTGCACTTCTCAGTGTACAGCCTCCTGGAAATTAGAAGAGAAGAAGAAGAAGAAGAGGAAATGTTTGCAAATGTCAAGAGAGAGGAAAGGAAAAACTTCTGCATAAATGGCTCTTGCAGTTTGCATGAACATTGTGTGCAACCAAAGACGTGAATAGAGAGGGAAACAAAGAAAAGACACATTGAATGGCACTTTAAAGCATTAAAGTACGTAATCAGTCAAACTTGGCCATGACTTTTTTTGACCTTGCAATTTATTCTTTCATCTTTTAATTCAAATCCAACATTACGCAATGTATGACCTTTTTAATATAAAAAGAGAAAATGCTAAATGATGGTTCTGAATGCTGCTGCTTCATCACTTCACCTATACCTCAATGATCACCTCCTCCTTAACCCTTGTCTCTCCTGTCACCTTCCCTCTCCGCTCAGGTCCTGTCACTCATCGCGTTCATCTGCATAGAGACGATCATGATGTGTTCTCCTTGTGGCGGAGTCTACTTCTTTGAGTTTGTCAGCTGCAGTGCCTTCGTGGTGACGGGAGTCCTCCTCCTGATCTTCACCCTCAACCTGCACACCAAGGTCCCCCATGTCAACTGGAGCCTCACGGTACGTTCAGAGAGATAATGCAGGAGACAAGACATTAGAGATTAGAAGGTTCCTAACTTGACTTGTGAAGTTCTTGGTAAAATAGTATCTAATTGTAAAATTGTTCTGCATTTAAGACTAAAGACGACATCAGGAAGTGGTCTTTAGTGGTGTTAGTAACCAGACATCTCACAATAGTACTTGATCTTTTTATGATTTCAATTTAATAGTTTCCTTCCTTGGGCCATAACCTACATCCCTCGAAAAACATGTCCTTTGCTTTTTCAGTTATGCTGCTTTACTTCGCCTTAGAGAGCCATTAGCGTGGCTGTAGACTGTAAGTCTTGAAACAGTTAAAGAAAAGGTCCATAAAAATGTGGAGTCATCCTTTGACACCATTGATTTTTCTCATAATGCATTTTGGCCATAAATGTCACAAGAAGAGCAAAATATGGATGAAGTCATCTTAGGGTTGGGGGATTTTTCGCACACCCAACACAACAATTTTAACAAAACATTTTGTTTAATTCTTAAAAAACAAACCACAAATGACAAAGAAATGATTTAAAACAAGTTTTGCTTTCATTCATTATTTATTTTTATTTTCCTTGTGGGATTTAAACAAAACGTCCCCCTTAATTTTAAAGTGCAACAAAATACAAGCGTTGAAACGACAGCAAAAATATAACATCAGCAAACTTTCTACTGGCGCCAAAAATGTCCCATCTTCCAGGAAACTTATCTGAACTGCAGGAGGTCAGTGTTGGAAATGAAAGAGGAAACGACTTTTCATTAAAAAGCAAATCTGCAAACTACAAATGCCAATAAATCGATAGAATTGATGTATTGCCCATCCCTGTGTCATCTCAGTCATGTCAGACTTTATAAAATGTATTTTTCCGATATTATGAACTACACAAGCTCTCATTTTACAGGATTCAGTTTGATTTCAAGTCTTTGAGAGTAACAGGACAGTAGCGCTCATACATCGAGCATCATACGTGCACTTGTCATCTAATGTAATGGAAATATCTGACAATGCAAAGCTGTTTTTCACCCGTCTCAGTGACACACTCTTTCCTTTGGCTCGCCGTACTTGTGGTGAGACATTGTTTTGAAACTGTTTTCACATCAAAACAGTTCCACTTAATCTCGCTGTTCATCTAAAGCAGAAGTGGTAATTGTGTCGCATGTCTGAAGTCTGGACTTTTCATTTCATGAATCAACAAGTGTAGCTTAGCATAATCATACTGGGGCATGGTGCTAATGTGCTCCCCGCAGACGCTCACATTTGCTGTACTGGACGCAGCGTGTCCGCACGAGCAATTTTGGAGCAGATTACGAAAATGTTCTCGAGGCCCAGTGTGAGTTTGAACATAAAGTGTCCGCTTCACCACCAGGATAATGCATTTTCAGCGGGAAGCAAATTAGCTTGCGGGAGTTCTCCCATAGACACTGGTTGCCTTTCAGTATTTGATTACACTCACACAGACTGGTATTTTGTGAGCTGCAGCTAGTTCTTCTACAATGAAAAGTGGAAAAATGGTTTTACGCTGTATTTCCAGGGGCTACACAGCTCACAGTATGGATCACACAGTAACCCAGTAGATTAAGGTTAAGCCATAATGTTCAAATACAGCCATATTTTATATTTTATATTTTATATTTCATGATATTCAAATACAGCCATATTTTACTGGTGCAATATTCCACCTCAAACATGGAGAGAGGGTGAGCTCAAGTCTGTTAATTCTATCTAAATCCTCCTCTTGCCCCTTGATGATATTAATTAATACATGTAATTAACATGCATTTGTGTGTGTGTGTGTGTGTGTGTGTGTGAGCCGTTTAATCCACAGCAAATGCTGCCCATCAAAGAATATTAGGTTGACTGTAGGAGCCAAAAATTAGGACATTTTCACATTTGGTATAAAAGAAAAAGAATGTTGTATTTATAGGTCAACAAATTCAGTTTTTATGACACAAATATTTGTTTCGGAGCCCTGAAATGCTGTTTTCTTGTGTTTTCATATAGACAACCAATACGCTACTTTGGGAAAACAATGATGTCATAATCCCACTTGTTGTTTATCTCCGTTGCTGTTGTCCTGTTTTTCTTGTGTTTGGAGATTGTTTGGTCCATTTGCTTGATGTTAACTTTAATTTCCTTTCCTTGGTTGCCATGGCTTTTCTTCATTGTGTCTCTGTTTCTGTGATTGTGTACACAGAAGCCCTTAACTTGATGTGTTTTCATTTAAATGTATTATTACGGCAGATCAAATGGTTGATACATAACAAACGTGGCTTTATAAAGTCATTTATTGTTTTAACAAACTTGAACAGAATTCCGCTGTATTTTCTCCAAATAATTAGAAAATACAAATAAAATAAAACATCAGGTCCATATAGACCCTTTCATTGTATACAAACATTCCAAGTCTAGTAGCCTGTTGACTAGTTCCACTTCTACTAGTACTACTACTGCTACTAGTTCCAGGCCAAGTGTGTTTTCTCACCCCAATCTGAGCGTGCACATTTCTGTGATGTAGCTCTCAAACGGGTCTATAAAGTAGCCTGTCGGTCACAGACTTGCTCTTACGTGGGGTGTTCTCCAGTTAAGTTTGGCGAAGAGCTTTGCTATGACTCGCTAAATTGCTAACGTCTTCGCTGGGTGCTTTGCATTGACGTGGTAGGCTAAACTCGAGCTGCTTTGGTGGTAAGCTAACTCCTTCTTACTCGCAACTTGCATACAGAAACAGAAAAGTTAGAGATTAAAAATTAGATTAACGCAATTTAAAAACGTAACGTGCTAAATATTACTGTAATTGATTAATCGCAGTTAACGCGATAATTTGACACCCCTAATTGTAAAATATCAACGTCCTTTTCTACAGTTTTGGTATAGCAGCGCTAAAGCGCCATGTACAGGCCAGGCATTTAGAGTCCTTTTGGGGTTTTTACCTTGAACGACAAAGAAAAAGCTTGTTGACATTTATTGTTCCTAGGGTCTAAACTGTAGTATCACTCTGAAGATTGGTTGCTCTCCACAGTGGAGGCTCTACCTCACGCTGTTTATGTATGTCAAGTTCAAAGCTGCTCTAGTCAAACTGGGGCCCAGGGAATGTCAGCATGAGTAAGCACTTTAACCAGTGTTAACCAGCTGTTTACTCCTCTGCTGTCTCCCTCTCTTCCCACCTACTAACTGTGCTAACACGGACCTTGTGCATTGTACCGAGCTGTTTTATAATGCAGTCTCAAAAGGAGGTTTTGATTGCACAGTTATGTGCTATGAGATCCCATCTGCTCCAGTTCATCATCTATGATGACTTTGGCAGGCACTGAAGGGGAAACACAGGGCCTGAACCTCCCACCCCCACCCCCACCCCCAACTCCCACAATGAAATGAATGGTGTTCATTTGCTGTAAAGCCGAGAGCTTTGCTGTAAAGCTGCTTGGTGACTTGTCAGTGATTTAGTTGAACTTTAGGGTTTCATTTGAAGGAGTGAGCTTGTTTTCCACAACAGAGAGACAGAGGAGGGCAGACTGCTCTGATTAGGCACAGCCAAAGAGCTGTTGGCCATGCTCAGGGGGCTCTGGGGCAAAATGGGACAACTCACACTGTCAGATACAGAGGCCCAGTCAGGACTAAGATCCTAGTCACAATCAGCATTATCATCAACATCCTGTTAACTTGAACTTCAATTTAGTGTTGTAAGGTTTTGGTGTACAAAGAGATGATTTAAATATACATACACTCACTTCTCCTTTTGAGAATGACCTCCATTATTATTAGAACTTCCTGGTCAAGCAGCATGCTGCATGCTTGTTGGCTCACTGACACTGTTGAGATCATTTATTTTGGTATATACATTTGTTTTTAACCCTTGGTGGCCATGGTAAATTGCAGTGGGAATAACTCCTAATATGGACATGTTTAAAGGTTTATATATTCAGGCTTTAAAATTGTTTTATTTCCGTCTTATGCGTTGTTGAGCCAAATTCATTATATATCGCAGTTTTAGTATTTTTAATAGCACTGAACTGTGACATATTTCCAAATTTCACAAATACAATCCAATTTTCAACAGTTTGAGTACTTTTTGCTCAGGTGTGTTTATACAGTTGTGTTTATATCAGACTGTCTAGGTTGTGCTGAAAAAAAGGATATAAGACACTCTATATTGCACATTCCTATAGCCTCTGTATATACTGTACGTTTTAACATAGTAATGGAAAAAAGGCAGCCGAAATGCTCCGTGTTCTAAGGGTTAAACAGCAACCCTCGTTAGGTCGATACCACAAATGTATTGAGATTTGACACCCACTGACCCATTCTTTGGCTCCAACCTTCTGTATCCTTTCTTGTCCATTACGGAAATGGTCGCCAGTCTCTGGCTGCATATTTGCCAGTATATCTTGTGATCTTTAGGAAATTAGGTTGTAAATGCTTCCTTTAGGGTCTGTTTATATGGACCTTAAGTGGTACAGTTTGGTTTTGCGTTTCCCTTGTCAAATGTTGAGAAAGGCACCAGAATAAAATTATATGTGGAACATTATATCCCAGTTTCTGTTGGGGTACCAACCACAATGATGTGACCATTGTGGTTTACCTACAAGGTGGCGCTAGACGCACTGTAGGGAACATCGACTGTGTATTTCTGTGAAGCCATCTCTCAAACAAAGCCAGTCTTCTTCTTGTGATAAACAGCCACATGAAGAAGAGTGCTGGATGTCCTCCATTGTTGCTCTATGTTTACGGCATCATGTAGCTCTTCTTTGCGGAATACGCTTATGCTTATTACGTAAATAGCTTCATAATTTAATTTACGTATTCAGCCCACACACTCTGCTGTGGAAATGCGAGTCAGATCAGGGTTTACTGTTCCAAACCGCACCATGGGGAGCTGAATTGTATTGTACCACTTTGTGAAAATGAGGCTTCAGAGTCTTTTTGCCTGGCTGAATTTGTTTCCCCTCGCATCTTCTCAAATCTAATCTTTTCCGGGTGACAATCTGTAATTTTAATCATACATTTAAAAGCCAGTGGAGCATCCACAATTTCTAAATCTTTGTCTCCCTCCCCACAAACATTGGTTTCGCTCACCGGGCGTTGCTACATGATGTCTCAAATGAATGAGAAATGAATAAAGCTTGGGTGGACGTTACCTGGCTGAAGAGGGAGTTTACGGCAGGATAATGGTGAAGAAAGCTACGTTAAGAGATGGCTCCATCCACGTTCAATACATAGACTTTATGCACTTTGTTAGAAATCCTGCATTTTTAACTTTTCACGGACGTTTTGTTGTCTTCAGTGAGACAGATATCATGACGTATTGCTATATGATTGTCTTGCGATATATTGATTATCACAGAATCGTTGTAGCGTGACATCATTGGTATCGTCGTGGACCATGTATCGCGTATCGTGAGGTATCCTGTTGTGATTCCCATCACTAGTCACATGTCAACAACAGGATCACTTGTTCTCACAATATGGTGTAAGTGACACATCCCCAACTACTAAACTAATACAGTTGTACATACTGTACAATAGCATCTGTTTTGGACCAGTGTACACACCGATGCGAAATGATATTATAGGGATGAGTCGATACGATGCTAAGTCGACACTAAGATGGATAAATAGGACAGAAAAAATGTAAAGTTCAATACAATCCAAAAATACTATACACCGCATGCTTCACTATGCACAGACTGTAACAATGACAGCAACATTTTAGCTGAGTCATGTATCGGACCGATATTGGTATCGGTGGATAATCCAGTTTGTGATATCATCCCCATTCCATTATAGCAGGAAAAAGATTATACTCATTGATGGCTTGAACAGAGAATGATGTTGTACTTTTTGTGTCTGTGCGTACGTGAATCCATTCTTATTCTGCTTGAGTCCATTAATTCTGCTGGTAATGGCCCGCATCTCTCTTCCTGAATCTGCTCACACACAGATGAGGCTTGTGGTTATTATTAGCTGCTGACATCAATCTATCAACAGTTCAGACTGGGAACCACTTTACTCATCCTGTATTTACTTAACATACTTAGTGGAATCCAATAAAAGTTCTCTTGGGTTTGACAGATGAAACGAATCAACCAAGCACATAAAAGACCTGAAATATTCGATGACCGTCTTTGTTTGTGTTTCAAAAAGAGTCAGACATAGACGTAAGAGCCGGAGGGACATTTTATTTCCACATGAAGCCCTCTGGCCCCGCGTGAGCCACTACAACTGTCATGGGCTTAGACTTCATAGTTGTTGTGCTGCATCCTCCAGGGTTTCCATAGATGCAGTCCTATGAGGATTAGTAGAGTCTATTATTGAGGGCAAAACTAAAATGTAGAGCCACACACACACACACACACACACACACACACAGCCAGAAATGTAAATCAAAATAAAGGTAATGTTGTAAAATGTAAAATGGATAGGCACTACCTGTTGCACATTAATGCACATTTTGGCAGCTCCACAATCAGCCCTGCAACATGATACACTGTAGGCCATTATGGGCTTAATCGTTTCAATTTCACATTATGTAACAATCAGCTCTTGAATTCAATTCTAACAAATAACACATTCATACAGAAATGTTTGTAGGAAAAATATTACTATAGTCGCTAAGAAACAGAAACCACAAACTGCTGTCCTCGGATAACGTATCATCGTTAATAAATCACCTTCAAGCCGTAGCTCGCCATAGAAAGCATTAAGTTCTCAAAGTCCAATGGTTTCCGCTTCAGTTATGTGCGTTCCCGTCAGAGGCGTGCAATTCTCGGCAGGCACGCAGAACTCGGAATCACACCGGCATAACACCAGCGCTCCTCCGCTGGGCGCTGTGTTCTCATCAGTGGGTAATAATGTACACGAAAGAGAGCCACACTCGATCCCAATCAAGTTGACAGACCTATGTTTCTGGATGTAACATTATTACATTTGAGTAATTGAATTACGAGTCATTGTAAATTGGTTCAAACTTAATTTTTGGAAAAACTGACAGTCTTTATAGATCTATACAGTAATAATATTCTTGTCTATTTGAAAATTGGGTATTGTGTTTATATTAATGACATTTGTTTCTCTCTTTCTGTATTTCAACAATTTCTATGTTTTTTAAGCTCAAGTTTTAAGACCATAAATAATAGTTGTTTCCTTTAATTTTGCATTAATTGATATAATCAGCAAGCAACAATTACTAAGTTATAATTCAGACAATTGAAATCACATTTTATTGGCTAAATATCGATAGCAAAATATTATTTTTTGCCAATATCATAGGGTAGCCTGTGGCCAAGTGGAAAGGGAACTTGGCTTGTAAACCACCAGGTCGAAAGGGCTGGGGTACCCCTGAGCAAGGTACCCAACCCCAGAGAATAATTTCCCTAAGGGGATTAATAAAGTATCTAAAATATAAAAAATATGACCCACCCCTACTATACACAGAAGTGCACACACACACGTTCGACATTCATTCAGGTGGACTTGCTTTTTGCTTTTTGTCCCCACATGGAAGACAATGTGACTGTGTAAACAGGTTTAGTTCCCCACAACATTAGTCATACCTGGACCCACACATACAGTCAGAAATTGTCAGTTTGTATAATTTGCATACAGCTGGTGGATGTGAAATTGGGTCACGTGTGGTCACAGGAGAAGCTTGACTTGACACAGACAGGTGTGTACAGTTACAGTTGTAGCTGTGTACTTGTGACATCTTTGAACTGCGCCCTTGATAACAGGTTAAAGGTTTTATGTCCTTGTTGGACATAAAAGGAAACTAAAGTTTACTGTCAAAAACACTACATTACTTTATTTTATAAGTCCTGTTGGAAAATAAGCAAATAACCCAATTGTGGGGGTCTTTAAAGAAATGAAGTGCATACATCCATGGAGCTTTGTGCTTTTAAACACAGTTTAGAGCAGCATTAAATAATTATTGCATGTTGAGAGGAGACAAGGTGATAATAATGAACTGCAAAAACAATCCAATTTTATTTATATAAAATCACATTATTGAAATGTTTATAATTATTTAAATTGTAGACATTATTAAGAGCAGAGAAACCCAACAGTTCACACAATTACATCAGTGGAGAGAAAAAACTCCGTCCTCCTTTGCAGCTGTGTGCCAAGACAGGTTGTGGTGAAAGGAAAAATGGGGGACAGAGGAGAGGTGAGGTAGAGACAGACGAGAGAGAGAGCAGGAGCAGATATACAACAATTGTATCAGGTTGTATCAGTTTAGACAAAACAGTTCTGAGTCGGTGGCTAACCTTGACTGTTTTGCATCCCTGTTAACGCCGCTCCACTGCAGACCCTTGTTTTTTCTCCTCTGGTGGAGACCTTCTTTGAGGGGTCCTGAGGCTTTTTAGGTTCGGTAACGTTCAGCGTTTCTGAGCCATGGTTGCAGCTGCTGTGTACTGGCAACCGTTACCAGCTGTGTTATTGGGTGGGTGGTGCAGCAACAGACCAAAACAAAAAAAGAGTTTGCTGCCCACACGTAAACATTCTTTTTTTTTTACATCCTGGCTGCACCATTTTTATCAGTGAAGACAGTGTTTCAATTTAATATGTTTCCTTAATCTACGATGATGTCTTAATATAATACTTGTCTTCTTACATACACAAGAGCAGTTTTGTTTAGAGCTCTGCAGAGAGAAGGGTAGGTTGAGAGAGAGAATCATCCAGAGAGCCAGTGGTTTGTTCCGGTGTATGCGTGTGCAATTTATGTTTTACAGAGTGCTGACCTGGTTAAAACATGGTCTGTGGGGGAAAGTCAAATAAAAGAGTCCTGAAGTGACTGGAGCTCTAAGAGAAATGAAAAATGAAACCTTGCTGCACATGAGAAGCATGTGACAGACAGGACATTGTTGTGAATGTTCAGTTTAACCTGTTAAACCAGTTGGGCGCGACAGATAAGTGTGTGTGTGTGTGTGTGTGTGTGAACATTGTCAGCAGGCGGTGTCACATGTGTACATAAGAATGACTGAATGAGCCTGTTGAGCAAGTGAGAGTGTGAGGGATGATTTCACCGGAAGGTGAGGATTATGACGCGGGTGTACATTGACCATGTGGTGCTATGGTTCCGTCGTAATGTGTTAATGTTTAAACCACAGTTTCTGCTATATTGTCACTGTGTGTGTGTGTGTGTGTGTGTGTGTGTGACATGGCCACTGTGTGAGCCTCTAATATGAGTGACCATGTCTGCCATGATCACAATCACGTATCTGATCACGAGGGCCGTGCCCCAGACATTCACAGCACTATATTGTTAACCCCTTCCTAACCAATGAAAAAGCTGAGTAAAATACTGGAGGGAAGTATTTCATTCTCTCTCTCTCTCTCTCTCTCTCTCTCTTTCATGTGTAAACAGATACACACGTGTGGAATCAGTGAGAGGATTTTCATATCGTAAGATACCTCTGTTTTTGCTATCTAATTCACAGTTTTGCTTTGATAGAAAGTGTATGCAAACTAATAGAAAGTTTTTGCTCTCTAATAGAAAGTTTTTGCACTCTGATAGATTTTGCCCTCTAACAGAAAGTTCTTGCACTCTCATTGATAGTTGTTGCATTCTTATTGATAGTTTTTGCACTCCAATTAATAGTTTTTGTACTCTGACTGATAGTTTTTGCATTCTTATTGATAGTTTTTGCACTCCAATTAATAGTTTTTGTACTCTGACTGATAGTTTTTGCACTCTTATTGATAGTTTTTGCACTCCAATTGATAGTTTTTGCACTCTGATTGATAGTTGTTGCATTCTTATTGATAGTTTTTGCACTCCAATTAATAGTTTTTGTACTCTGACTGATAGTTTTTGCACTCTTATTCATAGTTTTTGCACTACAATTGATAGTTTTTGTACTTTGACTGATAGTTTTTGCACTCTGACTGATAGTTTTTGCACTCTGATTGATAGTTTTTGCACTCTTATTGATAGTTTTTGCACTCCAATTGATAGTTTTTGTACTTTGACTGGTAGTTTTTGCACTCCAATTCATAGTTTTTTGCACTCTTATTGATAGTTTTTGCACTCTAATAGAACATTTTGCAGTCCAATAGAGTTATTGCACTATAACAGAGAGTTTTTGCAGTCTAATAGAAATTATTTGCACTCAGTTTGTTCTCCGCACGATCTGTGTGTACTGTCCATCGCAAACATGGTAGATAACAGTGCGTGAGAGCTACTAAAAGTAATGCAAGGTTCACAGCATGTTGAGCTAATAGTAGCGGCCAATGAGGTGCAGGAGATGCTAATGTGCCTTTTTCATGCGTGAGTGTTCTGTCACTTTGATATAGATGGATGTGTGTTGCAGGAGGGCTCTATAGCTCAGTGGTAAGAGCACTGCTCTCGTAAAGCAGGGGTCGTGAGTTCAATCCTCACTGGAGCCTTTGCCTGTTTCTGCTCCAGGGCAAATTTTCTTAATATCCCTTTGGGCTCAATAAAGTATTTTTATCTACATTCTGTGAAACAAGGTCATTGTGACCTTACATGCCTCTGAATGTATTAGTGGAAAAATTCCTAGCATCTCTGGCAACAACAGCAATTTAGAGTCAACAATAAAGTGATTAGAACACGGTGGTTAAAGGTCAACGGTGCTTTGATCTCACACTACATATTTCTGCCTATGTACAAATCTGTGCACTGGTTATGACCAGTTTTTAGACGAATAAATAACTGAAGTGATGACATTTTACATCCAAAACAAATCCGAGGCCACATCTTAAAAGTCTCTTTTACTCAGTGCTGATGTGCTTCATTTCCTGCAGCTTGACAGCTTGGTGGAAAAAATAAAAGCACAGGGTTTAAATTGTAGTTGGCTGTTGCACCAAACACTGATTCCAAGTGCAGCAAATAATGATTATTGTTCATTCATCTGTGGATCATTTTCTCAATTAAAGGATTTTGGTCCACAAAATGGCAGAAAATGTTGGGAAATATTGGCCTGTGCTTTTCACAAACCCCGAAATAATGATACGGAGCAAATAAACTAGAAAACATTCACATTGAAGAATCTGAAAAATCTGAATACCTGTTATAATTATTGTAATAACACTCAAACTGATTCATCGATTATTATTATTATTATTTATACAATGATCAACATTTCAATTTCAACCAGAGTTAGCATTGAGCTAATTTTCCATCTGTAGTCACTTGGCTTTATATATATATACGACAATACAACACAATACAGGTGTTACAATGCTATAACAACACAATTCCAAGTACTATCACGAATAAGTCTTATCAAGAAGCAGCACACAGATATGATAGGTTTATTATTTATGATTGCAAGTTTGGTTCATTTTAATCTCATCTTTTAAGTTTAGTTTTAAAAACTGAATAGTTTGTACTTTCTCTTATACAAACAGTAGTTCAAGGCCCTTGGTGAGAAGACTGTTTGCCGTCGCAGTCTCACACTCCTCCACTCTATTATAAAAATACTTGCTATAATGTTTCAGTACCAAAGCCAGAATGTTATGGTTTCAGGACAGAAACTCTGCCTCTGCTGCAATAACACAAAAACGCTTTGTGTCTTCCTGTAGGACCTGATCAACACGGCTGCCAGCACCTTCTTTTTTGTCTTGTCATCTCTGGTGTTGGCCTGCATGAACCACAACACTGGAGCTGAAATAGCAGCAGTGGTGAGTCGTCAAAACCGAGCAGTCTGGTTTGTTTTTGTTCCTTTTATAATCTTCTACCAAGGCATTTTATAAAAGATGTGCATATGAAGCAGGAGTCATTCCTGTTTTTTGAATCTCTATTTTAGCCTATTTATGTTATTATCATTATGTGCACAGATCTTTGGCTTCCTGGTGACAGCCGTTTATGGAGTAAACACCTTCCTGGCAGTGCGGAAATGGCGCCTAGGCAACGGCTCTCAGCGGGCACCGCAGAGCAACGACTACATGAGAGCGCGCACCGCGTCGCGCGGGGAAATGGAGGCACGGTCTGATCTGGCATGAGCGCGAGCACGCAGAAAGACTTCAGAGAAAGCAGAGACTCCGCTCCCTTCAGAGCAGTAACTGCTCCCCACGCGCTTTTGACTTCTCATCACTCCGCTCCAGCTGTGCTGTCTGTTCAGTCACTGACTAAATCTTTCATTTCATAGCCACAGATGAGCTCTGTGACTGTTTTCTCTTAAAACAAATCCACACACCTTTTGTAAAGAAGCGAAGGATGACTTCCACAAAGAGCCAGCAGAGGTTGACTTTACCCTACATGTGCATCAGCTCCTGCCCCGATGAGGGTGTCGATGTTTTGTGTTTCACTGTGAATGCAGCAGAGTAGAAGAGGATCGGCTTTCGTACAGTTTGCTTCTATCACGCTGCTCTTTATATACCCTGTGGTCACAAATGTGATTATAGAACCGGGACGAAAACAGAGTCGGAAACAAACCGGCAGGAAAACGGACGCACCTTTATCTTTCTGCTTCTATCTGTGACCAAGGCTGACATTTTAGTCCCAATCATACACATGCCTTTAACGTGACCTCTCGTGCCCTATTAGAAACCACGAGGTGTGTTTGTATGCGGTAACGACGTCTTATCGACACTGACCTGGCCAAGTCTGCAGCCTAATGCAACCAAACAAACAGGAAACAGAGATTTGTAAACTGTTCGCTCACCGCACCAAACTCCATAGAGAAAACCAGCGATTTCACACCACAGTACTCGGGGGGTTAATAATCCACTGCTGCCTCCTTCAGTAAGTTAGAATATGTTATGTTGTGACTTCGGTGTTTGAAGTCCTTTATTCCAATTGACCTAAGTGACACAAACTGACCAAATCAGGCAGCAGTAAACCAACAGCTCCTGTGTCAACACAAGCTTAAATTGTTGATTTTCTCCATGGACTTTGGTGCAGGAGAGTGAGTGGTTTGCAAACTCAGTTTCCTACTGGAGAAGGCTATTCGATGGATAACGCAGCGACCATGTTCTTAAGATATTGCAGATTTGTGTTATTAAGTGTTAGTAATTTGTCAAATATCATATACAGCCACACTTGGACAAAAAACCTTAACTGTCCCTTTAAGATCAGTAACAGTACAGGGTCAATGACTGCTATAAATACAGGAAGTACAACACAACTTGATAAAATGTGTTTTAATGAGACCAAAGCTTCTTTTTTTTTTAACTATTAATTACTCCATTAATTTTATAACAGCTTGTGTGTGACCATTCAAAAAAAAAAAAATGTCCACTAGCCTTTGAAAATACTACATTTTGACATTTGTGTTAAGTCAACACTGTGAACCCGGAGGTTATATAATGAGGTGACTGGTTGTCATGTTACTACGTTAACGGCACATTAACGAGACGATTGCCTGCCAGGAGTGACAACATGACAACATTTAAAACACGCTTTTCATTTACAGTCTTTGTTATGTGTGGTTGTTTTATTTCCTTTTATTTTGTTGTTGAATCATATCTGATAATCCTGTTTTCCTTCTGATATCTGACCCAGTGATTTTTCACTCGTGTCCGAGAATCATGTCAGACACGCTCCTTCTCTCCTTGATTACTTTTTAAAAAAATGATGTAAATGAACTCACAGGGTGCCTCAGCCTGAACAACTGTATATGCCTTCTCAATCTCTGATGATCAATGATAGAGAATGATGCTTCAAATGGAATTTAATTTGAAAAGAAAGCGATGGACCATTTAGCAACATTTAACTCTATTTAACTCTGTACTTGGTTCAGTTAAATATCTGTGTGTGTGTGTGTTAGTGAGTGTTATCACACATTTCATGTATTATACACTCTGTCGTTCCACTTTGCAGGTGTTGTGAAGTTCGCGGCTAACTCGAAGTTGCACGTTGCAGCTGATTATCCCTCACCTCATCCTCGTGTATTGTAGAACTCGAGCTGCAACTTGCAGGTTTGGTCCATAAAACGTCCGAAAAACGTTGATCAGTGCGTGTCAATCCTGGAAATGAAGATGCTCTCAAATGTCTTGTTTTGTCCACAAATCAAAATGATTCAGCTTTAAGAAAATATTCACATTTAAGAAGCTGAAACAATCAGAAATCTTGTTTTAATAATGAAAAAAGCGATTCATCGAGTACTCTCACACCTACGGTCATTATAGAGTGTCCAATTTATCATGCATACGGTCCTACTTCTGATATTCAATGAAAATTATTTTACCTACATTTTACACACTGCACCTTTAAAATAAAAATCCCACATTCCTGTAGTTTTTTTTTTAGGATGAAGGACTAAATGAAATGTTATTGTGTTTACATTGTGCCGATGTGATGAATCGGCACATTTTTGTTGTTGTTTTGCTTTGTTTTGCTTTTATTGAGCAGGTTCCAACTCGACTCGATGGCTCCACCTCCTGGTTTTTATCTGAAATGCAATTCTGTGTCGGTGACTGTGCTGAAATGACACAATGACATAATTACAACAGATATATCTATATATAGATATAGCTATATATAGTGTTCCAGTGCTCAGTGACTGAAAAGACAATCACATGTGTATATTTATATCCGCCACTTGGATGAGCTTGTTTTTGAGTGATGCTATAACAATCGTTACACACGTGTACCGTGAGAATATAACCTTACCTTTAACGGTTTGTTTTTTCCAGCAGCTTTTTTTCTCCACGTGCGACAGAACTATTATAGAAAAAAAATGTGTATTTATGAGAGAGAAAGAACAGAGCGGTTTGTGATCCGGGAAAGTGTAGACTGTGTGAGTGAAATTAGAGATGAGTGGTGTTCTTCTTCTTCTTCTTCTTCTTCTTCTTGTCGTTCCTTTGAATCATGGTGTGCTGTCGCTGTAAATGATTTCAACAATGATGTGTGCTACAGCACGGAGTGGTCAGGACTCGGTTGATTTTTGTATTTAAAAAAAAAAACCTTCTCACTTGGCTTCACGTTGGTTTGTATTGAAAATCTGAATAAAGTGATTTGGAAATGATTGAAAATAGCTTTTTATTTTTCTCCACACGTGTTTAATAATACAAAATAATGATATTTTACCCACAATAATTCACCAAGCAGTTGATTTCATCTTGACTGACGTAGTTAAACGCATAGCAAATGAGTTTAGCTGAATAAAAAAGATTAAAGGTCCAATGTGTAAGAATTAGTGACTGGTTTATCTGTTTGGGCTCATATGGAAACATGGCAGCGCTACGCATTTGCTACATTGTGCCTAGGAAAAATAGACACAAAGACAAATATTTATTGCTAAATATGCTAAATGGAAAGACTCAGTTTCATTCTCAGTCTAGAAGTAGAAAAATATACTAAATCTGGGATGAAATGGATCATATACTCGTACATATACACTGAAGATGTTGGCTTTATATACATCGAGAAATGTGTAAAAATGTACTGCAATTTGAAATCTGCTGTGTCTCCCGTAGACCACATGTCTACGGGAGAGTATTAAGGCCACTTGTAAAAAATAAAACATCATGAACACTGAGATTAAAGTCAAAATTCTGGCCACATGTAAAAAGAAAAGAAAGAAAGACATGTAAAGAAAACACTAGACTGTGGCGCTAATACTCTGCCGTACGTGTCTATTGTTCAATGTTTAAACAAATTTCTTTTTAAAAAGTCGAAAAATAAAAATGGCTGCCTCTGCTAATTCTAATGCTTTCTCAACAAATACAAAACAATTGCTAATTGTTGAAATGATTATACACTCATTCAAAGAATAAACACTCTTAAATGTTACCCACTGGACCTTGAAATGTTCTTTTATATGCGCAATTCTTTATCTATTTTGCAGGAAAAGCATCCGTTCACATCTTTTGCATTTTGCTTTAGATCTGGGAACATTTTTCATGTTAAATTCCCCATTTATTAATACGCACCGTGTGCATATTGTTACCATTTAACACAAACTGTTTTATTTAAGGCACTTCGATATCCCAACGAACAAAACTGTCTAATTGAAGGCACAGTGATGACGGTATCTATCGCCACTTTGTTGTGTAAATCGCTCACAGCAGTTGAAATCCCACATGAAAACTGTAAATTTTACATTTACAGTCGCTTCTCAGTAGAACTGAAGCGGCAAACATTTAGCAAGAAAAGCAAGAAAATATGGCGTTCATTACACACAATAATTTACATATTTGATATTTTACAAAACAAAAAAGACATTATTAATTCACACACAGCAGACAGGCAGCGACGCCCTCACACTTTGGGCTAACTGAATTGGTTTGAAAAACACACGGTCATCAGTGTTTTTAACCTAAAAAGCTCTCAACCAAAAACACTGATGATCTCACAATGAAATGACCCAGAGAAAGTTGCTTTGAAATCTGACTTTTTACAAAAATATGACAACAGGAGGAAGCTCCAACAGCTTTTAACCTTAATTCCTCATCTTTTTTTGCCAGAAACACACATTTATGAACCAGTTTATCCTAAATGTTTTGGTTGCTGCTGCTTTCACTGTCATATGATATGGTGGGAAACTTTATGTAGATGTACATCTTTTAGCCCATAATTAAAATTTCAACGTGAACTTCACATCCCACTTTCCAAATAATATTGATTTTGGAATAAAAAAGTGACAGCCCCAATAAGGAAATACTATCCTCCATTGATGTAAGGAAAACACACACTCATGAGCACATGTTTAACGTGGTTTACACATCTTTGTTAACTTGACTAGTGGTAATCCTACACATTTATTCACCGAGGACATTAAAGTGTTCACTGTGTCTGTAATGAAGGTCACAGTGCGTCGGTCATTGTTAGTCTTTATGTCAGATTTACAAACGATCTCACACGTCCATACAAACAATTTCACAGCTTAATGACAATTAAAGGTCCAGTGTGTGAGAATGAGTGACATCTGATGGTGAGACTGCAGATTGCAATACACGGTGGACTCTTCCAAATCACTCTACAACAGCATCACGGTATTATGGTATACACAAAAGATGTTCTTCTTCAGTACAGTAAGCTTTGGCTTCACAATGTATGTATACTACATTTCTGCCTATAAACCCTCCAAAATGTTACATACTGGACCTTTAACTTAACAGGTTGATAATAGTACTTCAAAATGAGTGGCTCCCAAAGTCTGGGTCAGGACCCACAGATGGGTCACGGGAGATTTTTTTTGCCCCCCTCACAAGTAGCTGAATTTCCCCAAAATTTCAGGCAAGATTTGCAAGTATATGTTTTAAATAATGTGCATAAAAGGAAGTTGTAATTCACTCAATGGATTTTGTGATTGACAGTTCTGTAAAAAATTGCCCCCCCCATAGAGAAAGTTTGGAAAACACTGTGAGAAAGTAAAAGTAAGTTACTATCGGCATATTTGTCACATGGCTTTAAATTCCTGCGTGAAACGTTCAGCAGAAGAACGTCAACATCCAAGTTCTTCACCGTTAAACATATTTTGGCTCCAGCAGAAACTAAACAGAATGCAGCAAAGTAAAGCAACACTATGCAAGATTTTCCTCTAAAAGAAATAACAGCTTTAAAATGATGCTGATGCTCACTGGGTTCTATTTGTCATTAAGTTTGTTGAGTGGGTAGAAACACTTCATTCCATGCATGACTACGTCGTTTAAAAAGACGACTGTCCTTGTCCCAGTGTCCCAGTGATTTAAGCTTGTTAGCATTAGGTTGTTTCTGGTTTAGCATGCAGCTAGTATAGTTGTTCGCGTGTTAAGCGCCATTCCAAGTCTTCCTACCATCTATGAACCTTGAAATATGCAGTTCCTTAAGCTGATAGAACATAAAACATCACTGTTGTTTATCACCAGCTTCTTAGCCCGGGGCGGGAACTGCTCCGACTCCCTGGGTGTTGGTTTAAAGAACGAGAATTTCAATTTAGAACAATTTCAGTCAGACAAACATGTATTTTAAAAGTCTGCTTTTAGTCAGACTAACATATTAATACATTCTTTTTTGTTAATGTAAGAAGTGTGTAACTTAGTGAGCTTAGCTAGCAACTGAAACGGCCAAATTAGCAATGAGGCCTAGCAAGCTCTGAACCCAGATTTGTTTGCTCCAATGACATGCAGCATATCCAGCAGAAGTTACATAGTGTTGCTTTAATTACAGTCAGTGTGACCTGAATGTGATCGCCCACAGTGGACAGTATTAATGTAACCTTGTCGTGGGTAGAAAACCAGCAGCTTCGACTGCAAAAGGTTCACTTTGTGTCGGCTGGTGAGGATCCGTCCTGGTCTCAGTCTGAGTCGGAGTCTGAAGAGTCATCTGGAAACAAAGGTGACGAAACACAAGGAGTGTTTACTTCTTCATGGACCAGATGATGAATCAAAGTTTGGCGAGTGAAAGTGTATCGTCTCACTCGAGACTTATGATTTAACAGAAAGTAGTTCCGGGTGATATTTAAGTGAACATTGTACAAACATTGAGTGAGAAAATCAATACACTATATATTTCATATGAACGTTCACCTTGCTGTCTTGACGGCTCATCCTGTGTGTCATCTCTTTGCTTCAGGAAATCGGCCAGCTCATTAAAGATGAGGTAAAAATCCAGAGCGAACACGATGGTGGCGATGAATCCAAACACCTGAGGAAAGAAGAGACGACACGAGGTGACACGAGAAACAAAGAGTTACAACAACGATGATGATGATGATGATGCTGACTGTTTATATAAATATTTCATGTACCGCAGCAGCCTTAGAAGGCTCATCCACATATTTGGACACTGCGATGATGGAGATGATGAAGAAGGTGATGGAGGCAGTCACACATCTCATGAAATCCTGCGTGAGACAGAGAGCAACACAAATGACTCAACTTTATCATCATCTCGTTTCTACAAAAGGTGACTGTCACTGTGTGAGGCCCTGGAAGCTGAATTTTTAACATATATAAGGTGTGATGAATTTGACTGTCCCCAAGAACAAAACATTTTTAATCCAACATGGAGATTGTGGCCCCTGCAAGGATCAATTCAACAACAGGTGAGAATACTTTTATTATTCTGAAGGGCAAAGACAATGAAAGGCTCCAGTGAGGATTGAACTCACGACCCCTGCTTTACGAGAGCAGTGCTCTTACCACTGAGCTATAGAGCCCTTCCTGATATTTGGCTTCTGATTTTGTGTCAGACTCCACAAAACCAATTCCTGGTGATGGTCAGACTTTTTGTCTCCTTTCAATCTTCACTTTGGATGTTGAAATTTAAGTTGTCTTGATCATTATAGGAATTGAACCCATGAAAAAGTCATCTTTTGGTGGACTCAGTCTTCATGCTCTTACTCTGAATTTTTTGGTTTCTCATCTTGGGTCAGTATTTTACAAAAATTTAACCGTTAAATTACAAGGACAAACTGTTTGATCATTCATCAGTTAACTTATTTCATGTGATCCTCTATCCCTGTGGGGAAACACCACCAGCGCTGAAGGTGGTCCAGTGGACAAGAACGTTCCATCGCTGCTCACAACATTGTGGGTTCAAATCCCGCTGGAGGTATGTTTCTACGACTGTATGTGTGTGTCTCTGTCTGGGTGTTTACAAAACCAAACTCAAAGCTCTCAAAGCCAAACAAGATAACTTCAAAAACCCTAACACAAGCTAAAAGTCTCCGTTGCATGCCTGCGTTCGTCCGTTGCGTCCTTTCAACGAGGATTTCAACTTCATCATCAACGACCTTGTGATAATGGGAGAAATGCTCTAGGCTTGAAAAAGACTCAAAGGACTTTTGTCAATAAAGATATGAGATGTCTAATGAGCAAAGAAATTTTGATAAAATAGGGAAAGTTTTCAGTTTTTGACGTGTGACATAAAAAACTATAAGACTATATGACTTTTTTGTCACATTTTGGACGACATACGAACTATGCTATGACTAATTTGACTAATGACTAATATAATATACTATGACAAATTTGACTGATTTTGGACAACATACTATACTATGACTTTTTTGGGTGATTTTAGACAACATGCTATACTATGACTTTTTGGACGAAATACTATACTATAACTTTTTTTGGTGATTTTGAACGACATACTATATTCTCGCTGCAAGGCGAGAGTGCTAACCACTGCACCACCGTGTGACCTTTATTGCAAGGAGTGATATTGACAAAATTCACTGTACATGCACCTGGTTTCCTCTACTGCTCATGCTCGTAACTCTTACATGATCGTAACTCTTACCAGATAGAGATCATAAGGGGGTGGAGTGGCTCAGTGGTTGAGACCGGTACCCTGTGTGCGAAAGACATCATAGTCGCAATGGTCGCAAGTTTGATTCCACCCCTGGCTGATTGTACTCAATTCAATTGTAAGTCGCTTTGGATAAAAGCGTCTGCTAAATGACATGTAACATGTAAGATCGTAACTCTTATAGGGTGCAGTCGCTTTTTGGCAGGTCCTGCCGAAAAGTGACTGCACCCTATAACTCTTTATTGCAAGGAGCGATATTGACCAAATTCACTGTACATGCACCTGGTTTCCTCTACTGCTAATGCTGAAAAGATAGAGAATGTAAGCCCTACCAATCCAGAGTTATAGGGTGCAGTTGCTTTTTGGCAGGTCCTGACTGCAGCGACGCTTAAGGAGACGGCTGGGACCATGTCCAACTTTTACTGCCTCGGTCTTGGTCTTGTCTCTGTCTCAACCCCTCAAAGTATTGGTCTTGTCTTGGTCTCCACCCCTTAAAGCCTTGGTCTTGTCTTGGTATCGATACACTGTGGTCTTGGTCTCAACTTGGTCTCGGTTTAGCTGGTCTTGATTACAACACTAGTAGACAATGAATGAATGAACGGATACTCATAAAGTAAGTGTTTCCTGTCTTAGCAATGAAGAATCACACCTGGTTTCAACAAGATAGAAATAGTAAGACACTTAAAGGTCAAATGTTTTAAGCAGAATCCTCCTTAACAGTTTAAATCCTATACCATTAGAATCCAGTTAAATGTTTGAAACTGTATTATGCTTAGTTTAACTGTGCTATGCTTTTATTTTTATACATTTTTTGACCCTTTAATCTGCGAACATGTCTCATATTAAGAGATATCCGCAGGGAAATGTGATCAAATGGACAAACACAATTACTTAGGTTTACTGTACAAATGTGTGTATAAAAACTGTATTTTACCAAATGAATCTTTTATTCTCTTTAACGTTTCCTTTTTTTTTTACTTTCATGTGTACTTGAACAGTGGCGGTGGCAGCAGGGTCTGCAGGTTACGTCTGAAATGAGACCAAACAAACTGTGAGTCCAAGACGGCAGTGACAGAGGATGTATGAGGCAGTCGTCTCACCGCGAGGGTTCAGAGGAGAACTTGGTGTGAAAAGTTGAATTATTCATCAGACGTCATTGCCATTCTTTCCTGCCGTCAAATGACAGGTGTGTGTGCGTATAGGGCATGTGTACCTGGATACATGCACACACTAACCAGGAAGGGTGGGAGGTGCTCGAGGTTGAGAACAGGTAATTTGTTCCGAGCTGTGTGTGTGTGTGTGTGTGTGTGTGTGTGTAGAGAGAGGCCTCGTTAGCACCACAAGTGTATGGCTAAATTAGTCTTGTGGATCCATCCATCACACCTGCTCACGGCCGCCGCAGCTGTCACTAAACTCACGTCTGTCTGTCTATTCCATGAACCCTGTATACGCTGTGTTCCGTATGTGGCTGCACGTTTCTCTTCTTAAAGAAATAACACATAGACAGTCACTGGATGTTCAAAAAATAATTAGAATGACAGAGTAGTCGTGCTTGATATAAGTAGTAGTGTCAGCTATGGCTGTTGGAACTACAGTACATTTCAGAGTGAAGTATTTTAAAATTTTATTTTACTACTTTGATTTAAGTACCCAAAATACAAATTTGACACGTAAAGCCATTATTTCTGTCTCTGGGGGCCCAAGGCAAAGACAGACATTGGGGGGCCCTCTCTGTTTGAATCACATCACAGTCTCCGTCTCAGTCAGTCATCGCAATCTCTCATCGAAGTACAACCGACCTCATGTCAGTTTTCCAGTGGGGGCCGCCTCCCAATTTGGGGGCCCTGAGCAACTGGATACATGTATCATTGGTCCATTCATTTTTCGAAATGATGACAAACTGTTTGTTTGATAATGAACTCCCGTTTTGTCCAGTTTTGATTTAACTAATAACAAAAACTGCCTGCGAATCAACACAAATTTATATTTTTATGCTATGTCATAAGTTGGAAAGATATTCATAGAGGGCTATCAAAGTGGATCTAAGGCCAAGCTGCACTCACAGCACCCCCTGCTGGATACGTATTAATGATTTTGGTTTCTCAAACAGGTTTTTATGTCTCAAAATACAATTTTAACCTCAGATATCCTGATTTTGGATTTAACGTGACAGCCCAAACCAACACCAACTTCAGCTCCCAACAGGAAAAGGCCGACTAATGAGGAGATAAAGTGGCAAACATAGACTTGAGACAGTGTATATCAAGCAGGCAAAGTCTTAATTAGGTGAGCCTTTTGTTAGGTGGCTAAAATCGGCTTTTCCTGGAGTCCCTGCTGGCAGCCATATTATGTTCTTCAGACTGTGCCTGCGTGGATCCTACACCTTCTAATTGCAGCTGTATGTAAAACAACCACACTTCAAAAAAGAAAAAACTGTGAACTATCGCTTTAATGCACCAATCCCAATCAACACCAAATTAATAATGTGTTCATTCTTGATTGCAAGTGCACTAAAAGTATACCTGTGACAATTCAGTTATTTTGATTTATCTAAAAACCTTTACCTTAGTATCTAAATATTGTTTCAACAATAATAGCAGCTAATAATTACAATAATGAATGCAAAATTAATAATTACAACTTGTTTAAACGGAATCCTATGAACAATTTTAAAGATATATGATATATATAAAAGCTTTTAAATGATTTTAATATTATATATTAATAGTTAAAACTAAATGAAATCTGGTTTTTTTTTACTTATTTTTATCCAAACTGACAAATCACAACAATGCCTTAATCAATACGATAATGAAGTAAAACATTTATTAATATTTGGTTTAACTGTAAAGTCTTTACATTTCCGCTTATGTGTGAAATAATTCATCGCCTCGCCATGTTTTCCCCCGTCTCGCAAAGCTAGGAAACAAAAGAGGAGCAAATGGGCCGGAGTGAACGTGGACAATGGGCCACAGAAGTGAAAGGTCGAAAGGTCACGCCCGGTCATGACCTGTGTGGTCAGCTAATATCAATGCGGTCTGTGCTGCCACCACCTCAAACAGCTTGTTATTGCTAGTCAGGTCACTTCTATTTGTCCTTTCATTTAGGCTCACACAGTAATCATGCAGAGTATGTAGTGACGCTATACAAATAAATATGTTGTGTTTTTTTATCTTCTAATATCTGACAAGGGTTTATTAAAGTCCCTGCTATCTTTTCCCATATCACCCGGTGACATCGCGTGACCCCTGTCCAGTTTACATGCCGTCTCCCAGAGCCCGCAGAGACCCTCACAATATTGCTTTTGAACAGTGTCCAATAAACAAACAATTACCAGAGAGGAGGACGTATCGGGCCTGAATTGCTCCACGATGGTGCGGCGTTTAATTTCTGATTTCACAGTCTTTTGAAAGAGGGGACGGGGGGCCAAGCCAAACAGCAGTCACTTTCCCATGGACACACACACTCCCCCTCTCCTTCTCAGTCTAAAACACACACACACACACACACTGTCTGAGTCATGCCCCAGTGTTTCTCAGCGGACTATAATTACGCCTCATCGCCTGATGTCATGGCTCCCATTTTCAATTTTATGTATAGATGTAATGCATTGTGGCCTGAGGAAAACATCCATCTCTATCTGGGTTTTTACATGCTGCCCATAACTGAATTGCATATTGAATAATTCAATTTGCAGCCATATATATAATCGCCGCACATTGCGGAGAGTGACCACAGTTTCAATACCCACCTAATGGATTGATTCAGTTATAGCAGTGGGCAGGAGTAAGTCGTTCTTCCTGCCGGCCTGTCTAACCACAGCCTCGCCATAAAGACCAACATTAAGCTATAACACAGATCAATACATACCACTGGACGGGTGTGTGTGTGTGTGTGTGGGGTGTCTTGAGTAAGAACAAGATGAAGACTTTACTAGAGGAAGTTATTCAGTACTTTCCTTCCATATAACAAGCGTTGTTCTCTGTTTCTTTCACAATTGAAATTGAAATTTCACTACCCAGTGAAATTGTTTGGGATTTTGTAGCCTTAGAACAGGACCTTTTTATAGATACTTTAATGCCAGTGTTGTAATGTAAAGTACAAATACTTTGTTACTGTACTTAAGTAGAATTTTCACATATCTGTACTTAACCTGTGTACTTTTACTCCGATACATCTCCCTTAACCATCTTCGTTACTACAAAATAAAAGTTGACCAGCGGCTCGTTGTAGAAGCTTACGATGCAAACAACGAAGAATGACATCCTTTCTGGTCTGCAAAGGCCACCGTAGTCCACAGGCACACCAAGGAAAGAGAGGAGTAAATATTGGGTGTGTAGTTGTAGCCTTAGAACAGGACCTTTTTATAGATACTTTAATGCCAGTGTTGTAATATAACAAAGTACAAATACTTTGTTACTGTACTTAAGTAGAATTTTCACATATCTGTACATATTGTACTGTACTTCGTTATTTATATTCGTGACAACTTTTACTTTTACTCCACTACATTTCCTAAATAAAATGTGTACTTTTACTCCGATACATTTCCCTTAACCATCTCTGATACTCGTTACTACAAAATAAAAGTTGACGTGGTGACGTAACGCCTGTTTGTTGTCGCTAGTTGTCTTAAGCGGCGCTAGCTGTTAGCCGCAGATTTTGACTCCAAGTGGACTTAAAACACACCAGCCGCTCGTTGTGGAAGCTTACGACGCAAACGACGAAGAATGACATCCTTTCTGGTCTGCAAAGGCCACCGTAGTCCACTGGCACAAGGAAAGGGAGGAGTGAATATTGGGTCCGTAATTTCACATCATGGATTGACAGGAAGCGCGTTCATTCCATGTTCTTATGTAAATATTAATCACATTAATCACATTACAGAAAATTGTGCGATTAATTTGCTAATTTTTTTAGCCCAAGTTTTAATACATACAGATATTTTAAATTTGGGGTTTTTCCAAGAGGCAGCTGCCACCTTGTGGATCTGGCCATGTTTTTTCAAGCTTCTCACTGGAACTCAATCCGAGCCTTGATTCCGATTAGCTGACTGTTTTTGTACGTTGGTGTTGAAATAAGCCAGACAAACATCACATTTGAAATCCTGCCACTAGCCTCTGATACCAGTACATTTAGGGCTCGGCAATCAGTTATTGGCAGTGTGCAGTTTCTCCACTAATTCAACATTTTAGACCTGTTTTATCATCAGAAAGATACGAAAATCCCTATTCCTTTAAAACCCATGCATTCAAACTTGCTAATCTTTTATTTATTAGCAGAAGTAGTTTTAGTACTTTATTGACAGCTCATCCTGCACAGCCCCTAAAAGTACTACAACATCAGTACTACATATTGTATAAAAGTACTAATTTAATTGCATGCTGATGTACAAAAGTATTAACGTTAACACATATATGAATATTTGATTGTGTGAACGTCATTATTGTTGCCATTCATGTCTAAGTTGACATGTGTGTGAGTCCATATGGCATTATAATGGCTTAGCTAATCCAGGTGCTGGTAGATCTAATT
Organism: Solea senegalensis; assembly: GCF_019176455.1. Lineage (NCBI taxonomy): Eukaryota > Metazoa > Chordata > Actinopteri > Pleuronectiformes > Soleidae > Solea > Solea senegalensis. The sequence continues at coordinate 4,332,035 of NC_058027.1, read as the reverse complement.
ACTGCCTGTTATCTACTGCTGGGTAGTTGTTATAGTGTGAAAATATCAATATTACAGCTCTTAGATAACCCCACCCCCCCCTTTTTTTTGTACAAATAAATCCCGATCACTCTCTCTGAAATGCACTTTGTCTGTCTTGTTGCCTCTTTTTTTGAGACACACACACTCACACAATCACACACACAGAAGTGTGCACTTGCCCGCCCCCATTGTCCCGCAGTATTGTTCTCCGTGGCTTTGTGTGTATCACTCAACCCCCCCCGGATACATCTGCCAGCCCGCGTCCATTGTCCAGCAGCATGCCACACAAACAGCCTTCAATTAGGCCGGCTGTCTCTTTTCTGTGGCAACATGATTGTTTTGGCCTGATCTCCATCGCAGCACCTGCTTCAAACATGTTGGAGGCCTTTGATGGGCCGTAACTTAACCCCTGTTCAAATTATCCAGGGGTAAAAATAGCATGTGCCACAGGGGTCATGTTCAGCTAATAATTAGTTCAATACAAATGAATACAGCCCGACTGTGCAACAGCGAGTCTACTAATTATTATTTGGCGTTTCATTAATTGGGCATAAGCACTTTTAACATTTCTTTAAAATGAATTTTACTTGAATTAATCCCAGTTGTTTATCTTTTTCAGTGTGATCAGTGACTCGCTGCTCGCTGATCAAGCTGCTCGCCTCATGTCCACCCGCAGACCCTCAAGGAATAAGCAATAAAGAATTTAATTAATTTAATTAATCTCATTTTCATTCATCATAATGTGTTTTAACAGTGCAGTGCATAACTTGTGTTTCCTTCACTGTTGTTGTTGATGTGTTGGAACATTATGTGTCTCCTTCATCTGACGAAACAAGCAATACTATCAGACATGACTGAAGGAAGCAAATACTTGTCCCTGGGTGATAATCAGCAGTGTGTGAACTCATGCAATACAGCTTTAAGCAATACTGATTATGCCTTTCGAATTTGAAATAATCAAACTCAAAGGAACGAGTGGAATTCATTTAAACTGCATTCATTCTATTATCTATCTAGCACCTTCTATTTATCACCTATCATGTTTCAACTAACCACTCTCAATCTTTTTATTTATTTATTTATCAGTATTTTATCCATTTGTGACGCTGTTGGCCGTCTTTTCGGGGAGTTTCTGGTGTTTTACGACGCCGTGAGCGGAGAGACGTGGAATAAAAATGCAACTCACATGGAGTCAACTGTGAGCTTTTCAAATGACTTTTCATGGCCGTCTTCATGGTTGAAAAGCGCCTAATATTGGTGCAGTAGTGGCGTTGTTCGATATGTCCTCATTGTTACTTGGATGTTTGAACAGAGAGAAGCTTTTATATCATAAACTGACTTTTAAATTCAAGTCTGAACGCTGCAGAGGCTTTTGGACAGATAATGTGCTTTCGGCTGATTATTTTCTCAGTTAATCGATTAGTTGTTTGGTCCATATGAGGTTAGAAAACATTGAAAAATGCCTCAAATATCTCAAATATCTTGTTTTGTGTACAAACCAAATTCATCGATCTCATTAAAAATGAGATAGATGGTATTTCATAGAAAAATAGAATAGAAAAAACACTCGCACAGATAAATTGACTGTTTGTTTTTGTTGACCGTCATGTAAAGAAGCTGAGTACTGGCACAACACAGATGCAAACTATTACCACTATACATTTCGATGTGTCATAAACACATTGCCTCTGATATTGCATTAAGACACTGTGGAGACTTTGTTTTCCCGCAGCGGTGTGCAGACGTGCTTTGATAAGTGCTCGGATAAATGCAGTAATGTGACTGATATTTTTGGCTTTTTAAAAAAATCCATTGAACAGGAGCTTTGTTCGACTCTCGCAAACAAACGCTGCGGAGAGCACAGGGGGAAGTAATTGGACTATAAAAGCATGAGAGCTGCACACGCACGTGCACACAGATAGCTGACTCACAGTGTTACACAGTAAGTCTCTGACCTGCAGTAGGGTTATCGATCCATAGCTGATATAAGGGCTTCAATATTGGCTTCAGGCAGTTTGCTGAGATCACACCATTTATTCTGCTACATTATTTTCACTAATAAACACATATACAGTCCAAGTTGTCATAATATCCACTTCATGAGCTTTGGATTATTGTTATTGTAGTGACTTAATACTTGAGGGTGGTTACAAACCTTTATTTCCAATTAATAATGTATGGATTTATGAACCGCTTTCCTGAAGAGGTACACAATGTACTGAACAAACTAGAAACACTCTCACTCCAAAGAAGTGTTATGCAAATTCAATGCAAATCCACACTGAATTACAGACACATAAAAACATACAAATTACAGCCGAGCCGAGCGAGTCGCAGAGAAAGATAAGCCTGCGTCTTGTCTCCGTAATATGATTGTGAGAGGCTTCTGTGGAAATATTCACAGGCGCGAGCAGCAAAATGGAATCATTGTTTCCATATGTCAACATGCTCTGATGTGCGTTTCGCCTGCGCCTGCACGCGTGGCGCCGGAGTAAATATTGTCCTGTGTACAAAAAGAAACTGTTAATCTGCTCTCAAACTTCACGCTTTAAAGGAACCGCAGCTAATTAACCACACACCAAAACAGGAATACATTTTAATATTGATCCCCTCTCATGTCCCTGGTGCATTGTCTGTGTGCACACATACGTGTGTGTGTGCGCGAGTGCACGTGTGTGTGCGTGTGCTTGTGCAGGCAAGAGTATGATTATGAATATTTTAAGAGCGCATTTAACATGGCGAAGCCGGAGCGGGCTCGGTGAGGGATTTGCGCCTACTCTTCAGCTAATGACCCCAGGCGCTTCCAGCAAAGCTTCTTCATATTTTAAAGAAAGTCGATAGAGCTGCAGCCCAGTCAGCAGCATTAAGATTCATACAGACGCCACAGGGACCCTGAAAAAAATTAATAACACGCGTGTCTAACAATCCTTCCTGCGATTTAGTGAAGCGTCCACGCTCCCTGCCTGAAATGCAAAGTAGTAATGAACACACAGATAACATGGATTCTGAACACGCGTGCCGTACCCCTCAAGTCGCTGCACAAACACGCTCACTTCAACATACACGCCCATCGCACTCCTGCTGCCAGAGGTAAACACGCTCCTGCACTCTCTGCCTCACCTTCTTTTAAAAAGGGAGGATGACCCAAGATGGCACTATTTGTTTAAAAAAAAAACCCACTTTCTGAGTTGTAATGAATTTTTCAACACTTCTTATCTGCAGATGGAGTGAGTGAGTCAGTGGCAGCAGGACCTGCCAATGTCTCCCTGCGAGGTTAGAGGTTGTCTGCACTGCATCTCCGCAGCTCTCTGCTTGTTTACAGTTTTACAAGACATGTTCACACTGCTGCTGGTAGGGATGCTGGGAGTGCTCTCTCTCTCTCTCCATATATATATATATACATATATATATACATATATATACTATTGTATTATTGTACAAAGTGGAGTGGACAACAATTTATATCAAGATTAGGTTCCCATAGAGTGGAAACTTGGCACAACTGGTGAAAAAAAGAAAAGGGCCAGTGTTTCTCAGAGTGTCTTTCCAAGTGGGAATATTGATTAACAGTCCAGTGTGTATATTACGTACAAGAGTGCCATCACTTTGATGTTAAAATCATCTCTTGGTTTTCGTTAAGCCTGATAAGAGTGATTTTATGTTCTGAAAATGGAGGCTTAACAACACAAAGGAAGAAGAAAGTCGTCCCTTCTGGTATGTTGACGCACTCAATAAAGGGGAGGGGTCAGTGGAGGAGTCAATCCACATTAGATGTCACTAATTCTTTCACACTAAACTTGACTTGTTTATACTTTTAATCATTAGATATGATGCCGCCGCTAAACAAAAAAGAACAAGTCGAATTTGAGGTCTTGTGCTATAGTGGGGGCTTCCCTTGATGTCAGGAAGGACAGCGGTACAGCAGTCGGCTCTGTCCGCCCTGAGAGGCTAGACAGCATATGGCACACCACCCGAGCAGCCTGGCAGTCTGTAGCAAGCATGTGTGATTTTGTGCCCGTGTAAGAGTGACTGAGGGTGTGTGTAGCTGCTTTAAAAATGTATAACTGTGCGCGTTTGCGGTGCGGTGAGTGAGAAAAGTTTAAAAAAAAAGCTCAAATTAATCAGTACACTGTCAGTATAGCAGTGTTTAGCTCGTGTGTCGCCCGGTGACACTTTCCCATTGTACACACACCGGAAGTGATTTGTTTTTTTGACACGCTGGCGGCGAACTGCAACATTGCGCTAGTAAAGCGAGACAACTGCATGGGAATTCTACTGCTCAGAAAGAAGTTTGACGGGATAAACACTTCTTGAGGCTTTTAAAGAGCAATGCAATATGGAGGAAGTAAATGTTTCATTTTACATATGGACATTTAATAGTGCATCCGTGTGCTCGCTTGTTTGTTTGCTATAAGCATCTCCAGTGTTCAATAAGGCAATATACTGATGAGGATGCAGGACGAGTTAGATGGAGGGGGGAAGTCCTGATCGGCTGTCTAACAGAATCATTTCCACTCTCATATGTGGGAGTTAAAAGGGAAAGAAAGGAATCAATAAGACATTAGTGGGAAGCCTTCAAAAAAAAAATCCGGAGCGATCCAAAGCTTATTAAAGCCAGTAGGTCAGGAAGTTGTCCATCATTTATTTAGGGTGAGTTACCTTACAGTTAAATCAACTTTATTCCATCCATTTGACCGCACCATCTGCCTCAGTTATTCACAGAACGTGTAAATTACAGCAGGCAAACTTGAACTCAAAATCCAGCACCAACCCAAATACTGCACACTCATAGTTCAAATCCTCTGCCGGAGACCAAAGACCATGATGGGAGGCTCATGTAAAGCAGCTCATCAGCAGCCTGTTTGACCATATGTGCCTCCCACACCAAAGTCCCCAGTGGGGCCCCGGCTCTGTGCAGTGATACCATCTCATCTGCCAACATGCACCACTTGGAAAAAACCCCAGTCACCCTTTTGGTTGGCCTATTTTATTCCAGTGTTATGATCTGCACAGATAGTGTCCACTAAGTCAAGGGCTCAATTAAGACAGAAAAACAACAGAAGTAAAGCTGCGTACTGACTAAATGACGACTCTGTGCCATTTCACTTATACCAACGACTTCAACTACATCCATACTACTATGTTTTCAATAAAACACAGTGTTTTCAAACTGCAACCTGTATATCAGCCCAGTCTACCTGACAATAGGAAGTGTAAACAGGAAGTTAATTTATTCTGCAGGTGGTTAATAGATTACTACTTTCTTATACCATATATACATATATATATATATATATATATACATCACTCACACATTCATACCTATGGCCATTTTGGGGTGTCCAATTAACCTCTGCAGGTTTTTGGACCATGGGAAAACCTACACATGCACAAAGGGAGCCACTACCTATTGGGGTACTGTGGATAACAGGCATCTCTGGAGGAGAAGAATTTATGCATTTTTAAACAAAAATGTAGTATGAACCCTTAGCCCTAGACATATGCATCGGAAGTCTAAATATTCGTTGAGGTAGTAGGAGGGGTAGGGTAAAGTGTTAGACCTTCAAATTTTCAGGGGCAGACTTCAACGTGAAGGTTACATTAGTTATCATGCTGTAACGCTACGCCAGCCACAACAAAACTTGCTGTAATATAACAGCTGGCGTGCCTTTTTTTGAGGTGCAAAAACATGTCGCGTCTGTTTACATGATGCCGTGTCATGTTCTTTAAAGGGTGTCCCGTGTCTTCGGAGTAGATTTTTACCCCACTTGTAAATCTGTTTCCCAACGAGAACTGGGAATAGAAAGCGACACATCATCCACAAAAAAAAAAACCTTGACAAATTCCCTTTTGTCTAACAATCAAATCTGTCACACAGACGGACGAGATTGGCTCAGAGCAGCAGGAGGAGGAGAGGCTGGGGTAAAAATTGTGTTTTGTCAAATCACTAAGGTGTGAATCCTCAGGGCTAATGCTGATGATGGCATATGCTGTGGGAGACGGGCAAACAAGGAAAGCAGAGTCCAGTGTCATAGCAGCAGTGTGTGTCTGTGGGTCCTGTGTGGCCATGGTTTGCTTATCCCCCTGCCACCGCACATATGTTCGGGACATGGAACAGTTGGACGTGGCCGAGGGCTAAAATGGGTCAGACCGTCACAGATGGAGGGGAAAGAAACCTCCCACTGGGTCACTGTCACATGACTAACACTCACAGACAGAGATACAGAAGATGTCCACGTGTGTGTTTGTATGTGGAAGAGTGAGTTTCAGGGGACCGATTTTTAACAGTTTTATGATTTTTGTGATAATTCAAGGACTATCCAGACAAGACGTCAACCTTGATGAAGAAATGATAATGGAAACAAATGAAACAAAGCAAAAACAAAAAAGGCAAAATAATCCAAGGCAGTTGGTGATAAAATAAAACATGAGCGGAAAAATACTTTCTGACTGAACTAACAAAGACACTGAGGACTCTAAATACACTACAATCATTTATTACCCTTAACTGTTGTCATAACACAACACTGTTTTGAACTAAAGTGCAGCTGGAAAAATTGAGAGCTATACCAGTGCGATTCATTTTGACATCTTATTGCCCTTAAATGGGCTGGCACATATGCACACTCCAGTCAGAGCTCTTCTGGCTAGAAGTCCCTAAAACTAAACTGAAGAGCAGAGGTGGCCGCCCCTCGACTTTGGAACGGCCTGCCCTGGCACATTGGGTGTGCCCCGAGATTTTTAAATCTAGCATTTCTCCAGAGGTCAGAGGAAAATGACCATGGTAAGCAGAAGACCACATCTGCTAACCCTTGAAGCAGATTGGCTACAGCATCAGAAGACCACACCAGGTGCCACTTAACCCCTGCACCTTAATAAGTGGTCAGTGAGTGTATTTCTGGACCACATGACACCTGTACAATTACAATTCATCATAGATTCCAGGATAAAAGGGTGAAAAATGCCCCTGAAATAAACAAGCATTTAGCAAAGCGACATATCTTAGACTTGACGGGAGGCAGCGGTCACAAACAGCTGCCCTTCTGTTTTTTTCAGCAATCCATGGTGTCACCTGAAATGTATTCACAGTGCTTGCGGCAAAATGTCCTTGGTTGTCAGAACGTCAATTAGAAATAGAATGTGAGGCAATCATTGTAGAGTTTAAAGGTCCCGCGTTCATTTTGTTCATCGCAAACAAATGAGACGGGAATTCCTTTTAGTGTGATCCTTGGCTGCCTTTCGAGTTGATCTGTCAACACCGCTTCCAAACAAAAGAGATGGACTCGTTATATTTCCGCTCTTGTGTTGTGCGGTTTGCTGAATGTGCTTTTGTTGATTTGAATTATTTACAGCGGAAAAAATCACTGTAGACTATGACCTTCCAGCTGTCGATGGGGTTATTTTTCCCTTGGTTTTTTTGGACTCACTTGAACTTTTATAGCTTATAGATTCAAATGATCTATGCCGTCACACCAGAACGCAGAAATTCTCTTTGCAAAAACGGAAGCCATGTCATCAACCATGCAATAGCATGTGGGTGGCATGTGCTCCGCGAGGCAGTCATATGTTTGCAGCGAATCTCTTGGATGAAAGTCAAGTTTGCAGCTGCAGCCTCGGAATAATTCATTGCTTGCCTTTTTACCCAGGAGGAGCTACAGGTAGTTGATGAAGTGGCAGTGCCAAGACTCCCAACTGGCGAAGACGAAGCGCAGCTGCCAGGAGTCAGTGCAGCCAGATGCCGCTGCTGATGTACCATGTGTTCCAAGCAGGGCAACAGTGTGTTTGTGTGTGAGCTGAAGTGGGAGGGGAGCGAACGACGCGCTTGCCAAGACATTCTCACATCGATGCCAACCTGACACATGCTTGGGCACTCCCCATGGTTTGTGTTACCATCTCAGCCTCTCTCGTCGATCTATGGGGGGTCCCCTCGTTCCCTTTTCCTCAGATGCACTCCTTTGCCAAAGCGGGAGTTGGCGCCGGCTTGCGGCCATCCTGCCCATCAGTTGCAAGATCCTTTCAGGTGGTCGTTGCTGAATGGGGTGCTGGCAAAAGGCCACTGCAGCAGAATGCCAGCTTCTGCTCGCTACATATTCTGTCTCATCAGGTTTTCCCCCGAAACCATAATTATAAATCCTTATGTTTGCCATGTGTGGTCCTCTCGCCCCTGAAGAACAGACATACGCTGGACGTTCGGGCAGTGTTGTAGATTTCCAGTAGCTGTGACACAAGAAAAAACCCCAAAAAAAAAACCTCAGTGGCTTGAATTCCAGTTCCAATATAACGCATATCAAAAATATGGCCATCTTCCAGGAAACAAATCCAAAAACGTGGATCGTCTGCGCCTCATTTAACCGACAGAGACGGCATTTGGTCATTTTTTGGTTTAATCCGCAGGAAACGTGGCAGTGTCGTTTGCATCAAAAAGCCCGAAGACGGTCCAAATTCCCCGACAAATAAAGGATTTCCTTGAAATGATATAGCTGCTGGGGTACCATAGCATCCCCCTGCATAGCATTTTCCCACCCGAATGGGAGCAAGTGGTCTTTGACGATACTATTCCTGAGAGTGGAGGGGAGTTCTCCTAAACAAAGGCTCCAATTTCATTAGGAACATGCCATCCTCGTTTGCAGTGTAGGGGGTTTGAAAAAGGGAAGTGAAAACTTTTTGAACGTGTGCCATGTCTGGTACCATTCTCTTATCTGAGGCCCGCGACTGCCAGCTGGCGGCTGAATGTGCCTACTTGCACTGAGACGATGAAGCCAGCCAAGCTGGTTGGCACACTGTGTGGTAAGACTGGCATGTCATCTAAAGCCAAACACAGCTCTGTGTGGGGTATATAGCTGTGTGCTACGCTCGTCCCCCTGCCCCAGTCTCCGAGGAGCGAGGGAGGCGCGAGGAACCTGGCTGTGCTGAACTTAAACGTCTCTTAACAAAAGTGATGCATTCCTCATGGAACGTTGCACACCTTCACTTTGTGATGGGAAATGCATTATGTTCTTTATCGATCAAGCTCCTCTACAAGCAACACTACCTCATTTACCTCTGTTTTATAAACACTGCACCCCGAATAGTTTAATATTATCTGCTCCATACTGTATATCAGGGGAGTCAAACTCGTTTTTGTTCAGGGGCCACATACAGCACAATTTGATCTCAAGTGTGCCAGACCAGTAAAATAACAGCATAAGAACCTATGCACAACAAGTTTTTCTCCTTTTATTTTTCATTTAATAAAGGATATTTTTACAAAACATGACATTTCTTGAGAAATATAAGTGCAATTTCAACAATATCATGCCTAAATTTGCCATTTACAAGTCACACTGGATCTATAAAGGCAAATACTTAGTCACAGGTATCTGGAAGGGAAAAATATTGCATATGACATAACATTTATATTGTAATGATCCTCTGGCGGGCCGGTTCTGGTCCCCGGGCTGTACGTTTGACACCCCTGCTGTATATGGCACAGATAATATAAATACAGAATTATAAATTCTCAAGCCACATTATTAAGTACACATGTTCATCTGCTTGTTAGCACAAATATCAACCAATCAGATGGCAGCAACTCATGGTCAATTCACCATGCTCACCAAGAAAGGAGGCTTAAGTGTGTTTACCATGGCAGGGTTGTCTGAATATTTCAGTAACTATTTTCACACAGAACCGTATCTAGGGTTTACATAGAATGATCCAAAAAATAAATTAAAAAAGCAATCAAGTGTGCAGCAGTTATCTGGGTAAAAATGCAGTTACTCAAATTTGTTTTTAACTTCAAACTAACTAGAATCATACCTTCTTCTTATACAACATCTTCGGGAGCAAATAATATCTTGAAGACTACGGTATCACAACTAAATATGAGTAACTATAAAGCCCAAATCGCCACACATGAGCTGCTGTATGTGTACGAGGCAGGAACCATTACAGTCGCACTCTGTTCCGTGTCGGAAGATTGTCGACGCTGCACCGTCCTTCACATTCAGAGAAGCCGACTTTCACGTTTTAGGTAAGGTGAGTTTGAACTAACGGACATAAGACGGTGACAGAGACACTGGCGTCGTTTAATACACTTCACTGAACAGAAAATGTAATTTTATCGTTCGTTTTTTCACTGTGGTCCGCTCTGTATCACAGTCGCTCTCCTGTCTGTCCCTTTCAAATACAAAAACAAAGTCAAAATTCAGGGTAAGTGACAACTTCACCTGGAATTGAAGGACTGACGTTTCTGTCAGCCCTCCTTAAATCATAAATATCATTTTGTTTTAACTCTGACAAATAATAATGTCAAATAAAGTGACACAAATAATTTGATAGGTGTTTTAACAGCCCAAACACTGACAAGACTCTTCACTACTTTTACACATTTTTACTATTGCTGCATTCCTGCATTACAAACGTGAACGAGCTTTTAATGTGGAGTATTAAAACTGGTTTGTCTCCCACATGTGCTGATACTTACCTTTCCAGGTAAGGTCTGATATGAGCAGATACAAGAGACTGAGGGTGAAGCCATGTTAAACATCAGTCTATGGAGGGCATGAACTGCTCAAACATGCTATCAAGTCTTGTTGCCACTGCCTCCCACCTTCTGAAGAGGACTTTGCCCCACTGGAAAGCCTCTTTTCACAGGACTTTTTCTCCATCAGAACCACGACGATGGCTACTGGGAACTGTTATCCACAGAAGAGCTCATGGATGGACATCAGCCCCATCAATGAGGATAAACCAGAAGCCTGTGTTTGTCAGAGCTCCTGCATTTGGAGACAGGCTTGCTATCATAGACAGCAGTGGAAGCCACAGCTACAAGCAGCTGTATTGCAGCAGCTTTGGTCTTGCAGGTAGAATTAGTGCTGCTCTCAACTCTGACTTTGGCGGTCTGGAAGGGAAACGGATCTCCTTCCTGTGTGCTAATGATGCCTCCTATACAGTGGCGCAATGGGCAGCCTGGATGAGCGGTGGGACGGCAGTACCGCTCTACCGAAAACACCCTCAGGAAGAACTGGAGTACATAATATCCGATTCCCAGAGTTCTCTGCTGGTGGCGGGTAATTCTTTTGCTAAGACCCTCGAGCCGCTGGCTCTGAAGCTGGGTCTGCCGTGTCTGACACTACCTCCTACTTCGAACCTGAGCACTTTAGATGGGACAGACTCCCAGGAGGAGGAAGCAGCCATCACCGACTGGGCTGATCGACCAGCTATGATCATCTACACCAGTGGGACCACGGGGAGACCAAAGGGCGTTCTACATACACACAGCAGCATCCAAGCTATGGTAAGTTTTCTCTTTTAAATCAAAATTATACTGGAATCAAACTATATTACACTTTACCTCCCTATAGTTGTAGACTCAAGCTTTGGTTGACAGCAACAACTTTTATATATTAGGTACACCTGTTCAGCTGCTTGTCTATGCAAATATCTAATCTGCCAGTCACATGGCAGCAACTCAACGCATTCAATAATGTAGACATCATTAAGAAGACCTGCTGGAGTTCATACTTTGTGATGAGTGAATGTGGCATGGTTGTTACATACAAACCTTTAATAGCTGGGTGATGGCAGTCGAAGACCACACTGAGTGCCACTCTAGTAATTAAGATAATAATCAGTACATGAGGTCTAATTTTGTTTTCATGTAAGGCTGTTTTTAAGTCTTTTTTTAGACTTTAATATGAGAAAAGATAATCCTTTGTTAGTCCCACAACGGAGTAATTGTCACAGCAGCAAAGACATTAAGGTAATAAATAATAAACATGCATTTCCACATCTATGAATGTACATTATAAAAGATATCAACTGTTAGGACTATGTATTAAGTAACCTGAACATATATATATATATATATATATATATGTATGTATAGTATGAGCATAATATTTGCAGTGCAATTAGGACTGCTCTTGAAATATTGCACATATGTAAATTTACATCCTTTTATCCTTCAAATCAGATGTAATATTACAAATAAAGTAACAGTGACTCACTGACTCCAGCGATTAATCTATTAATAAATTAATAATGAACTATTCGTCAATAATCAATTCATCAATTTGAGTGGGTTTTTTTAAGCTTTATATCAACTTCTCTGATTTTTCAGCTTCTTCAATGTGAACATTTTCTGGTTTCTTTGCTCCATACAACAAAGAAATCATTAAAACTGAATACTTTTGTGTTTGGGAATTGATTTGGGAAATTTGGGAAATAATAATCAAAATTTTCAGCATGTTCCTCTGCCAAACAACTAATCATTTAATAGAGAAAAATAATCCACTGATGAATCAATTAGGCATATAATAGTCAGTTAAATCAGTTTAAGTTGATACACTGATATAGTAAAGTATGATTTATGTCTCACATGGCTCTCAAATGCTATGCTATCACAAGCCTCCTACACATTTGAAACTCTCCCTGGTTGTTAGTTCAGACTGTAATAAAAGGAATTTGTGCTAAATAGTTGGAGAGACAAGGCAATTAAAAATAAAACCCATTAGTAAATGGCCACTAAAGAATACACACAATCTTCAGTGTATTTGTCCATATTCTGTGGTTTTTGCTCATTACTCCTTGAAGATTTCTAAGTATATTGTTAATATGCTTTTTTGATGGTGCCAAACAATCAATATCGTTTTTAAATACCTTCCAAAACATTTTCATTCAAATTGCAGGTGATTTACTAATTCTAGTCAAGGTTACTGACAAAAATCCAAACTCCCAGCTCTGACAAAGGCTTTAGAACTCAATGAGGCAGGTATTTTCCACAGTGCAGTCAGAAAATACTGACGATCAAGAGCTCCGAAAGACTTATAAATGGAGTCACACGTGTGTTTAGACACCCACCTACACCCATTCCTCTTTTGTTCCTATCAAGGTCTCTAAAATAATCACTCATTTATGCCATTAGTGCTCCTGAAGATTTTAGGAAAATATACCAACAGAGTGTGGGAAATGAAATCACTCTGAAAGACGACAGAGGCTCATTTATCTCTTGTTGGCTGAGGAAAGTGAGCGAGTGAGTGATTAAGTGAGTCTGTCTGTTTCCCTGGAAGGCAACAACATCAGGTTGTCAGAGTTCATGAAAAGCTCCAGTGTCAGGTTAATGTGAAGGAATTCTCGAGACAAATTTGATAGAAGCTTGGATTTAAAATGGAAACTTGATGGCCATCTTCCATGTGTAATATTTTTGATGTCTTTGTGAGTTGAAATACACTATATTTTCAGGTAGGATTGCAGGATATTATTGGTGCCATATTGGTATTGGCAGATATTAAACATTACGCTGAATAAGATGACATGAGTATGCATATGCATATACGATATTAATTGCACTACAAAGGGGACTAAATGACCTTTGCATTTGGGCACGGAGAAAATGGTATTGGTTATTGTCCCAAGCATATTACATGTCATATATCATATATATGCTGATATATAGCTTACATATCAGCAAAAAATCGGAACAATACCACTTTTTTGTGTCCGATACAGATAAGAAATAAACAGCCCACAACATGACTCAGCTAAAATACTATTGCTGATTTCTGTTCATAGTAGGGCTGAACCATTTTGAATAAATATCTAATTGCAATTATATTGGATTGCGATATGATCCGTGATATCAGAGGGAATAGTTTATTCATTCAAAACAACATTTAAAAGGATTAATGTGCGATATGTGTGCAGGTCTTCAGTCTGTAGAATAAGATGTGTAATAATTAACTACTATCAAATATTGCGTCTTCTGCCATTTGAAAATTGCATCGATCAAATTACAATTAATTCTTCAGCCCTAGTGCATAGTGAAGTATGCTATATATAGGATTTTTGGATTGTATCGGATTTTACATTTTTAGATATCAGATATCCGTGGCAGTGATTTCGACCAGAATCAGACCAATACAAATACTGGGTATCGTATCGGCTCATCCCTACTATATATTATTAATTTAGATAAATAAATACGAGGCTCTCGAATCACTGTATGTTTAGACAAATAAATCTGCATACTGTTAATGCATATAACAGTATTTTTATTATGAGAGTTTGTCTGTTTATATCGCCTTGTTTATAGTAATTAGGACTGACAGTGTTAATGCCCATGGCCCTCATGGAAAAGGAACTTGGCTTGTAATTGGAGGGTTGCCAGTTCGAATTCCAATAGGGGATTGGGTACCTTGCTAAGATTGCGCCCCATTGATTGGGTTAATTGGAAAAGTGTTAATGCATTAATTACGGGCCGACCTTAATGCTTTTTTTTGAGTGCATCAATTGTGTGCAGCATCTCACGCACCAGGGACACCCATTTAGTGTGACTGAGTGAGAGCGGGGAGGGTAAGGGAATCGGTCGGTGTCCCACATGGCATATGCAACAAACAAAAAAATGGATTACAACACAATTTCGGGAGAAAGACTTAAATTAATAAATACAAGAGGCTGCAGCTGCTGAGAGATGGTGAGGAATAATTCTGCTGCTTCTCTGTGACACAGAATCACTGTATGTATTTGTCTGTATCATTTTAAACTCTTTACATATTTAACACTGCGGCTTGCCCAACCTTTCATACCCATCTGTATGCAACAGAGAAGGCCTCAAGTTTATTGCACTTCTTAATGTGTGAAGGGTTAGGGTTAGGGTTAGTTCATAAAGTAACTTTCTTTGCATTCATTTGATTCCTAAACAACATACAATGATTAGAGTTGTTTTACACTATTATTATGGACTGAAAAACTGTTCTGAAATGCACATTATTACAATTTTAACATGTGATTTTTAAAAAAACAACAATTTATTTAATCCAAGTTAAGAAAAAAGTAATTGATTTCCAGCCGACAAGCAAACGGGCACCTTAATTATTAATTTCTATTCAAATCCAGTGGCCGTACCAACTTGGTGAAAAGAGGTCCAGGTGGGAACTTAACATTAAAAATGTCTCAAAGTAGGTTTTTAGGGGAGCTTGTGTCATTTTCGTGGGAGCCGAGCGCTCCTCTGCTCCCCCACAACTCGAACCATGCTTATTAGGGATGATACAATACACAGTTTCAATATCGGTCCAATACTGGTCACTGACTGGATCGAATATCAGACAAATGAGAATGTACAATCTGATACAATCCAAAAAATCCTATATTATCTCATACTTTGCACAGACTGTACAAATGTTTCAGTCTGTTTATTTCTTCTTAATTTGTTCCACAGTTGGAGAATTGTGTCATTTGAAATAGCTTGAAATGACTCGGCACAAATGTTTTGTCCAGCTTCATAGTTTAAAAGTTCTAAAATTACTGTATTGGACTGGTATCGGTGTTTGTGATATTGGTATCAGTATCGGTATCGAAAAAGTGGTGATTTTGGCTGATGAAACCCTCCACCCTCTTGATGAGTGCGCTGATTTCTGATGGATGAGCAAATACAGGACTTGGTATCGGTATCAGCAGAGGTGGAAAGAGTACTGAAATATTCTAGTCAAGTAGTATTTTGATAAAGTTTTTAAGTAAAAATACTGTTCTAAAAATGTACTCAAGTTAAAGTAAAAAAGTAGCTTTAGTTACTTTTTTTATGAGATTGAGGTTATTTCTTGTGTCGTGCAAAAAGGACAAGGGGACACAACTCTCGCTGGCAAACCTTTACAAATTAAAGTGCTGACAAAATAAAATATATAAACACATAATGTATCAGTCAAAATGGGTCAAAGGTCACAAATGTCACTCAATCAGGGACCTTAATTAGCACCAATTCACCTGTTCTCATCATTCACTGCCAAAGTTTCTGAGTTGCGTTGTTTTAGACTCTTAGTTCATTTATTTTTTATTGGGGAACAATATTTGTTGACCGTTGAAATCGCTTGGAATGACTCAGCGCAAATGTGTTGTTCACAGCTTCATAGTTGAAAAGCTCTAAGATGACTGTATCGGACTGATATCACATTGGCACACACAATAATGACATTAAAATGACATTAAACACATTCATTTATTTCTTTTTCACGTCATGCCCCTGTTGCCTCTCTCCCTGTCAGGTCCAGTGTCTGGTTTCAGAGTGGGCGTGGACCCGAGATGACGTCATCCTCCACACCTTGCCGCTCCACCATGTGCATGGCATCGTGAACAAGCTGCTGTGCCCTCTCTGGGTGGGCGCCACCTGCATCATGCTGCCCGAGTTCCAGCCTCAGAAGGTCCAGACGGCACTTTATCTCTGTCTTTTTCCCTCGCTCTAGCTCTGTCTCCTGGTACAGTGTAACTTTCATTAACGCCCCTCGGAACAAAAGAGGCAGTTTTACAGCAGTGAGCCTCGGCTGTGAGGACGTTCGATGCCACATGGCTGAAAAAGGGTTTTCAGCTCTTTCCACATCAATTCCTCTTTCTCTGTGTTTCCTCCCTCTACTTTTCCT
The DNA here is from genome assembly GCF_019176455.1 of Solea senegalensis. Classification (NCBI taxonomy): domain Eukaryota; kingdom Metazoa; phylum Chordata; class Actinopteri; order Pleuronectiformes; family Soleidae; genus Solea; species Solea senegalensis. The sequence continues at coordinate 4,315,623 of NC_058027.1, read as the reverse complement.
CTTCCCTCGTTTCTCCTCGCTTCATCTACTCTCTGTCTCTCCCTCTATCAGTCTCGCCTCCTTCTCCTCCACCCGCTACACCCCCTCCCTCCCCCGCCTGTCAAACTAAGTGTTTGGGGCTCAGTGATGAATTGCTCTGTGTGGCTTTGTATCTGACCAATGCCGACTCTCAGCAGGGGCTTAAGCAGCAGATCAATCGATGAGCTGACATTGAAGGATGATAGTGCTTGTTAGGCTGAGGAGGGAGGGAGGGGAAGATGGGGTGCTAGGTGTGTGTGTATGTGTGTGTGTGTATTGAAGTTTAGATGCACGTGTTTTTCTAGACGTGTATTTCTGTTTGTCAGGACCTCGACAGTGAAATGACAGTGAAGGTAGATCGAAAGGAAAGGTCTTTAAAGGACACGCATGACATCTACTGCAGTATTAGAGCTATCAGTATTCAAGCCGTTATCACTGACCTTGCGTACCAAACCGCAAAAACCCCCCGTCTTTTCAACCTCAGAAAAAAAGCTTTTCTTCTCCTCCTCCTGAAGTTACAGTACATTGGTGAAGTAATCGATAGTCTGTCTCTTCTCCCCTTAGAAGATCTCTGAAGGGTACAGCTCGGCAGCAGAGGCAGGCATTGATTTTTACCGATTTCGTCTGTAGATAGCGGCCAAAATTTTTCAGTGCAGCAATTGTGATCCAGTAAATCGCAGATAAGCCTTTTTTAAGTGTAGCGATCAGACTGACAGGAACAGATTCTCCTCCTGGGGATTTACACAGCACCGCTCATGTATATATATATATATATATATATATATATATATATTTTCCTTTAAATCCCTATCGGGTGCTTCATTCAGTGAGTCATATTTTTAAATATCCTCCTGGAAATGTTTCATTCTACTTGGTAAATAAAACCTGTGCTCCGACATATTATTGCAGATAATGCATGAATTCTCCCGTTCTAACAGGTGAAGGCTTTTTATTAAGTCGACTGATTGATGGAGGCGTTACTTACCACACACTCACGTCCGCCTCTTCTATAATTCAGAGTCAAAACTGTTATCTCCAAAGTCATATTTCATGCGCTAATGGTTTTGGTTGAGCAGGACTTGGGGTGGGGGGGGTACATGAAGCTTTTGACACCTTTTTGGCTCCAGTGGTGGCAAATGAAGTCATATAGCAGGTTGTCGGTCATTTGCCACTCTTAACAGACTATTATCTCTACTATTATCTACTATCAACTACTGTATGAATTCCCATGTCATTGTCCCTTTAATTTAGGGCTGGGCAATTTATTGATATAGAATTGTGATTTCGTGATAAGGATTCTTTGATGACTTTTCCTGGTTTTAAAGGCTGTTGCATTGAAAATATTTATCAGGGCTAAACAATTAATCGAAATTTTATCGAAATGGCAATATTTTGTTATATTTTGTATTATATTTTAGATATTTTTTTAAAGCCAAAGTGTGTCACAGTATCATTTCTACAGACTGAAGAGAACATCTTTGTTTCTCACACATCTACACAAATATCATACAGCTTTCTAATTCAAATGATAATAATAATGAAAAAATTATTATTCTCTCTGATATCGCGAATCATAATCCAATTGCAATTCCTGTCAAAATAATCGCAATTAGATACTTATTCAAAATCTAACAGCCCTAATATTTATTATATTGAATATTGATCTGTGAAATGCACTATGCAATAAAGTCAATTCAATTCAATTCAATTCAATTCAATTCAGTTCAGTTCAGTTCAGTTCAGTTCAATTCAATTCAATATTATTTCTATTGATGCATGGAATGGACAAAATCATATTTAAAAAACAGAAAAGTCCAATCAGTAATTGAAACCAAGGTTTGATACTTGACAGATTTTGATGGCCGACTGAACTTTCTAATAATGTTTGGAGAAAAACTGGCAGTTGTATTGGATCCCATGCTGAGCGCAGGACTAAGCAGCTCATACAGTTGTTTAGGATGCAGGCCATCGCTCCAGGGTCTCACCACAGCCTGTCCCCTAGGTGGAG